>NC_142882.1:46129469-46432500 GCF_051225735.1 Oryctolagus cuniculus
CTTCACTCCCATTGGCAGATGAGGAACCCCCTGAGAGGGAGGCCCCGCCCAGGTCAGGGCTGTGCCGATCCCAGAAGAGGACTCCCCTCCCCACGTGAGCCCGGACTCTGGGACCCTATGGGCGTGGGGGCCAGCAAGAGGGCAGCACAGCAGGGAGCACAGGGGTCAGGAACGCTATGACTTTCTCCAACAGATCATACCCTGAAGATTTTCTGATCGAATGCCTCGGATGTTCTACTAGGGCTGAGGGGTGCCTGTGGAGGAGGAAGCCGGGGCCCTGGGGGGCTGACCTGTGTGTGTTCCTGGGAATGGCCTGCATCACACCCAGTGACATCACTGTCCCCCCACAGTCCTTCTGCAACATGTCAAGGATCACCACCATGCTCCGCCCTGCACACCTGTCCAGTGGAACCCAGGCGCAGTCCACCTGCAGTTAGTGATGGTCTTAGGTGCACGTGACAGCAGCGTCCCTGGGCGTTCCATTGCACAGCTCTGGCATGGAGAAGACCAGAGATCTGTGCTCCCCACACTGGCCTGCCGCAGGGAGGGGGCCCATGGCAGGGCGCTGAGCTGAGACATCAACATTCAGAACCAGCAGAGGACATGAGGTCAGGCTCCTTGCAGGCCCACAGCCCAAGGCCAGATCACGACCACCCTTGGGGCTTTCGGGAATGCAGGAGGCTCTTCCTGCCAACGACCTGCCACACAGGACGTGACAGCACACGGCTAGCTTCCCGTCCCACTCTGTACGTCCTGGGTGTGCTAAGCCTAGGTTGACAGCGTCGCTTTTCCCAGGTACATTCATGTGCTCCTGGGTCAGCATGCAAAAGTGCTTTCCGAAAGTTCAGAGTCATCTCTCATCCTGAGCATTCTTGCCCTGTGCCCAGCTACTGCCCCACATGCTGACTAGGAGACCCGCTCAGGCCCCTCCCCTCCGGGTCATCTGCACTCTCAGGCTTCATGTTCTGCTGTATTCACCCGCCCCGCACTTCTAAATGCCCGCAAGACCTTCCCAGTGTCACATGCCAACCATGACACAGGACAGGCTTCTCCAGTACCAGCCTGGCTCGTTCCCATCATTCCTTGTTTCTGCCTGCTTTTCCCCATCGCCCGAGTCCTGCACATCCTCTCCTTCTGAGTGTCACCTCCCTACCTGCACGTGCCCTCAGGACAGCTCAATTCCACCTACAGCATGAAAAAGCCACCTCCAACAGGGATCCTGAGCTCTGATGGAGGTCGGGAAGGTAGACTCGGGCACCTGTTACAACGTGGATTCCCCCTTCTCTGATTCAGGGGTCCTGAGAGGCAGAACATCCTTTCACAGGAACCCCTGGAAGGTTTTCCGCCACCTAGGCCCATGGGGCTGGCGCTGTGGCCCACAGGCTAAAGCCCCACCTGCAGGGCTGGCATCCCACATCAGAACCCCGGTTCTGCTCCTGGAGCCCTGCTTTCATTCCAGCTCCCTGCTCACACACCTGGCAGAGCAGCACAAGTTGACCCAAGTGCCCCCGGCCCTGCCACCTGTGTGCCAGGCCCAGAAGGTGTTCCAGGCTCCTGGCTTCAGCCTGACTCAGCCTCAGCCAGCATGGGCTTCTGGGAGATTAAATCAGCAATTCAGAGTCATCCTTCTGGATCTCTCTCCCTGTCCCTTCCTCCAACTCTGCCTTTCAAGTCAACAAATGAAAAGAAGAAGAGAAAAGAAGAGAAGAGAAGAGAAGAGAAGAGAAGAGAAGAGAAGAGAAGAGAAGAGAAGAGAAGAGAAGAGAAGAGAAGAGAAGAGAAGAGAAGAGAAGAGAAGAGAAGAGAGAGGGGAGGGGAAGGGAAGGGAAGGGAAGGGAAGGGAAGGGAAGGGAAGGGAAGGGAAGGGAAGGGAAGGGAAGGGAAGGGAAGGGACAAGACGACATCCTGGGGCGGCGCTGTGGCATAGTAGGTTGAACATCTGCCTATGACATCGAGATACCATATGGGCACCGGTTGGAGTCCCAGCTGCTCCACTTCCAATGCAGCTCTCTGCTAAGACACGAGAAGGCAGTGGAACATGGGCCATGTACTTGGCCCCCTTATCCACGTGGTAGACCCAGAAGAAGCTCCTGGCTCCTGGCTTTGGATCAGCTCAGCACCGGCTGTTGTGGCCCTTTGGGGAGTGACCCATTGGATCAAAGACCTCTCTGTCTCTCTTTCTCCCTCTCTCTCTCCCTCTCTCTCTCTGTCTCTCTTGCCTCTTTCTCTCCTGTCACTCTGCCAGTGAAGTAAATAAATCAATCTTAACAACAACAACAAAAAACCCTGAGCCCAAACTTAGATGAAAGTGGCTGCACTCCTGGGTCGGCAGTGTAGAGCAGTAGGTTAAGCCTCCACCTGCGGCGCCAGCATCCCATATGGGCACTGGCTTGTGTGCTGGCTGCTCCACTTCCATCCAGCTCCCTGGTGATGGCCTGCGAAAGCAATGAAGATGGCCCAAGTCCTTGGACCCCTGCACCCATGCCGCCGGAGACCTGTAGACGCTCTCAGCTCCTGGCCTCCGATTAGCCCATTTGAGGACACTGTGGCCAGTAGCGGATTGAACCAGCACATGGAAGACCTCTCTGTCTCTCCCTCTCTGTGTCTCACTCTACTTCTCAGAGAAAGAAGGAAAAGAGTATTCAAAGCACAGCAGCAGCTTAACTCCTCCCAGAAACTTTTCACAGGAGGTCTTTACTATCGAGAGTACACCCAAATAGCATCTTTTCAGGCTCTGGTTGGGGGACAGGAGAGCTCCCCACAGGGAAGGGCCACGGGCCACTGCCATCTAAACCACTCGACATCGCCAGTGCTGCCACCGTCAGCACCAACCCCGGCACATGAGCCTGTCCCTCATCTTTCAGGGAAGGACATTCCCACAACAGGGAACTAGCCATTAGCTAACAGGAAGGACACGCACACTATGTGTCCCCACCACGGCCATCTACTCCCCAGACATTCCTCACTGAACCACGCCCAACACCACTCCTGATCTCTCCCCACGCCCCTGTCCAAACCCAACACGGAACAGCCCCGGTGTCTAGGGTCTCCTCAGGACGCTGGATGGAAACACTCTCTCACACATGCCACCTATCCCGTCTGGCTCCTCACACTGACCTCCCTCAGGCTCATGGCAGGCCCAGACCCCAGAGATGGCTGGCACGATCCCTACCAGCCCTGGGGAACAATCAGCAAGTGCAGGGCCACGGTAGTCATCACCCTGGTCCTCAGAGAGCCGGCCCTGAGCCCAACCAACGCCCCTGGGAGTCTGAATGAGCTTCAAGAACCACTGTGCACTGCTAAAGCCCCAGATCCTGCAGGACCCAAAGGACCACCCCACGACTCCTCCGGGGTGCAGGCCAGAGCTAGGAGCACTCAGTTCTCCACTGACCATCAGCTCCCTAGAGCAGACAGCCCCAGGTGCACACGGGGCAACTGAGTCTGGGTGGTCGCAGCCTCGTTTTGGGCTTTGAGAGAGAAGAACCACCCTCCAGGTGCCTGTGGCTGGGAGGAGCCACACTTCAGGGGCTGGGACAGGGCTCCCAATGCACAGGGAGCGGCTCCCGGTCGGTCTCAGGGTGTGATGGGAGCTCTTGCTCCTCAGGGTCCACAGCTGGGCAGCTGAGGGCGCCAGCTTCACTGGGACACGATCCCCAGGGACCACACGGGAGGCTGGGGCGTCTTGACAGGGACAATGACCATGCAGGGTGAGAAGCCCTCAAGCAGGGGGGAACAGGTCTAGCCCAGCTGTGACAAAGGCTGGACCCACACCTGCTGTGGCAGGCGGAGGCTTTCCCCCTGTTGGTGCGACGGGGGACAGTGTGCACAGGGCATGGCTTAGAAGTGCAGCAGGCAGCGCCCGCTGGGACTCGGCAGCCATCTTGTGTGAGAGGAGGGGGCTCAGTTGAGGAGCCACAGGAAGTGACCTCACCTGGAGACCTGGGGGGCCCGGCAACAACCCCAACATTCCAGAGTTGAGTCTGAACCAGCTCACCTGGATAGAGTCTCGCAGGAAGATGTTCCTGAGTTGTATCCCGCGATGCCCAAGCCCAGCCCCCAAGAAACCCTGCGGTGGGTGCCTCGCCCAGTGGTGGGGACGCTGGGCCAGCCCTCACCCCCGACGCTCCTGGTGCTTCCAACAGAAAACGGCCATGGTGAGTCTGGAAGCAGGACAGGTCTCTGCGGGCCAGGACACCACTGGGAACCCACCCGAAGCCCATAGGCCCCTGGGGGTGGGTGTGGGTGTGGGTGTGGGGGGCAAGGGGCCACTTCCCTCTCAGAGGAGGGAGGCTGGAAGTCCTAGGTGGAGGCAGCCTGAGGCCCAGAGCTCCTGGCCACGGAGGGATCCAGGGACTGCCTCTTACCTGCCATTCTCTGCTCTTGTCTCCCAGGGCCAGGACAGGTCAGCCTCGCACCTGGCAATGCACAGAAGGCTGCGGATCGCCAGCAGGCAGGACGTGTGTCAGGCCCCTTTCACTGATGACCTGTGTGTGGTGGGGGAGTGGTCAAACGAGCCCACAGCTCCGAAGCCCCCGTACCGGGCGTTCCCCGGCACACAGAAACCACTGGACGTCCCCCTCAGTCACACACTGTTGGTCAGAGCCCAGATAGAGCCCAGGGGCTCTGCAAATGCCCATCTCACAGCGGAGGAAGTAGGGCCCGTTGACTTCGCCTGTGTCAGTCGTGACCCAGGGTCAGGGCCGGGCCTGGCACCTGACCTCACGGCTGGGGCGGCACAGAGCCCTGATCTCACAACAACACCCCCGCTGGAGCAGTGCTGGTCCTCCAGCGATCAGCGCCACCACAAGGATGCGCGGGGGACAGCTGTGTCCCCGGGGGCCGAGCAGGGCTCAGGGGAGGCCCTGAGAGAAGAGGCTCTGGGGATGGAGGGTCTGGAGCCAGGACTGTACGCAGCAGCTGAAGCCGAGGACGCTGCAGGGGCACCAGACGCAGCACTGGCCCCGGCCTCAGCCCCAGCTCCGCAAGTCCCTTCTGCTGCAGCCCCAGTGCCACACCTGGCCTTCCCCGCCCCCGTCGTCCTGTATTTCTCTTTACTCCTCCCCACTCTCTTCCTTTTCTCCACCTTATTGTCCCTGAACCTCAATAAAATGTAAGTTGTTACCCACTGTGGAATGTACAATTTGCACCGTGCCAGCTCCCCAGGCCGTGCCCTCCCCACCCCACTCTCCCTGCACCATGGCTCCAATGCCCGGGACCTGCATCCTCTGCAGAGGACACGGGCACCTCCCCAGGGCCAGAGCCAACGTTCCCCGTTTGGACAGAGAGCACCACATGCTGGGAAGGCCAAGGGAAGCAAGGAACAGGGAGACGCTGGCATGGCTGGGGCAGCGCCTCCTCATGCTCAGGGACGCAGACTCTGAGGTCACAGAACGGACCTGCCGGGGGTGCTGTCCCCGCAGCCTCAGTGTCCTCATCTGTGCAATGGGAAGGCAGCCCTGCCACAGCCATCACCGCATCAGGGAATGCGATGCTCTGCACCTCCCTGCACACAATGGGAGCCCCCAGCTTCCAGGATGAGGGGTGCACAGGGAGTGGGTTGGGGGCTTCCACGGAGGGAACACAATCCGTCCAGGGACACACACAAACAACACCTGTCACAGGCTCTGGCCCTGTGCTCAACAACGGGTCACTGACAGACGGATCACAGCAGGGATGTGCTCACTGCACAGGAGACAGGGGGGCCTTGTCCAGGACCCCACGTGACCCAGACTGCCCGCTGTGCAGGCCACATGGGTGGGTCTCGGCTGGGAAGATGGAGACACAGAGCATGTCCCCAAGGACGGGGGCTGCTCCTTCCCCGAGCTCCTGGGATTTCCGGGTCCCTGGCCACGTCCACCAGGCACCTTGTCTCAGCCATGGGGTGACACTGGCTTCACTCCCATTGGCAGATGAGGAACCCCCTGAGAGGGAGGCCCCGCCCAGGTCAGGGCTGTGCCGATCCCAGAAGAGGACTCCCCTCCCCACGTGAGCCCGGACTCTGGGACCCTATGGGCGTGGGGGCCAGCAAGAGGGCAGCACAGCAGGGAGCACAGGGGTCAGGAACGCTATGACTTTCTCCAACAGATCACACCCTGAAGATTTTCTGATCGAATGCCTCGGATGTTCTACTAGGGCTGAGGGGTGCCTGTGGAGGAGGAAGCCGGGGCCCTGGGGGGCTGACCTGTGTGTGTTCCTGGGAATGGCCTGCATCACACCCAGTGACATCACTGTCCCCCCACAGTCCTTCTGCAACATGTCAAGGATCACCACCATGCTCCGCCCTGCACACCTGTCCAGTGGAACCCAGGCGCAGTCCACCTGCAGTTAGTGATGGTCTTAGGTGCACGTGACAGCAGCGTCCCTGGGCGTTCCATTGCACAGCTCTGGCATGGAGAAGACCAGAGATCTGTGCTCCCCACACTGGCCTGCCGCAGGGAGGGGGCCCATGGCAGGGCGCTGAGCTGAGACATCAACATTCAGAACCAGCAGAGGACATGAGGTCAGGCTCCTTGCAGGCCCACAGCCCAAGGCCAGATCACGACCACCCTTGGGGCTTTCGGGAATGCAGGAGGCTCTTCCTGCCAACGACCTGCCACACAGGACGTGACAGCACACGGCTAGCTTCCCGTCCCACTCTGTACGTCCTGGGTGTGCTAAGCCTAGGTTGACAGCGTCGCTTTTCCCAGGTACATTCATGTGCTCCTGGGTCAGCATGCAAAAGTGCTTTCCGAAAGTTCAGAGTCATCTCTCATCCTGAGCATTCTTGCCCTGTGCCCAGCTACTGCCCCACATGCTGACTAGGAGACCCGCTCAGGCCCCTCCCCTCCGGGTCATCTGCACTCTCAGGCTTCATGTTCTGCTGTATTCACCCGCCCCGCACTTCTAAATGCCCGCAAGACCTTCCCAGTGTCACATGCCAACCATGACACAGGACAGGCTTCTCCAGTACCAGCCTGGCTCGTTCCCATCATTCCTTGTTTCTGCCTGCTTTTCCCCATCGCCCGAGTCCTGCACATCCTCTCCTTCTGAGTGTCACCTCCCTACCTGCACGTGCCCTCAGGACAGCTCAATTCCACCTACAGCATGAAAAAGCCACCTCCAACAGGGATCCTGAGCTCTGATGGAGGTCGGGAAGGTAGACTCGGGCACCTGTTACAACGTGGATTCCCCCTTCTCTGATTCAGGGGTCCTGAGAGGCAGAACATCCTTTCACAGGAACCCCTGGAAGGTTTTCCGCCACCTAGGCCCATGGGGCTGGCGCTGTGGCCCACAGGCTAAAGCCCCACCTGCAGGGCTGGCATCCCACATCAGAACCCCGGTTCTGCTCCTGGAGCCCTGCTTTCATTCCAGCTCCCTGCTCACACACCTGGCAGAGCAGCACAAGTTGACCCAAGTGCCCCCGGCCCTGCCACCTGTGTGCCAGGCCCAGAAGGTGTTCCAGGCTCCTGGCTTCAGCCTGACTCAGCCTCAGCCAGCATGGGCTTCTGGGAGATTAAATCAGCAATTCAGAGTCATCCTTCTGGATCTCTCTCCCTGTCCCTTCCTCCAACTCTGCCTTTCAAGTCAACAACTGAAAAGAAGAAGAGAAAAGAAGAGAAGAGAAGAGAAGAGAAGAGAAGAGAAGAGAAGAGAAGAGAAGAGAAGAGAAGAGAAGAGAAGAGAAGAGAAGAGAAGAGAAGAGAAGAGAAGAGAAGAGAAGAGAAGAGAAGAGAAGAGGGGAGGGGAAGGGAAGGGAAGGGAAGGGAAGGGAAGGGAAGGGAAGGGAAGGGAAGGGAAGGGAAGGGAAGGGAAGGGAAGGGAAGGGAAGGGAAGGGAAGGGAAGGGAAGGGACAAGACGACATCCTGGGGCGGCGCTGTGGCATAGTAGGTTGAACATCTGCCTATGACATCGAGATACCATATGGGCACCGGTTGGAGTCCCAGCTGCTCCACTTCCAATGCAGCTCTCTGCTAAGACACGAGAAGGCAGTGGAACATGGGCCATGTACTTGGCCCCCTTATCCACGTGGTAGACCCAGAAGAAGCTCCTGGCTCCTGGCTTTGGATCAGCTCAGCACCGGCTGTTGTGGCCCTTTGGGGAGTGACCCATTGGATCAAAGACCTCTCTGTCTCTCTTTCTCCCTCTCTCTCTCCCTCTCTCTCTCTGTCTCTCTTGCCTCTTTCTCTCCTGTCACTCTGCCAGTGAAGTAAATAAATCAATCTTAACAACAACAACAAAAAACCCTGAGCCCAAACTTAGATGAAAGTGGCTGCACTCCTGGGTCGGCAGTGTAGAGCAGTAGGTTAAGCCTCCACCTGCGGCGCCAGCATCCCATATGGGCACTGGCTTGTGTGCTGGCTGCTCCACTTCCATCCAGCTCCCTGGTGATGGCCTGCGAAAGCAATGAAGATGGCCCAAGTCCTTGGACCCCTGCACCCATGCCGCCGGAGACCTGTAGACGCTCTCAGCTCCTGGCCTCCGATTAGCCCATTTGAGGACACTGTGGCCAGTAGCGGATTGAACCAGCACATGGAAGACCTCTCTGTCTCTCCCTCTCTGTGTCTCACTCTACTTCTCAGAGAAAGAAGGAAAAGAGTATTCAAAGCACAGCAGCAGCTTAACTCCTCCCAGAAACTTTTCACAGGAGGTCTTTACTATCGAGAGTACACCCAAATAGCATCTTTTCAGGCTCTGGTTGGGGGACAGGAGAGCTCCCCACAGGGAAGGGCCACGGGCCACTGCCATCTAAACCACTCGACATCGCCAGTGCTGCCACCGTCAGCACCAACCCCGGCACATGAGCCTGTCCCTCATCTTTCAGGGAAGGACATTCCCACAACAGGGAACTAGCCATTAGCTAACAGGAAGGACACGCACACTATGTGTCCCCACCACGGCCATCTACTCCCCAGACATTCCTCACTGAACCACGCCCAACACCACTCCTGATCTCTCCCCACGCCCCTGTCCAAACCCAACACGGAACAGCCCCGGTGTCTAGGGTCTCCTCAGGACGCTGGATGGAAACACTCTCTCACACATGCCACCTATCCCGTCTGGCTCCTCACACTGACCTCCCTCAGGCTCATGGCAGGCCCAGACCCCAGAGATGGCTGGCACGATCCCTACCAGCCCTGGGGAACAATCAGCAAGTGCAGGGCCACGGTAGTCATCACCCTGGTCCTCAGAGAGCCGGCCCTGAGCCCAACCAACGCCCCTGGGAGTCTGAATGAGCTTCAAGAACCACTGTGCACTGCTAAAGCCCCAGATCCTGCAGGACCCAAAGGACCACCCCACGACTCCTCCGGGGTGCAGGCCAGAGCTAGGAGCACTCAGTTCTCCACTGACCATCAGCTCCCTAGAGCAGACAGCCCCAGGTGCACACGGGGCAACTGAGTCTGGGTGGTCGCAGCCTCGTTTTGGGCTTTGAGAGAGAAGAACCACCCTCCAGGTGCCTGTGGCTGGGAGGAGCCACACTTCAGGGGCTGGGACAGGGCTCCCAATGCACAGGGAGCGGCTCCCGGTCGGTCTCAGGGTGTGATGGGAGCTCTTGCTCCTCAGGGTCCACAGCTGGGCAGCTGAGGGCGCCAGCTTCACTGGGACACGATCCCCAGGGACCACACGGGAGGCTGGGGCGTCTTGACAGGGACAATGACCATGCAGGGTGAGAAGCCCTCAAGCAGGGGGGAACAGGTCTAGCCCAGCTGTGACAAAGGCTGGACCCACACCTGCTGTGGCAGGCGGAGGCTTCCCCCTGTTGGTGCGACGGGGGGCAGTATGCACAGGGCATGGCTTAGAAGTGCAGCAGGCAGCGCCCGCTGGGACTCGGCAGCCATCTTGTGTGAGAGGAGGGGGCTCAGTTGAGGAGCCACAGGAAGTGACCTCACCTGGAGACCTGGGGGGCCCGGCAACAACCCCAACATTCCAGAGTTGAGTCTGAACCAGCTCACCTGGATAGAGTCTCGCAGGAAGATGTTCCTGAGTTGTATCCCGCGATGCCCAAGCCCAGCCCCCAAGAAACCCTGCGGTGGGTGCCTCGCCCAGTGGTGGGGACGCTGGGCCAGCCCTCACCCCCGACGCTCCTGGTGCTTCCAACAGAAAACGGCCATGGTGAGTCTGGAAGCAGGACAGGTCTCTGCGGGCCAGGACACCACTGGGAACCCACCCGAAGCCCATAGGCCCCTGGGGGTGGGTGTGGGTGTGGGTGTGGGGGGCAAGGGGCCACTTCCCTCTCAGAGGAGGGAGGCTGGAAGTCCTAGGTGGAGGCAGCCTGAGGCCCTGAGCTCCTGGCCGCGGAGGGATCCAGGGACTGCCTCTTACCTGCCATTCTCTGCTCTTGTCTCCCAGGGCCAGGACAGGTCAGCCTCGCACCTGGCAATGCACAGAAGGCTGCGGATCGCCAGCAGGCAGGACGTGTGTCAGGCCCCTTTCACTGATGACCTGTGTGTGGTGGGGGAGTGGTCAAACGAGCCCACAGCTCCGAAGCCCCCGTACCGGGCGTTCCCCGGCACACAGAAACCACTGGACGTCCCCCTCAGTCACACACTGTTGGTCAGAGCCCAGATAGAGCCCAGGGGCTCTGCAAATGCCCATCTCACAGCGGAGGAAGTAGGGCCCGTTGACTTCGCCTGTGTCAGTCGTGACCCAGGGTCAGGGCCGGGCCTGGCACCTGACCTCACGGCTGGGGCGGCACAGAGCCCTGATCTCCCAACAACACCCCCGCTGGAGCAGTGCTGGTCCTCCAGCGATCAGCGCCACCACAAGGATGCGCGGGGGACAGCTGTGTCCCCGGGGGCCGAGCAGGGCTCAGGGGAGGCCCTGAGAGAAGAGGCTCTGGGGATGGAGGGTCTGGAGCCAGGACTGTACGCAGCAGCTGAAGCCGAGGACGCTGCAGGGGCACCAGACGCAGCACTGGCCCCGGCCTCAGCCCCAGCTCCGCAAGTCCCTTCTGCTGCAGCCCCAGTGCCACACCTGGCCTTCCCCGCCCCCGTCGTCCTGTATTTCTCTTTACTCCTCCCCACTCTCTTCCTTTTCTCCACCTTATTGTCCCTGAACCTCAATAAAATGTAAGTTGTTACCCACTGTGGAATGTACAATTTGCACCGTGCCAGCTCCCCAGGCCGTGCCCTCCCCACCCCACTCTCCCTGCACCATGGCTCCAATGCCCGGGACCTGCATCCTCTGCAGAGGACACGGGCACCTCCCCAGGGCCAGAGCCAACGTTCCCCGTTTGGACAAAGAGCACCACATGCTGGGAAGGCCAAGGGAAGCAAGGAACAGGGAGACGCTGGCATGGCTGGGGCAGCGCCTCCTCATGCTCAGGGACGCAGACTCTGAGGTCACAGAACGGACCTGCCGGGGGTGCTGTCCCCGCAGCCTCAGTGTCCTCATCTGTGCAATGGGAAGGCAGCCCTGCCACAGCCATCACCGCATCAGGGAATGCGATGCTCTGCACCTCCCTGCACACAATGGGAGCCCCCAGCTTCCAGGATGAGGGGTGCACAGGGAGTGGGTTGGGGGCTTCCACGGAGGGAACACAATCCGTCCAGGGACACACACAAACAACACCTGTCACAGGCTCTGGCCCTGTGCTCAACAACGGGTCACTGACAGACGGATCACAGCAGGGATGTGCTCACTGCACAGGAGACAGGGGGCCTTGTCCAGGACCCCACGTGACCCAGACTGCCCGCTGTGCAGGCCACATGGGTGGGTCTCGGCTGGGAAGATGGAGACACAGAGGATGTCCCCAAGGACGGGGTCTGCTCCTTCCCCGAGCTCCTGGGATTTCCGGGTCCCTGGCCACGTCCACCAGGCACCTTGTCTCAGCCATGGGGTGACACTGGCTTCACTCCCATTGGCAGATGAGGAACCCCCTGAGAGGGAGGCCCCGCCCAGGTCAGGGCTGTGCCGATCCCAGAAGAGGACTCCCCTCCCCACGGGAGCCCGGACTCTGGGACCCTATGGGCGTGGGGGCCAGCAAGAGGGCAGCACAGCAGGGAGCACAGGGGTCAGGAACGCTATGACTTTCTCCAACAGATCACACCCTGAAGATTTTCTGATCGAATGCCTCAGATGTTCTACTAGGGCTGAGGGGTGCCTGTGGAGGAGGAAGCCGGGGCCCTGGGGGGCTGACCTGTGTGTGTTCCTGGGAATGGCCTGCATCACACCCAGTGACATCACTGTCCCCCCACAGTCCTTCTGCAACATGTCAAGGATCACCACCATGCTCCGCCCTGCACACCTGTCCAGTGGAACCCAGGCGCAGTCCACCTGCAGTTAGTGATGGTCTTAGGTGCACGTGACAGCAGCGTCCCTGGGCGTTCCATTGCACAGCTCTGGCATGGAGAAGACCAGAGATCTGTGCTCCCCACACTGGCCTGCCGCAGGGAGGGGGCCCATGGCAGGGCGCTGAGCTGAGACATCAACATTCAGAACCAGCAGAGGACATGAGGTCAGGCTCCTTGCAGGCCCACAGCCCAAGGCCAGATCACGACCACCCTTGGGGCTTTCGGGAATGCAGGAGGCTCTTCCTGCCAACGACCTGCCACACAGGACGTGACAGCACACGGCTAGCTTCCCGTCCCACTCTGTACGTCCTGGGTGTGCTAAGCCTAGGTTGACAGCGTCGCTTTTCCCAGGTACATTCATGTGCTCCTGGGTCAGCATGCAAAAGTGCTTTCCGAAAGTTCAGAGTCATCTCTCATCCTGAGCATTCTTGCCCTGTGCCCAGCTACTGCCCCACATGCTGACTAGGAGACCCGCTCAGGCCCCTCCCCTCCGGGTCATCTGCACTCTCAGGCTTCATGTTCTGCTGTATTCACCCGCCCCGCACTTCTAAATGCCCGCAAGACCTTCCCAGTGTCACATGCCAACCATGACACAGGACAGGCTTCTCCAGTACCAGCCTGGCTCGTTCCCATCATTCCTTGCTTCTGCCTGCTTTTCCCCATCGCCCGAGTCCTGCACATCCTCTCCTTCTGAGTGTCACCTCCCTACCTGCACGTGCCCTCAGGACAGCTCAATTCCACCTACAGCATGAAAAAGCCACCTCCAACAGGGATCCTGAGCTCTGATGGAGGTCGGGAAGGTAGACTCGGGCACCTGTTACAACGTGGATTCCCCCTTCTCTGATTCAGGGGTCCTGAGAGGCAGAACATCCTTTCACAGGAACCCCTGGAAGGTTTTCCGCCACCTAGGCCCATGGGGCTGGCGCTGTGGCCCACAGGCTAAAGCCCCACCTGCAGGGCTGGCATCCCACATCAGAACCCCGGTTCTGCTCCTGGAGCCCTGCTTTCATTCCAGCTCCCTGCTCACACACCTGGCAGAGCAGCACAAGTTGACCCAAGTGCCCCCGGCCCTGCCACCTGTGTGCCAGGCCCAGAAGGTGTTCCAGGCTCCTGGCTTCAGCCTGACTCAGCCTCAGCCAGCATGGGCTTCTGGGAGATTAAATCAGCAATTCAGGGTCATCCTTCTGGATCTCTCTCCCTGTCCCTTCCTCCAACTCTGCCTTTCAAGTCAACAACTGAAAAGAAGAAGAGAAAAGAAAAGAAGAGAAGAGAAGAGAAGAGAAGAGAAGAGAAGAGAAGAGAAGAGAAGAGAAGAGAAGAGAAGAGAAGAGAAGAGAAGAGAAGAGAAGAGAAGAGAAGAGAAGAGAAGAGAAGAGGGAAGGGGAGGGGAGGGGAGGGGAGGGGAGGGGAGGGGAGGGGAGGGGAGGGGAGGGGAGGGGAGGGGAGGGGAGGGGAAGGGAAGGGAAGGGAAGGGAAGGGAAGGGAAGGGAAGGGAAGGGAAGGGAAGGGAAGGGAAGGGAAGGGAAGGGAAGGGAAGGGACAAGACGACATCCTGGGGCGGCGCTGTGGCATAGTAGGTTGAACATCTGCCTATGACATCGAGATACCATATGGGCACCGGTTGGAGTCCCAGCTGCTCCACTTCCAATGCAGCTCTCTGCTAAGACACGAGAAGGCAGTGGAACATGGGCCATGTACTTGGCCCCCTTATCCATGTGGTAGACCCAGAAGAAGCTCTTGGCTCCTGGCTTTGGATCAGCTCAGCACCGGCTGTTGTGGCCCTTTGGGGAGTGACCCATTGGATCAAAGACCTCTCTGTCTCTCTTTCTCCCTCTCTCTCTCCCTCTCTCTCTCTGTCTCTCTTGCCTCTTTCTCTCCTGTCACTCTGCCAGTGAAGTAAATAAATCAATCTTAACAACAACAAAAAAAAACCCTGAGCCCAAACTTAGATGAAAGTGGCTGCACTCCTGGGTCGGCAGTGTAGAGCAGTAGGTTAAGCCTCCACCTGCGGCGCCAGCATCCCATATGGGCACTGGCTTGTGTGCTGGCTGCTCCACTTCCACCCAGCTCCCTGGTGATGGCCTGTGAAAGCAATGAAGATGGCCCAAGTCCTTGGACCCCTGCACCCATGCCGCCGGAGACCTGTAGACGCTCTCAGCTCCTGGCCTCCGATTAGCCCATTTGAGGACACTGTGGCCAGTAGCGGATTGAACCAGCACATGGAAGACCTCTCTGTCTCTCCCTCTCTGTGTCTCACTCTACTTCTCAGAGAAAGAAGGAAAAGAGTATTCAAAGCACAGCAGCAGCTTAACTCCTCCCAGAAACTTTTCACAGGAGGTCTTTACTATCGAGAGTACACCCAAATAGCATCTTTTCAGGCTCTGGTTGGGGGACAGGAGAGCTCCCCACAGGGAAGGGCCACGGGCCACTGCCATCTAAACCACTCCACATCGCCAGTGCTGCCACCGTCAGCACCAACCCCGGCACATGAGCCTGTCCCTCATCTTTCAGGGAAGGACATTCCCACAACAGGGAACTAGCCATTAGCTAACAGGAAGGACACGCACCACACTATGTGTCCCCACCACGGCCATCTACTCCCCAGACATTCCTCACTGAACCACGCCCAACACCACTCCTGATCTCTCCCCACGCCCCTGTCCAAACCCAACACGGAACAGCCCCGGTGTCTAGGGTCTCCTCAGGACGCTGGATGGAAACACTCTCTCACACATGCCACCTATCCCGTCTGGCTCCTCACACTGACCTCCCTCAGGCTCATGGCAGGCCCAGACCCCAGAGATGCCTGGCACGATCCCTACCAGCCCTGGGGAACAATCAGCAAGTGCAGGGCCACGGTAGTCATCACCCTGGTCCTCAGAGAGCCGGCCCTGAGCCCAACCAACTCCCCTGGGAGTCTGAATGAGCTTCAAGAACCACTGTGCACTGCTAAAGCCCCAGATCCTGCAGGACCCAAAGGACCACCCCACGACTCCTCCGGGGTGCAGGCCAGAGCTAGGAGCACTCAGTTCTCCACTGACCATCAGCTCCCTAGAGCAGACAGCCCCAGGTGCACACGGGGCAACTGAGTCTGGGTGGTCGCAGCCTCGTTTTGGGCTTTGAGAGAGAAGAACCACCCTCCAGGTGCCTGTGGCTGGGAGGAGCCACACTTCAGGGGCTGGGACAGGGCTCCCAATGCACAGGGAGCGGCTCCCGGTCGGTCTCAGGGTGTGATGGGAGCTCTTGCTCCTCAGGGTCCACAGCTGGGCAGCTGAGGGCGCCAGCTTCACTGGGACACGATCCCCAGGGACCACACGGGAGGCTGGGGCGTCTTGACAGGGACAATGACCATGCAGGGTGAGAAGCCCTCAAGCAGGGGGGAACAGGTCTAGCCCAGCTGTGACAAAGGCTGGACCCACACCTGCTGTGGCAGGCGGAGGCTTCCCCCTGTTGGTGCGACGGGGGGCAGTGTGCACAGGGCATGGCTTAGAAGTGCAGCAGGCAGCACCCGCTGGGACTCGGCAGCCATCTTGTGTGAGAGGAGGGGGCTCAGTTGAGGAGCCACAGGAAGTGACCTCACCTGGAGACCTGGGGGGCCCGGCAACAACCCCAACATTCCAGAGTTGAGTCTGAACCAGCTCACCTGGATAGAGTCTCGCAGGAAGATGTTCCTGAGTTGTATCCCGCGATGCCCAAGCCCAGCCCCCAAGAAACCCTGTGGTGGGTGCCTCGCCCAGTGGTGGGGACGCTGGGCCAGCCCTCACCCCCGACGCTCCTGGTGCTTCCAACAGAAAAAGGTCATGGTGAGTCTGGAAGCAGGACAGGTCTCTGCGGGCCAGGACACCACTGGGAACCCACCCGAAGCCCATAGGCCGCTGGGGCTGGGTGTGGGTGTGGGTGTGGGTGTGGGGGGCAAGGGGCCACTTCCCTCTCAGAGGAGGGAGGCTGGAAGTCCTAGGTGGAGGCAGCCTGAGGCCCAGAGCTCCTGGCTGCGGAGGGATCCAGGGACTGCCTCTTACCTGCCATTCTCTGCTCTTGTCTCCCAGGGCCAGGACAGGTCAGCCTCGCGCCTGGCAATGCACAGAAGGCTGCGGATCGCCAGCAGGCAGGACGTGTGTCAGGCCCCTTTCACTGATGACCTGTGTGTGGTGGGGGAGTGGTCAAACGAGCCCACAGCTCCGAAGCCCCCGTACCGGGCGTTCCCCGGCACACAGAAACCACTGGACGTCCCCCTCAGTCACACACTGTTGGTCAGAGCCCAGATAGAGCCCAGGGGCTCCGCAAATGCCCATCTCACAGCGGAGGAAGTAGGGCCCGTTGACTTCGCCTGTGTCAGTCGTGACCCAGGGTCAGGGCCGGGCCTGGCACCTGACCTCACGGCTGGGGCGGCACAGAGCCCTGATCTCCCAACAACACCCCCGCTGGAGCAGTGCTGGTCCTCCAGCGATCAGCGCCACCACAAGGATGCGCGGGGGACAGCTGTGTCCCCGGGGGCCGAGCAGGGCTCAGGGGAGGCCCTGAGAGAAGAGGCTCTGGGGATGGAGGGTCTGGAGCCAGGACTGTATGCAGCAGCTGAAGCCGAGGACGCTGCAGGGGCACCAGACGCAGCGCTGGCCCCGGCCTCAGCCCCAGCTCCGCAAGTCCCTTCTGCTGCAGCCCCAGTGCCACACCTGGCCTTCCCCGCCCCCGTCGTCCTGTATTTCTCTTTACTCCTCCCCACTCTCTTCCTTTTCTCCACCTTATTGTCCCTGAACCTCAATAAAATGTAAGTTGTTACCCACTGTGGAATGTACAATTTGCACCGTGCCAGCTCCCCAGGCCGTGCCCTCCCCACCCCACTCTCCCTGCACCATGGCTCCAATGCCCGGGACCTGCATCCTCTGCAGAGGACACGGGCACCTCCCCAGGGCCAGAGCCAACGTTCCCCGTTTGGACAAAGAGCACCACATGCTGGGAAGGCCAAGGGAAGCAAGGAACAGGGAGACGCTGGCATGCTGGGGCAGCGCCTCCTCATGCTCAGGGACGCAGACTCTGAGGTCACAGAACGGACCTGCCGGGGGTGCTGTCCCCGCAGCCTCAGTGTCCTCATCTGTGCAATGGGAAGGCAGCCCTGCCACAGCCATCACCGCATCAGGGAATGCGATGCTCTGCACCTCCCTGCACACAATGGGAGCCCCCAGCTTCCAGGATGAGGGGTGCACAGGGAGTGGGTTGGGGGCTTCCACGGAGGGAACACAATCCGTCCAGGGACACACACAAACAACACCTGTCACAGGCTCTGGCCCTGTGCTCAACAACGGGTCACTGACAGACGGATCACAGCAGGGATGTGCTCACTGCACAGGAGACAGGGGGGCCTTGTCCAGGACCCCACGTGACCCAGACTGCCCGCTGTGCAGGCCACATGGGTGGGTCTCGGCTGGGAAGATGGAGACACAGAGCATGTCCCCAAGGACGGGGGCTGCTCCTTCCCCGAGCTCCTGGGATTTCCGGGTCCCTGGCCACGTCCACCAGGCACCTTGTCTCAGCCATGGGGTGACACTGGCTTCACTCCCATTGGCAGATGAGGAACCCCCTGAGAGGGAGGCCCCGCCCAGGTCAGGGCTGTGCCGATCCCAGAAGAGGACTCCCCTCCCCACGGGAGCCTGGACTCTGGGACCCTATGGGCCTGTGGGCCAGCAAGAGGGCAGCACAGCAGGGAGCACAGGGGTCAGGAACGCTATGACTTTCTCCAACAGATCACACCCTGAAGATTTTCTGATCGAATGCCTCAGATGTTCTACTAGGGCTGAGGGGTGCCTGTGGAGGAGGAAGCCGGGGCCCTGGGGGGCTGACCTGTGTGTGTTCCTGGGAATGGCCTGCATCACACCCAGTGACATCACTGTCCCCCCACAGTCCTTCTGCAACATGTCAAGGATCACCACCATGCTCCGCCCTGCACACCTGTCCAGTGGAACCCAGGCGCAGTCCACCTGCAGTTAGTGATGGTCTTAGGTGCACGTGACAGCAGCGTCCCTGGGCGTTCCATTGCACAGCTCTGGCATGGAGAAGACCAGAGATCTGTGCTCCCCACACTGGCCTGCCGCAGGGAGGGGGCCCATGGCAGGGCGCTGAGCTGAGACATCAACATTCAGAACCAGCAGAGGACATGAGGTCAGGCTCCTTGCAGGCCCACAGCCCAAGGCCAGATCACGACCACCCTTGGGGCTTTCGCGAATGCAGGAGGCTCTTCCTGCCAACGACCTGCCACACAGGACGTGACAGCACACGGCTAGCTTCCCGTCCCACTCTGTACGTCCTGGGTGTGCTAAGCCTAGGTTGACAGCGTCGCTTTTCCCAGGTACATTCATGTGCTCCTGGGTCAGCATGCAAAAGTGCTTTCCGAAAGTTCAGAGTCATCTCTCATCCTGAGCATTCTTGCCCTGTGCCCAGCTACTGCCCCACATGCTGACTAGGAGACCCGCTCAGGCCCCTCCCCTCCGGGTCATCTGCACTCTCAGGCTTCATGTTCTGCTGTATTCACCCGCCCCGCACTTCTAAATGCCCGCAAGACCTTCCCAGTGTCACATGCCAACCATGACACAGGACAGGCTTCTCCAGTACCAGCCTGGCTCGTTCCCATCATTCCTTGTTTCTGCCTGCTTTTCCCCATCGCCCGAGTCCTGCACATCCTCTCCTTCTGAGTGTCACCTCCCTACCTGCACGTGCCCTCAGGACAGCTCAATTCCACCTACAGCATGAAAAAGCCACCTCCAACAGGAATCCTGAGCTCTGATGGAGGTCGGGAAGGTAGACTCGGGCACCTGTTACAACGTGGATTCCCCCTTCTCTGATTCAGGGGTCCTGAGAGGCAGAACATCCTTTCACAGGAACCCCTGGAAGGTTTTCCGCCACCTAGGCCCATGGGGCTGGCGCTGTGGCCCACAGGCTAAAGCCCCACCTGCAGGGCTGGCATCCCACATCAGAACCCCGGTTCTGCTCCTGGAGCCCTGCTTTCATTCCAGCTCCCTGCTCACACACCTGGCAGAGCAGCACAAGTTGACCCAAGTGACCCCGGCCCTGCCACCTGTGTGCCAGGCCCAGAAGGTGTTCCAGGCTCCTGGCTTCAGCCTGACTCAGCCTCAGCCAGCATGGGCTTCTGGGAGATTAAATCAGCAATTCAGAGTCATCCTTCTGGATCTCTCTCCCTGTCCCTTCCTCCAACTCTGCCTTTCAAGTCAACAACTGAAAAGAAGAAGAGAAGAGAAGAGAAGAGAAGAGAAGAGAAGAGAAGAGAAGAGAAGAGAAGAGAAGAGAAGAGAAGAGAAGAGAAGAGGGGAGTGGATGGGGAGGGGAGGGGAGGGGAGGGGAGGGGAGGGGAGGGGAGGGGAAGGGAAGGGAAGGGAAGGGAAGGGAAGGGAAGGGAAGGGAAGGGAAGGGAAGGGAAGGGAAGGGAAGTGTAGGGAAGGGACAAGACGACATCCTGGGGCGGCGCTGTGGCATAGTAGGTTGAACATCTGCCTATGACATCGAGATACCATATGGGCACTGGTTGGAGTCCCAGCTGCTCCACTTCCAATGCAGCTCTCTGCTAAGACACGAGAAGGCAGTGGAACATGGGCCATGTACTTGGCCCCCTTATCCACGTGGTAGACCCAGAAGAAGCTCCTGGCTCCTGGCTTTGGATCAGCTCAGCACCGGCTGTTGTGGCCCTTTGGGGAGTGACCCATTGGATCAAAGACCTCTCTGTCTCTCTTTCTCCCTCTCTCTCTCCCTCTCTCTCTCTGTCTCTCTTGCCTCTTTCTCTCCTGTCACTCTGCCAGTGAAGTAAATAAATCAATCTTAACAACAACAACAAAAAACCCTGAGCCCAAACTTAGATGAAAGTGGCTGCACTCCTGGGTCGGCAGTGTAGAGCAGTAGGTTAAGCCTCCACCTGCGGCGCCAGCATCCCATATGGGCACTGGCTTGTGTGCTGGCTGCTCCACTTCCATCCAGCTCCCTGGTGATGGCCTGCGAAAGCAATGAAGATGGCCCAAGTCCTTGGACCCCTGCACCCATGCCGCCGGAGACCTGTAGACGCTCTCAGCTCCTGGCCTCCGATTAGCCCATTTGAGGACACTGTGGCCAGTAGCGGATTGAACCAGCACATGGAAGACCTCTCTGTGTCTCCCTCTACTTCTCAGAGAAAGAAGGAAAAGAGTATTCAAAGCACAGCAGCAGCTTAACTCCTCCCAGAAACTTTTCACAGGAGGTCTTTACTATCGAGAGTACACCCAAATAGCATCTTTTCAGGCTCTGGTTGGGGGACAGGAGAGCTCCCCACAGGGAAGGGCCACGGGCCACTGCCATCTAAACCACTCCACATCGCCAGTGCTGCCACCGTCAGCACCAACCCCGGCACATGAGCCTGTCCCTCATCTTTCAGGGAAGGACATTCCCACAACAGGGAACTAGCCATTAGCTAACAGGAAGGACACGCACACTGTGTGTCCCCACCACGGCCATCTACTCCCCAGACATTCCTCACTGAACCACGCCCAACACCACTCCTGATCTCTCCCCACGCCCCTGTCCAAACCCAACACGGAACAGCCCCGGTGTCTAGGGTCTCCTCAGGACGCTGGATGGAAACACTCTCTCACACATGCCACCTATCCCGTCTGGCTCCTCACACTGACCTCCCTCAGGCTCATGGCAGGCCCAGACCCCAGAGATGGCTGGCACGATCCCTACCAGCCCTGGGGAACAATCAGCAAGTGCAGGGCCACGGTAGTCATCACCCTGGTCCTCAGAGAGCCGGCCCTGAGCCCAACCAACGCCCCTGGGAGTCTGAATGAGCTTCAAGAACCACTGTGCACTGCTAAAGCCCCAGATCCTGCAGGACCCAAAGGACCACCCCACGACTCCTCCGGGGTGCAGGCCAGAGCTAGGAGCACTCAGTTCTCCACTGACCATCAGCTCCCTAGAGCAGACAGCCCCAGGTGCACACGGGGCAACTGAGTCTGGGTGGTCGCAGCCTCGTTTTGGGCTTTGAGAGAGAAGAACCACCCTCCAGGTGCCTGTGGCTGGGAGGAGCCACACTTCAGGGGCTGGGACAGGGCTCCCAATGCACAGGGAGCGGCTCCCGGTCGGTCTCAGGGTGTGATGGGAGCTCTTGCTCCTCAGGGTCCACAGCTGGGCAGCTGAGGGCGCCAGCTTCACTGGGACACGATCCCCAGGGACCACACGGGAGGCTGGGGCGTCTTGACAGGGACAATGACCATGCAGGGTGAGAAGCCCTCAAGCAGGGGGGAACAGGTCTAGCCCAGCTGTGACAAAGGCTGGACCCACACCTGCTGTGGCAGGCGGAGGCTTCCCCCTGTTGGTGCGACGGGGGGCAGTGTGCACAGGGCATGGCTTAGAAGTGCAGCAGGCAGCACCCGCTGGGACTCGGCAGCCATCTTGTGTGAGAGGAGGGGGCTCAGTTGAGGAGCCACAGGAAGTGACCTCACCTGGAGACCTGGGGGGCCTGGCAACAACACCAACATTCCAGAGTTGAGTCTGAACCAGCTCACCTGGATAGAGTCTCGCAGGAAGATGTTCCTGAGTTGTATCCCGCGATGCCCAAGCCCAGCCCCCAAGAAACCCTGCGGTGGGTGCCTCGCCCAGTGGTGGGGACGCTGGGCCAGCCCTCACCCCCGACGCTCCTGGTGCTTCCAACAGAAAACGGCCATGGTGAGTCTGGAAGCAGGACAGGTCTCTGCGGGCCAGGACACCACTGGGAACCCACCCGAAGCCCATAGGCCCCTGGGGGTGGGTGTGGGTGTGGGTGTGGGGGGCAAGGGGCCACTTCCCTCTCAGAGGAGGGAGGCTGGAAGTCCTAGGTGGAGGCAGCCTGAGGCCCAGAGCTCCTGGCTGCGGAGGGATCCAGGGACTGCCTCTTACCTGCCATTCTCTGCTCTTGTCTCCCAGGGCCAGGACAGGTCAGCCTCGCGCCTGGCAATGCACAGAAGGCTGCGGATCGCCAGCAGGCAGGACGTGTGTCAGGCCCCTTTCACTGATGACCTGTGTGTGGTGGGGGACTCCGAAGCCCCCGTACCGGGCGTTCCCCGGCACACAGAAACCACTGGACGTCCCCCTCAGTCACACACTGTTGGTCAGAGCCCAGATAGAGCCCAGGGGCTCCGCAAATGCCCATCTCACAGCGGAGGAAGTAGGGCCCGTTGACTTCGCCTGTGTCAGTCGAGACCCAGGGTCAGGGCCGGGCCTGGCACCTGACCTCACGGCTGGGGCGGCACAGAGCCCTGATCTCCCAACAACACCCCCGCTGGAGCAGTGCTGGTCCTCCAGCGATCAGCGCCACCACAAGGATGCGCGGGGGACAGCTGTGTCCCCGGGGGCCGAGCAGGGCTCAGGGGAGGCCCTGAGAGAAGAGGCTCTGGGGATGGAGGGTCTGGAGCCAGGACTGTACGCAGCAGCTGAAGCCGAGGACGCTGCAGGGGCACCAGACGCAGCACTGGCCCCGGCCTCAGCCCCAGCTCCGCAAGTCCCTTCTGCTGCAGCCCCAGTGCCACACCTGGCCTTCCCCGCCCCCGTCGTCCTGTATTTCTCTTTACTCCTCCCCACTCTCTTCCTTTTCTCCACCTTATTGTCCCTGAACCTCAATAAAATGTAAGTTGTTACCCACTGTGGAATGTACAATTTGCACCGTGCCAGCTCCCCAGGCTGTGCCCTCCCCACCCCACTCTCCCTGCACCATGGCTCCAATGCCCGGGACCTGCATCCTCTGCAGAGGACACGGGCACCTCCCCAGGGCCAGAGCCAACGTTCCCCGTTTGGACAAAGAGCACCACATGCTGGGAAGGCCAAGGGAAGCAAGGAACAGGGAGACGCTGGCATGGCTGGGGCAGCGCCTCCTCATGCTCAGGGACGCAGACTCTGAGGTCACAGAACGGACCTGCCGGGGGTGCTGTCCCCGCAGCCTCAGTGTCCTCATCTGTGCAATGGGAAGGCAGCCCTGCCACAGCCATCACCGCATCAGGGAATGCGATGCTCTGCACCTCCCTGCACACAATGGGAGCCCCCAGCTTCCAGGATGAGGGGTGCACAGGGAGTGGGTTGGGGGCTTCCACGGAGGGAACACAATCCGTCCAGGGACACACACAAACAACACCTGTCACAGGCTCTGGCCCTGTGCTCAACAACGGGTCACTGACAGACGGATCACAGCAGGGATGTGCTCACTGCACAGGAGACAGGGGGCCTTGTCCAGGACCCCACGTGACCCAGACTGCCCGCTGTGCAGGCCACATGGGTGGGTCTCGGCTGGGAAGATGGAGACACAGAGCATGTCCCCAAGGACGGGGGCTGCTCCTTCCCCGAGCTCCTGGGATTTCCGGGTCCCTGGCCACGTCCACCAGGCACCTTGTCTCAGCCATGGGGTGACACTGGCTTCACTCCCATTGGCAGATGAGGAACCCCCTGAGAGGGAGGCCCCGCCCAGGTCAGGGCTGTGCCGATCCCAGAAGAGGACTCCCCTCCCCACGGGAGCCCGGACTCTGGGACCCTATGGGCCTGTGGGCCAGCAAGAGGGCAGCACAGCAGGGAGCACAGGGGTCAGGAACGCTATGACTTTCTCCAACAGATCACACCCTGAAGATTTTCTGATCGAATGCCTCAGATGTTCTACTAGGGCTGAGGGGTGCCTGTGGAGGAGGAAGCCGGGGCCCTGGGGGGCTGACCTGTGTGTGTTCCTGGGAATGGCCTGCATCACACCCAGTGACATCACTGTCCCCCCACAGTCCTTCTGCAACATGTCAAGGATCACCACCATGCTCCGCCCTGCACACCTGTCCAGTGGAACCCAGGCGCAGTCCACCTGCAGTTAGTGATGGTCTTAGGTGCACGTGACAGCAGCGTCCCTGGGCGTTCCATTGCACAGCTCTGGCATGGAGAAGACCAGAGATCTGTGCTCCCCACACTGGCCTGCCGCAGGGAGGGGGCCCATGGCAGGGCGCTGAGCTGAGACATCAACATTCAGAACCAGCAGAGGACATGAGGTCAGGCTCCTTGCAGGCCCACAGCCCAAGGCCAGATCACGACCACCCTTGGGGCTTTCGCGAATGCAGGAGGCTCTTCCTGCCAACGACCTGCCACACAGGACGTGACAGCACACGGCTAGCTTCCCGTCCCACTCTGTACATCCTGGGTGTGCTAAGCCTAGGTTGACAGCGTCGCTTTTCCCAGGTACATTCATGTGCTCCTGGGTCAGCATGCAAAAGTGCTTTCCGAAAGTTCAGAGTCATCTCTCATCCTGAGCATTCTTGCCCTGTGCCCAGCTACTGCCCCACATGCTGACTAGGAGACCCGCTCAGGCCCCTCCCCTCTGGGTCATCTGCACTCTCAGGCTTCATGTTCTGCTGTATTCACCCGCCCTGCACTTCTAAATGCCCGCAAGACCTTCCCAGTGTCACATGCCAACCATGACACAGGACAGGCTTCTCCAGTACCAGCCTGGCTCGTTCCCATCATTCCTTGTTTCTGCCTGCTTTTCCCCATCGCCCGAGTCCTGCACATCCTCTCCTTCTGAGTGTCACCTCCCTACCTGGTCGTGCCCTCAGGACAGCTCAATTCCACCTACAGCATGAAAAAGCCACCTCCAACAGGGATCCTGAGCTCTGATGGAGGTCGGGAAGGTAGACTCGGGCACCTGTTACAACGTGGATTCCCCCTTCTCTGATTCAGGGGTCCTGAGAGGCAGAACATCCTTTCACAGGAACCCCTGGAAGGTTTTCCGCCACCTAGGCCCATGGGGCTGGCGCTGTGGCCCACAGGCTAAAGCCCCACCTGCAGGGCTGGCATCCCACATCAGAACCCCGGTTCTGCTCCTGGAGCCCTGCTTTCATTCCAGCTCCCTGCTCACACACCTGGCAGAGCAGCACAAGTTGACCCAAGTGCCCCCGGCCCTGCCACCTGTGTGCCAGGCCCAGAAGGTGTTCCAGGCTCCTGGCTTCAGCCTGACTCAGCCTCAGCCAGCATGGGCTTCTGGGAGATTAAATTAGCAATTCAGGGTCATCCTTCTGGATCTCTCTCCCTGTCCCTTCCTCCAACTCTGCCTTTCAAGTCAACAACTGAAAAGAAGAAGAGAAAAGAAAAGAAGAGAAGAGAAGAGAAGAGAAGAGAAGAGAAGAGAAGAGAAGAGAAGAGAAGAGAAGAGAAGAGAAGAGAAGAGAAGAGAAGAGAAGAGAAGAGAAGAGAAGAGAAGAGAAAAGAGAGAGAAGGGAAGGGAAGGGAAGGGAAGGGAAGGGAAGGGAAGGGAAGGGAAGGGAAGGGAAGGGAAGGGAAGGGAAGGGAAGGGAAGGGAAGGGAAGGGAAGGGAAGGGAATGGACAAGACGACATCCTGGGGCGGCGCTGTGGCATAGTAGGTTGAACATCTGCCTATGACATCGAGATACCATATGGGCACCGGTTGGAGTCCCAGCTGCTCCACTTCCAATGCAGCTCTCTGCTAAGACACGAGAAGGCAGTGGAACATGGGCCATGTACTTGGCCCCCTTATCCACGTGGTAGACCCAGAAGAAGCTCCTGGCTCCTGGCTTTGGATCAGCTCAGCACCGGCTGTTGTGGCCCTTTGGGGAGTGACCCATTGGATCAAAGACCTCTCTGTCTCTCTTTCTCCCTCTCTCTCTCCCTCTCTCTCTCTGTCTCTCTTGCCTCTTTCTCTCCTGTCACTCTGCCAGTGAAGTAAATAAATCAATCTTAACAACAACAACAAAAAACCCTGAGCCCAAACTTAGATGAAAGTGGCTGCACTCCTGGGTCGGCAGTGTAGAGCAGTAGGTTAAGCCTCCACCTGCGGCGCCAGCATCCCATATGGGCACTGGCTTGTGTGCTGGCTGCTCCACTTCCATCCAGCTCCCTGGTGATGGCCTGCGAAAGCAATGAAGATGGCCCAAGTCCTTGGACCCCTGCACCCATGCCGCCGGAGACCTGTAGACGCTCTCAGCTCCTGGCCTCCGATTAGCCCATTTGAGGACACTGTGGCCAGTAGCGGATTGAACCAGCACATGGAAGACCTCTCTGTCTCTCCCTCTCTGTGTCTCACTCTACTTCTCAGAGAAAGAAGGAAAAGAGTATTCAAAGCACAGCAGCAGCTTAACTCCTCCCAGAAACTTTTCACAGGAGGTCTTTACTATCGAGAGTACACCCAAATAGCATCTTTTCAGGCTCTGGTTGGGGGACAGGAGAGCTCCCCACAGGGAAGGGCCACGGGCCACTGCCATCTAAACCACTCCACATCGCCAGTGCTGCCACCGTCAGCACCAACCCCGGCACATGAGCCTGTCCCTCATCTTTCAGGGAAGGACATTCCCACAACAGGGAACTAGCCATTAGCTAACAGGAAGGACACGCACACTATGTGTCCCCACCACGGCCATCTACTCCCCAGACATTCCTCACTGAACCACGCCCAACACCACTCCTGATCTCTCCCCACGCCCCTGTCCAAACCCAACACGGAACAGCCCCGGTGTCTAGGGTCTCCTCAGGATGCTGGATGGAAACACTCTCTCACACATGCCACCTATCCCATCTGGCTCCTCACACTGACCTCCCTCAGGCTCATGGCAGGCCCAGACCCCAGAGATGCCTGGCACGATCCCTACCAGCCCTGGGGAACAATCAGCAAGTGCAGGGCCACGGTAGTCATCACCCTGGTCCTCAGAGAGCCGGCCCTGAGCCCAACCAACGCCCCTGGGAGTCTGAATGAGCTTCAAGAACCACTATGCACTGCTAAAGCCCCAGATCCTGCAGGACCCAAAGGACCACCCCACGACTCCTCCGGGGTGCAGGCCAGAGCTAGGAGCACTCAGTTCTCCACTGACCATCAGCTCCCTAGAGCAGACAGCCCCAGGTGCACACGGGGCAACTGAGTCTGGGTGGTCGCAGCCTCGTTTTGGGCTTTGAGAGAGAAGAACCACCCTCCAGGTGCCTGTGGCTGGGAGGAGCCACACTTCAGGGGCTGGGACAGGGCTCCCAATGCACAGGGAGCGGCTCCCGGTCGGTCTCAGGGTGTGATGGGAGCTCTTGCTCCTCAGGGTCCACAGCTGGGCAGCTGAGGGCGCCAGCTTCACTGGGACACGATCCCCAGGGACCACACGGGAGGCTGGGGCGTCTTGACAGGGACAATGACCATGCAGGGTGAGAAGCCCTCAAGCAGGGGGGAACAGGTCTAGCCCAGCTGTGACAAAGGCTGGACCCACACCTGTTGTGGCAGGCGGAGGCTTCCCCCTGTTGGTGCGACGGGGGACAGTGTGCACAGGGCATGGCTTAGAAGTGCAGCAGGCAGCGCCCGCTGGGACTCGGCAGCCATCTTGTGTGAGAGGAGGGGGCTCAGTTGAGGAGCCACAGGAAGTGACCTCACCTGGAGACCTGGGGGGCCCGGCAACAACCCCAACATTCCAGAGTTGAGTCTGAACCAGCTCACCTGGATAGAGTCTCGCAGGAAGATGTTCCTGAGTTGTATCCCGCGATGCCCAAGCCCAGCCCCCAAGAAACCCTGCGGTGGGTGCCTCGCCCAGTGGTGGGGACGCTGGGCCAGCCCTCACCCCCGACGCTCCTGGTGCTTCCAACAGAAAACGGCCATGGTGAGTCTGGAAGCAGGACAGGTCTCTGCGGGCCAGGACACCACTGGGAACCCACCCGAAGCCCATAGGCCCCTGGGGGTGGGTGTGGGTGTGGGTGTGGGGGGCAAGGGGCCACTTCCCTCTCAGAGGAGGGAGGCTGGAAGTCCTAGGTGGAGGCAGCCTGAGGCCCAGAGCTCCTGGCCGCGGAGGGATCCAGGGACTGCCTCTTACCTGCCATTCTCTGCTCTTGTCTCCCAGGGCCAGGACAGGTCAGCCTCGCGCCTGGCAATGCACAGAAGGCTGCGGATCGCCAGCAGGCAGGACGTGTGTCAGGCCCCTTTCACTGATGACCTGTGTGTGGTGGGGGAGTGGTCAAACGAGCCCACAGCTCCGAAGCCCCCGTACCGGGCGTTCCCCGGCACACAGAAACCACTGGACGTCCCCCTCAGTCACACACTGTTGGTCAGAGCCCAGATAGAGCCCAGGGGCTCCGCAAATGCCCATCTCACAGCGGAGGAAGTAGGGCCCGTTGACTTCGCCTGTGTCAGTCGAGACCCAGGGTCAGGGCCGGGCCTGGCACCTGACCTCACGGCTGGGGCGGCACAGAGCCCTGATCTCACAACAACACCCCCGCTGGAGCAGTGCTGGTCCTCCATCGATCAGCGCCACCACAAGGATGCGCGGGGGACAGCTGTGTCCCCGGGGGCCGAGCAGGGCTCAGGGGAGGCCCTGAGAGAAGAGGCTCTGGGGATGGAGGGTCTGGAGCCAGGACTGTACGCAGCAGCTGAAGCCGAGGACGCTGCAGGGGCACCAGACGCAGCACTGGCCCCGGCCTCAGCCCCAGCTCCGCAAGTCCCTTCTGCTGCAGCCCCAGTGCCACACCTGGCCTTCCCCGCCCCCGTCGTCCTGTATTTCTCTTTACTCCTCCCCACTCTCTTCCTTTTCTCCACCTTATTGTCCCTGAACCTCAATAAAATGTAAGTTGTTACCCACTGTGGAATGTACAATTTGCACCGTGCCAGCTCCCCAGGCCGTGCCCTCCCCACCCCACTCTCCCTGCACCATGGCTCCAATGCCCGGGACCTGCATCCTCTGCAGAGGACACGGGCACCTCCCCAGGGCCAGAGCCAACGTTCCCCGTTTGGACAAAGAGCACCACATGCTGGGAAGGCCAAGGGAAGCAAGGAACAGGGAGACGCTGGCATGGCTGGGGCAGCGCCTCCTCATGCTCAGGGACGCAGACTCTGAGGTCACAGAACGGACCTGCCGGGGGTGCTGTCCCTGCAGCCTCAGTGTCCTCATCTGTGCAATGGGAAGGCAGCCCTGCCACAGCCATCACCGCATCAGGGAATGCGATGCTCTGCACCTCCCTGCACACAATGGGAGCCCCCAGCTTCCAGGATGAGGGGTGCACAGGGAGTGGGTTGGGGGCTTCCACGGAGGGAACACAATCCGTCCAGGGACACACACAAACAACACCTGTCACAGGCTCTGGCCCTGTGCTCAACAACGGGTCACTGACAGACGGATCACAGCAGGGATGTGCTCACTGCACAGGAGACAGGGGGCCTTGTCCAGGACCCCACGTGACCCAGACTGCCCGCTGTGCAGGCCACATGGGTGGGTCTCGGCTGGGAAGATGGAGACACAGAGGATGTCCCCAAGGACGGGGTCTGCTCCTTCCCCGAGCTCCTGGGATTTCCGGGTCCCTGGCCACGTCCACCAGGCACCTTGTCTCAGCCATGGGGTGATACTGGCTTCACTCCCATTGGCAGATGAGGAACCCCCTGAGAGGGAGGCCCCGCCCAGGTCAGGGCTGTGCCGATCCCAGAAGAGGACTCCCCTCCCCACGGGAGCCCGGACTCTGGGACCCTATGGGCCTGTGGGCCAGCAAGAGGGCAGCACAGCAGGGAGCACAGGGGTCAGGAACGCTATGACTTTCTCCAACAGATCACACCCTGAAGATTTTCTGATCGAATGCCTCAGATGTTCTACTAGGGCTGAGGGGTGCCTGTGGAGGAGGAAGCCGGGGCCCTGGGGGGCTGACCTGTGTGTGTTCCTGGGAATGGCCTGCATCACACCCAGTGACATCACTGTCCCCCCACAGTCCTTCTGCAACATGTCAAGGATCACCACCATGCTCCGCCCTGCACACCTGTCCAGTGGAACCCAGGCGCAGTCCACCTGCAGTTAGTGATGGTCTTAGGTGCACGTGACAGCAGCATCCCTGGGCGTTCCATTGCACAGCTCTGGCATGGAGAAGACCAGAGATCTGTGCTCCCCACACTGGCCTGCCGCAGGGAGGGGGCCCATGGCAGGGCGCTGAGCTGAGACATCAACATTCAGAACCAGCAGAGGACATGAGGTCAGGCTCCTTGCAGGCCCACAGCCCAAGGCCAGATCACGACCACCCTTGGGGCTTTCGCGAATGCAGGAGGCTCTTCCTGCCAACGACCTGCCACACAGGACGTGACAGCACACGGCTAGCTTCCCGTCCCACTCTGTACGTCCTGGGTGTGCTAAGCCTAGGTTGACAGCGTCGCTTTTCCCAGGTACATTCATGTGCTCCTGGGTCAGCATGCAAAAGTGCTTTCCGAAAGTTCAGAGTCATCTCTCATCCTGAGCATTCTTGCCCTGTGCCCAGCTACTGCCCCACATGCTGACTAGGAGACCCGCTCAGGCCCCTCCCCTCCGGGTCATCTGCACTCTCAGGCTTCATGTTCTGCTGTATTCACCCGCCCCGCACTTCTAAATGCCCGCAAGACCTTCCCAGTGTCACATGCCAACCATGACACAGGACAGGCTTCTCCAGTACCAGCCTGGCTCGTTCCCATCATTCCTTGTTTCTGCCTGCTTTTCCCCATCGCCCGAGTCCTGCACATCCTCTCCTTCTGAGTGTCACCTCCCTACCTGCACGTGCCCTCAGGACAGCTCAATTCCACCTACAGCATGAAAAAGCCACCTCCAACAGGGATCCTGAGCTCTGATGGAGGTCGGGAAGGTAGACTCGGGCACCTGTTACAACATGGATTCCCCCTTCTCTGATTCAGGGGTCCTGAGAGGCAGAACATCCTTTCACAGGAACCCCTGGAAGGTTTTCCGCCACCTAGGCCCATGGGGCTGGCGCTGTGGCCCACAGGCTAAAGCCCCACCTGCAGGGCTGGCATCCCACATCAGAACCCCGGTTCTGCTCCTGGAGCCCTGCTTTCATTCCAGCTCCCTGTTCACACACCTGGCAGAGCAGCACAAGTTGACCCAAGTGCCCCCGGCCCTGCCACCTGTGTGCCAGGCCCAGAAGGTGTTCCAGGCTCCTGGCTTCAGCCTGACTCAGCCTCAGCCAGCATGGGCTTCTGGGAGATTAAATCAGCAATTCAGGGTCATCCTTCTGGATCTCTCTCCCTGTCCCTTCCTCCAACTCTGCCTTTCAAGTCAACAACTGAAAAGAAGAAGAGAAAAGAAAAGAAAAGAAAAGAAAAGAAGAGAAGAGAAGAGAAGAGAAGAGAAGAGAAGAGAAGAGAAGAGAAGAGAAGAGAAGAGAAGAGAAGAGAAGAGAAGAGAAGAGAAGGGAAGGGAAGGGAAGGGAAGGGAAGGGAAGGGAAGGGAAGGGAAGGGAAGGGAAGGGAAGGGAAGGGAAGGGAAGGGAAGGGAAGGGAAGGGAAGGGAAGGGAAGGGAAGGGAAGGGAAGGGAAGGGAAGGGAAGGGAAGGGAAGGGAAGGGAAGGGAAGGGAAGGGAAGGGAAGGGAAGGGAAGGGAAGGGAAGAGAAGAGAAGAGAAGAGAAGAGAAGAGAAGAGAAGAGAAGAGAAGAGAGACGGAAGGGAAGGGAAGGGAAGGGAAGGGAAGGGAAGGGAAGGGAAGGGAAGGGAAGGGAAGGGAAGGGAAGGGAAGGGAAGGGAAGGGAAGGGAAGGGAAGGGAAGGGAAGGGAAGGAAGGGAAGGGAAGGGAAGGGAAGGGAAGGGAAGGGAAGGGAAGGGAAGGGAAGGGAAGGGAAGGGAAGGGAAGGGAAGGGAAGGGAAGGGAAGGGAAGGGAAGGGACAAGACGACATCCTGGGGCGGCGCTGTGGCATAGTAGGTTGAACATCTGCCTATGACATCGAGATACCATATGGGCACCGGTTGGAGTCCCAGCTGCTCCACTTCCAATGCAGCTCTCTGCTAAGACACGAGAAGGCAGTGGAACATGGGCCATGTACTTGGCCCCCTTATCCACGTGGTAGACCCAGAAGAAGCTCCTGGCTCCTGGCTTTGGATCAGCTCAGCACCGGCTGTTGTGGCCCTTTGGGGAGTGACCCATTGGATCAAAGACCTCTCTGTCTCTCTTTCTCCCTCTCTCTCTCCCTCTCTCTCTCTGTCTCTCTTGCCTCTTTCTCTCCTGTCACTCTGCCAGTGAAGTAAATAAATCAATCTTAACAACAACAACAAAAAACCCTGAGCCCAAACTTAGATGAAAGTGGCTGCACTCCTGGGTCGGCAGTGTAGAGCAGTAGGTTAAGCCTCCACCTGCGGCGCCAGCATCCCATATGGGCACTGGCTTGTGTGCTGGCTGCTCCACTTCCATCCAGCTCCCTGGTGATGGCCTGCGAAAGCAATGAAGATGGCCCAAGTCCTTGGACCCCTGCACCCATGCCGCCGGAGACCTGTAGACGCTCTCAGCTCCTGGCCTCCGATTAGCCCATTTGAGGACACTGTGGCCAGTAGCGGATTGAACCAGCACATGGAAGACCTCTCTGTCTCTCCCTCTCTGTGTCTCACTCTACTTCTCAGAGAAAGAAGGAAAAGAGTATTCAAAGCACAGCAGCAGCTTAACTCCTCCCAGAAACTTTTCACAGGAGGTCTTTACTATCGAGAGTACACCCAAATAGCATCTTTTCAGGCTCTGGTTGGGGGACAGGAGAGCTCCCCACAGGGAAGGGCCACGGGCCACTGCCATCTAAACCACTCCACATCGCCAGTGCTGCCACCGTCAGCACCAACCCCGGCACATGAGCCTGTCCCTCATCTTTCAGGGAAGGACATTCCCACAACAGGGAACTAGCCATTAGCTAACAGGAAGGACACGCACACTGTGTGTCCCCACCACGGCCATCTACTCCCCAGACATTCCTCACTGAACCACGCCCAACACCACTCCTGATCTCTCCCCACGCCCCTGTCCAAACCCAACACGGAACAGCCCCGGTGTCTAGGGTCTCCTCAGGACGCTGGATGGAAACACTCTCTCACACATGCCACCTATCCCGTCTGGCTCCTCACACTGACCTCCCTCAGGCTCATGGCAGGCCCAGACCCCAGAGATGCCTGGCACGATCCCTACCAGCCCTGGGGAACAATCAGCAAGTGCAGGGCCACGGTAGTCATCACCCTGGTCCTCAGAGAGCCGGCCCTGAGCCCAACCAACGCCCCTGGGAGTCTGAATGAGCTTCAAGAACCACTGTGCACTGCTAAAGCCCCAGATCCTGCAGGACCCAAAGGACCACCCCACGACTCCTCCGGGGTGCAGGCCAGAGCTAGGAGCACTCAGTTCTCCACTGACCATCAGCTCCCTAGAGCAGACAGCCCCAGGTGCACACGGGGCAACTGAGTCTGGGTGGTCGCAGCCTCGTTTTGGGCTTTGAGAGAGAAGAACCACCCTCCAGGTGCCTGTGGCTGGGAGGAGCCACACTTCAGGGGCTGGGACAGGGCTCCCAATGCACAGGGAGCGGCTCCCGGTCGGTCTCAGGGTGTGATGGGAGCTCTTGCTCCTCAGGGTCCACAGCTGGGCAGCTGAGGGCGCCAGCTTCACTGGGACACGATCCCCAGGGACCACATGGGAGGCTGGGGCGTCTTGACAGGGACAATGACCATGCAGGGTGAGAAGCCCTCAAGCAGGGGGGAACAGGTCTAGCCCAGCTGTGACAAAGGCTGGACCCACACCTGCTGTGGCAGGCGGAGGCTTCCCCCTGTTGGTGCGACGGGGGGCAGTGTGCACAGGGCATGGCTTAGAAGTGCAGCAGGCAGCGCCCGCTGGGACTCGGCAGCCATCTTGTGTGAGAGGAGGGGGCTCAGTTGAGGAGCCACAGGAAGTGACCTCACCTGGAGACCTGGGGGGCCCGGCAACAACCCCAACATTCCAGAGTTGAGTCTGAACCAGCTCACCTGGATAGAGTCTCGCAGGAAGATGTTCCTGAGTTGTATCCCGCGATGCCCAAGCCCAGCCCCCAAGAAACCCTGCGGTGGGTGCCTCGCCCAGTGGTGGGGACGCTGGGCCAGCCCTCACCCCCGACGCTCCTGGTGCTTCCAACAGAAAACGGCCATGGTGAGTCTGGAAGCAGGACAGGTCTCTGCGGGCCAGGACACCACTGGGAACCCACCCGAAGCCCATAGGCCCCTGGGTGTGGGTGTGGGTGTGGGTGTGGGGGGCAAGGGGCCACTTCCCTCTCAGAGGAGGGAGGCTGGAAGTCCTAGGTGGAGGCAGCCTGAGGCCCAGAGCTCCTGGCCGCGGAGGGATCCAGGGACTGCCTCTTACCTGCCATTCTCTGCTCTTGTCTCCCAGGGCCAGGACAGGTCAGCCTCGCACCTGGCAATGCACAGAAGGCTGCGGATCGCCAGCAGGCAGGACGTGTGTCAGGCCCCTTTCACTGATGACCTGTGTGTGGTGGGGGAGTGGTCAAACGAGCCCACAGCTCCGAAGCCCCCGTACCGGGCGTTCCCCGGCACACAGAAACCACTGGACGTCCCCCTCAGTCACACACTGTTGGTCAGAGCCCAGATAGAGCCCAGGGGCTCCGCAAATGCCCATCTCACAGCGGAGGAAGTAGGGCCCGTTGACTTCGCCTGTGTCAGTCGTGACCCAGGGTCAGGGCCGGGCCTGGCACCTGACCTCACGGCTGGGGCGGCACAGAGCCCTGATCTCACAACAACACCCCCGCTGGAGCAGTGCTGGTCCTCCAGCGATCAGCGCCACCACAAGGATGCGCGGGGGACAGCTGTGTCCCCGGGGGCCGAGCAGGGCTCAGGGGAGGCCCTGAGAGAAGAGGCTCTGGGGATGGAGGGTCTGGAGCCAGGACTGTACGCAGCAGCTGAAGCCGAGGACGCTGCAGGGGCACCAGACGCAGCACTGGCCCCGGCCTCAGCCCCAGCTCCGCAAGTCCCTTCTGCTGCAGCCCCAGTGCCACACCTGGCCTTCCCCGCCCCCGTCGTCCTGTATTTCTCTTTACTCCTCCCCACTCTCTTCCTTTTCTCCACCTTATTGTCCCTGAACCTCAATAAAATGTAAGTTGTTACCCACTGTGGAATGTACAATTTGCACCGTGCCAGCTCCCCAGGCCGTGCCCTCCCCACCCCACTCTCCCTGCACCATGGCTCCAATGCCCGGGACCTGCATCCTCTGCAGAGGACACGGGCACCTCCCCAGGGCCAGAGCCAACGTTCCCCGTTTGGACAAAGAGCACCACATGCTGGGAAGGCCAAGGGAAGCAAGGAACAGGGAGACGCTGGCATGGCTGGGGCAGCGCCTCCTCATGCTCAGGGACGCAGACTCTGAGGTCACAGAACGGACCTGCCGGGGGTGCTGTCCCCGCAGCCTCAGTGTCCTCATCTGTGCAATGGGAAGGCAGCCCTGCCACAGCCATCACCGCATCAGGGAATGCGATGCTCTGCACCTCCCTGCACACAATGGGAGCCCCCAGCTTCCAGGATGAGGGGTGCACAGGGAGTGGGTTGGGGGCTTCCACGGAGGGAACACAATCCGTCCAGGGACACACACAAACAACACCTGTCACAGGCTCTGGCCCTGTGCTCAACAACGGGTCACTGACAGACGGATCACAGCAGGGATGTGCTCACTGCACAGGAGACAGGGGGGCCTTGTCCAGGACCCCACGTGACCCAGACTGCCCGCTGTGCAGGCCACATGGGTGGGTCTCGGCTGGGAAGATGGAGACACAGAGCATGTCCCCAAGGACGGGGGCTGCTCCTTCCCCGAGCTCCTGGGATTTCCGGGTCCCTGGCCACGTCCACCAGGCACCTTGTCTCAGCCATGGGGTGACACTGGCTTCACTCCCATTGGCAGATGAGGAACCCCCTGAGAGGGAGGCCCCGCCCAGGTCAGGGCTGTGCCGATCCCAGAAGAGGACTCCCCTCCCCACGTGAGCCCGGACTCTGGGACCCTATGGGCGTGTGGGCCAGCAAGAGGGCAGCACAGCAGGGAGCACAGGGGTCAGGAACGCTATGACTTTCTCCAACAGATCACACCCTGAAGATTTTCTGATCGAATGCCTCAGATGTTCTACTAGGGCTGAGGGGTGCCTGTGGAGGAGGAAGCCGGGGCCCTGGGGGGCTGACCTGTGTGTGTTCCTGGGAATGGCCTGCATCACACCCAGTGACATCACCTTCTGCAACATGTCAAGGATCACCACCATGCTCCGCCCTGCACACCTGTCCAGTGGAACCCAGGCGCAGTCCACCTGCAGTTAGTGATGGTCTTAGGTGCACGTGACAGCAGCGTCCCTGGGCGTTCCATTGCACAGCTCTGGCATGGAGAAGACCAGAGATCTGTGCTCCCCACACTGGCCTGCCGCAGGGAGGGGGCCCATGGCAGGGCGCTGAGCTGAGACATCAACATTCAGAACCAGCAGAGGACATGAGGTCAGGCTCCTTGCAGGCCCACAGCCCAAGGCCAGATCACGACCACCCTTGGGGCTTTCGGGAATGCAGGAGGCTCTTCCTGCCAACGACCTGCCACACAGGACGTGACAGCACACGGCTAGCTTCCCGTCCCACTCTGTACGTCCTGGGTGTGCTAAGCCTAGGTTGACAGCGTTGCTTTTCCCAGGTACATTCATGTGCTCCTGGGTCAGCATGCAAAAGTGCTTTCCGAAAGTTCAGAGTCATCTCTCATCCTGAGCATTCTTGCCCTGTGCCCAGCTACTGCCCCACATGCTGACTAGGAGACCCGCTCAGGCCCCTCCCCTCCGGGTCATCTGCACTCTCAGGCTTCATGTTCTGCTGTATTCACCCGCCCCGCACTTCTAAATGCCCGCAAGACCTTCCCAGTGTCACATGCCAACCATGACACAGGACAGGCTTCTCCAGTACCAGCCTGGCTCGTTCCCATCATTCCTTGTTTCTGCCTGCTTTTCCCCATCGCCCGAGTCCTGCACATCCTCTCCTTCTGAGTGTCACCTCCCTACCTGCACGTGCCCTCAGGACAGCTCAATTCCACCTACAGCATGAAAAAGCCACCTCCAACAGGGATCCTGAGCTCTGATGGAGGTCGGGAAGGTAGACTCGGGCACCTGTTACAACATGGATTCCCCCTTCTCTGATTCAGGGGTCCTGAGAGGCAGAACATCCTTTCACAGGAACCCCTGGAAGGTTTTCCGCCACCTAGGCCCATGGGGCTGGCGCTGTGGCCCACAGGCTAAAGCCCCACCTGCAGGGCTGGCATCCCACATCAGAACCCCGGTTCTGCTCCTGGAGCCCTGCTTTCATTCCAGCTCCCTGCTCACACACCTGGCAGAGCAGCACAAGTTGACCCAAGTGCCCCCGGCCCTGCCACCTGTGTGCCAGGCCCAGAAGGTGTTCCAGGCTCCTGGCTTCAGCCTGACTCAGCCTCAGCCAGCATGGGCTTCTGGGAGATTAAATCAGCAATTCAGGGTCATCCTTCTGGATCTCTCTCCCTGTCCCTTCCTCCAACTCTGCCTTTCAAGTCAACAACTGAAAAGAAGAAGAGAAAAGAAAAGAAAAGAAAAGAAGAGAAGAGAAGAGAAGAGAAGAGAAGAGAAGAGAAGAGAAGAGAAGAGAAGAGAAGAGAAGAGAAGAGAAGAGAAGAGAAGAGAAGAGAAGAGAAGAGAAGAGAAAAGAGACGGAAGGGAAGGGAAGGGAAGGGAAGGGAAGGGAAGGGAAGGGAAGGGAAGGGAAGGGAAGGGAAGGGAAGGGAAGGGAAGGGACGGGACAAGACGACATCCTGGGGCGGCGCTGTGGCATAGTAGGTTGAACATCTGCCTATGACATCGAGATACCATATGGGCACCGGTTGGAGTCCCAGCTGCTCCACTTCCAATGCAGCTCTCTGCTAAGACACGAGAAGGCAGTGGAACATGGGCCATGTACTTGGCCCCCTTATCCACGTGGTAGACCCAGAAGAAGCTCCTGGCTCCTGGCTTTGGATCAGCTCAGCACCGGCTGTTGTGGCCCTTTGGGGAGTGACCCATTGGATCAAAGACCTCTCTGTCTCTCTTTCTCCCTCTCTCTCTCCCTCTCTCTCTCTGTCTCTCTTGCCTCTTTCTCTCCTGTCACTCTGCCAGTGAAGTAAATAAATCAATCTTAACAACAACAACAAAAAACCCTGAGCCCAAACTTAGATGAAAGTGGCTGCACTCCTGGGTCGGCAGTGTAGAGCAGTAGGTTAAGCCTCCACCTGCGGCGCCAGCATCCCATATGGGCACTGGCTTGTGTGCTGGCTGCTCCACTTCCATCCAGCTCCCTGGTGATGGCCTGCGAAAGCAATGAAGATGGCCCAAGTCCTTGGACCCCTGCACCCATGCCGCCGGAGACCTGTAGACGCTCTCAGCTCCTGGCCTCCGATTAGCCCATTTGAGGACACTGTGGCCAGTAGCGGATTGAACCAGCACATGGAAGACCTCTCTGTCTCTCCCTCTCTGTGTCTCACTCTACTTCTCAGAGAAAGAAGGAAAAGAGTATTCAAAGCACAGCAGCAGCTTAACTCCTCCCAGAAACTTTTCACAGGAGGTCTTTACTACCGAGAGTACACCCAAATAGCATCTTTTCAGGCCCTGGTTGGGGGACAGGAGAGCTCCCCACAGGGAAGGGCCACGGGCCACTGCCATCTAAACCACTCGACATCGCCAGTGCTGCCACCGTCAGCACCAACCCCGGCACATGAGCCTGTCCCTCATCTTTCAGGGAAGGACATTCCCACAACAGGGAACTAGCCATTAGCTAACAGGAAGGACACGCACACTGTGTGTCCCCACCACGGCCATCTACTCCCCAGACATTCCTCACTGAACCACGCCCAACACCACTCCTGATCTCTCCCCACGCCCCTGTCCAAACCCAACACGGAACAGCCCCGGTGTCTAGGGTCTCCTCAGGACGCTGGATGGAAACACTCTCTCACACATGCCACCTATCCCGTCTGGCTCCTCACACTGACCTCCCTCAGGCTCATGGCAGGCCCAGACCCCAGAGATGCCTGGCACGATCCCTACCAGCCCTGGGGAACAATCAGCAAGTGCAGGGCCACGGTAGTCATCACCCTGGTCCTCAGAGAGCCGGCCCTGAGCCCAACCAACGCCCCTGGGAGTCTGAATGAGCTTCAAGAACCACTGTGCACTGCTAAAGCCCCAGATCCTGCAGGACCCAAAGGACCACCCCACGACTCCTCCGGGGTGCAGGCCAGAGCTAGGAGCACTCAGTTCTCCACTGACCATCAGCTCCCTAGAGCAGACAGCCCCAGGTGCACACGGGGCAACTGAGTCTGGGTGGTCGCAGCCTCGTTTTGGGCTTTGAGAGAGAAGAACCACCCTCCAGGTGCCTGTGGCTGGGAGGAGCCACACTTCAGGGGCTGGGACAGGGCTCCCAATGCACAGGGAGCGGCTCCCGGTCGGTCTCAGGGTGTGATGGGAGCTCTTGCTCCTCAGGGTCCACAGCTGGGCAGCTGAGGGCGCCAGCTTCACTGGGACACGATCCCCAGGGACCACACGGGAGGCTGGGGCGTCTTGACAGGGACAATGACCATGCAGGGTGAGAAGCCCTCAAGCAGGGGGGAACAGGTCTAGCCCAGCTGTGACAAAGGCTGGACCCACACCTGCTGTGGCAGGCGGAGGCTTCCCCCTGTTGGTGCGACGGGGGGCAGTGTGCACAGGGCATGGCTTAGAAGTGCAGCAGGCAGCGCCCGCTGGGACTCGGCAGCCATCTTGTGTGAGAGGAGGGGGCTCAGTTGAGGAGCCACAGGAAGTGACCTCACCTGGAGACCTGGGGGGCCCGGCAACAACCCCAACATTCCAGAGTTGAGTCTGAACCAGCTCACCTGGATAGAGTCTCGCAGGAAGATGTTCCTGAGTTGTATCCCGCGATGCCCAAGCCCAGCCCCCAAGAAACCCTGCGGTGGGTGCCTCGCCCAGTGGTGGGGACGCTGGGCCAGCCCTCACCCCCGACGCTCCTGGTGCTTCCAACAGAAAACGGCCATGGTGAGTCTGGAAGCAGGACAGGTCTCTGCGGGCCAGGACACCACTGGGAACCCACCCGAAGCCCATAGGCCCCTGGGGGTGGGTGTGGGTGTGGGTGTGGGGGGCAAGGGGCCACTTCCCTCTCAGAGGAGGGAGGCTGGAAGTCCTAGGTGGAGGCAGCCTGAGGCCCAGAGCTCCTGGCCGCGGAGGGATCCAGGGACTGCCTCTTACCTGCCATTCTCTGCTCTTGTCTCCCAGGGCCAGGACAGGTCAGCCTCGCGCCTGGCAATGCACAGAAGGCTGAGGATCGCCAGCAGGCAGGACGTGTGTCAGGCCCCTTTCACTGATGACCTGTGTGTGGTGGGGGAGTGGTCAAACGAGCCCACAGCTCCGAAGCCCCCGTACCGGGCGTTCCCCGGCACACAGAAACCACTGGACGTCCCCCTCAGTCACACACTGTTGGTCAGAGCCCAGATAGAGCCCAGGGGCTCCGCAAATGCCCATCTCACAGCGGAGGAAGTAGGGCCCGTTGACTTCGCCTGTGTCAGTCGTGACCCAGGGTCAGGGCCGGGCCTGGCACCTGACCTCACGGCTGGGGCGGCACAGAGCCCTGATCTCACAACAACACCCCCGCTGGAGCAGTGCTGGTCCTCCAGCGATCAGCGCCACCACAAGGATGCGCGGGGGACAGCTGTGTCCCCGGGGGCCGAGCAGGGCTCAGGGGAGGCCCTGAGAGAAGAGGCTCTGGGGATGGAGGGTCTGGAGCCAGGACTGTACGCAGCAGCTGAAGCCGAGGACGCTGCAGGGGCACCAGACGCAGCACTGGCCCCGGCCTCAGCCCCAGCTCCGCAAGTCCCTTCTGCTGCAGCCCCAGTGCCACACCTGGCCTTCCCCGCCCCCGTCGTCCTGTATTTCTCTTTACTCCTCCCCACTCTCTTCCTTTTCTCCACCTTATTGTCCCTGAACCTCAATAAAATGTAAGTTGTTACCCACTGTGGAATGTACAATTTGCACCGTGCCAGCTCCCCAGGCCGTGCCCTCCCCACCCCACTCTCCCTGCACCATGGCTCCAATGCCCGGGACCTGCATCCTCTGCAGAGGACACGGGCACCTCCCCAGGGCCAGAGCCAACGTTCCCCGTTTGGACAAAGAGCACCACATGCTGGGAAGGCCAAGGGAAGCAAGGAACAGGGAGACGCTGGCATGGCTGGGGCAGCGCCTCCTCATGCTCAGGGACGCAGACTCTGAGGTCACAGAACGGACCTGCCGGGGGTGCTGTCCCCGCAGCCTCAGTGTCCTCATCTGTGCAATGGGAAGGCAGCCCTGCCACAGCCATCACCGCATCAGGGAATGCGATGCTCTGCACCTCCCTGCACACAATGGGAGCCCCCAGCTTCCAGGATGAGGGGTGCACAGGGAGTGGGTTGGGGGCTTCCACGGAGGGAACACAATCCGTCCAGGGACACACACAAACAACACCTGTCACAGGCTCTGGCCCTGTGCTCAACAACGGGTCACTGACAGACGGATCACAGCAGGGATGTGCTCACTGCACAGGAGACAGGGGGGCCTTGTCCAGGACCCCACGTGACCCAGACTGCCCGCTGTGCAGGCCACATGGGTGGGTCTCGGCTGGGAAGATGGAGACACAGAGCATGTCCCCAAGGACGGGGGCTGCTCCTTCCCCGAGCTCCTGGGATTTCCGGGTCCCTGGCCACGTCCACCAGGCACCTTGTCTCAGCCATGGGGTGACACTGGCTTCACTCCCATTGGCAGATGAGGAACCCCCTGAGAGGGAGGCCCCGCCCAGGTCAGGGCTGTGCCGATCCCAGAAGAGGACTCCCCTCCCCACGTGAGCCCGGACTCTGGGACCCTATGGGCGTGTGGGCCAGCAAGAGGGCAGCACAGCAGGGAGCACAGGGGTCAGGAACGCTATGACTTTCTCCAACAGATCACACCCTGAAGATTTTCTGATCGAATGCCTCAGATGTTCTACTAGGGCTGAGGGGTGCCTGTGGAGGAGGAAGCCGGGGCCCTGGGGGGCTGACCTGTGTGTGTTCCTGGGAATGGCCTGCATCACACCCAGTGACATCACTGTCCCCCCACAGTCCTTCTGCAACATGTCAAGGATCACCACCATGCTCCGCCCTGCACACCTGTCCAGTGGAACCCAGGCGCAGTCCACCTGCAGTTAGTGATGGTCTTAGGTGCACGTGACAGCAGCGTCCCTGGGCGTTCCATTGCACAGCTCTGGCATGGAGAAGACCAGAGATCTGTGCTCCCCACACTGGCCTGCCGCAGGGAGGGGGCCCATGGCAGGGCGCTGAGCTGAGACATCAACATTCAGAACCAGCAGAGGACATGAGGTCAGGCTCCTTGCAGGCCCACAGCCCAAGGCCAGATCACGACCACCCTTGGGGCTTTCGGGAATGCAGGAGGCTCTTCCTGCCAACGACCTGCCACACAGGACGTGACAGCACACGGCTAGCTTCCCGTCCCACTCTGTACGTCCTGGGTGTGCTAAGCCTAGGTTGACAGCGTCGCTTTTCCCAGGTACATTCATGTGCTCCTGGGTCACCATGCAAAAGTGCTTTCCGAAAGTTCAGAGTCATCTCTCATCCTGAGCATTCTTGCCCTGTGCCCAGCTACTGCCCCACATGCTGACTAGGAGACCCGCTCAGGCCCCTCCCCTCCGGGTCATCTGCACTCTCAGGCTTCATGTTCTGCTGTATTCACCCGCCCCGCACTTCTAAATGCCCGCAAGACCTTCCCAGTGTCACATGCCAACCATGACACAGGACAGGCTTCTCCAGTACCAGCCTGGCTCGTTCCCATCATTCCTTGTTTCTGCCTGCTTTTCCCCATCGCCCGAGTCCTGCACATCCTCTCCTTCTGAGTGTCACCTCCCTACCTGCACGTGCCCTCAGGACAGCTCAATTCCACCTACAGCATGAAAAAGCCACCTCCAACAGGGATCCTGAGCTCTGATGGAGGTCGGGAAGGTAGACTCGGGCACCTGTTACAACGTGGATTCCCCCTTCTCTGATTCAGGGGTCCTGAGAGGCAGAACATCCTTTCACAGGAACCCCTGGAAGGTTTTCCGCCACCTAGGCCCATGGGGCTGGCGCTGTGGCCCACAGGCTAAAGCCCCACCTGCAGGGCTGGCATCCCACATCAGAACCCCGGTTCTGCTCCTGGAGCCCTGCTTTCATTCCAGCTCCCTGCTCACACACCTGGCAGAGCAGCACAAGTTGACCCAAGTGCCCCCGGCCCTGCCACCTGTGTGCCAGGCCCAGAAGGTGTTCCAGGCTCCTGGCTTCAGCCTGACTCAGCCTCAGCCAGCATGGGCTTCTGGGAGATTAAATCAGCAATTCAGAGTCATCCTTCTGGATCTCTCTCCTTGTCCCTTCCTCCAACTCTGCCTTTCAAGTCAACAACTGAAAAGAAGAAGAGAAAAGAAGAGAAAAGAAGAGAAGAGAAGGGAAGAGAAGAGAAGAGAAGACAAGAGAAGAGAAGAGAAGAGAAGAGAGAGGGGAGGGGAGGGGAGGGGCGGGGAGGGGAGGGGAGGGGAGGGGAGGGAAGGGAAGGGAAGGGAATGGAAGGGAAGGGAAGGGACAAGACGACACCCTGGGGCGGCGCTGTGGCATAGTAGGTTGAACATCTGCCTATGACATCGAGATACCATATGGGCACCGGTTGGAGTCCCAGCTGCTCCACTTCCAATGCAGCTCTCTGCTAAGACACGAGAAGGCAGTGGAACATGGGCCATGTACTTGGCCCCCTTATCCACGTGGTAGACCCAGAAGAAGCTCCTGGCTCCTGGCTTTGGATCAGCTCAGCACCGGCTGTTGTGGCCCTTTGGGGAGTGACCCATTGGATCAAAGACCTCTCTGTCTCTCTTTCTCCCTCTCTCTCTCCCTCTCTCTCTCTGTCTCTCTTGCCTCTTTCTCTCCTGTCACTCTGCCAGTGAAGTAAATAAATCAATCTTAACAACAACAACAAAAAACCCTGAGCCCAAACTTAGATGAAAGTGGCTGCACTCCTGGGTCGGCAGTGTAGAGCAGTAGGTTAAGCCTCCACCTGCGGCGCCAGCATCCCATATGGGCACTGGCTTGTGTGCTGGCTGCTCCACTTCCATCCAGCTCCCTGGTGATGGCCTGCGAAAGCAATGAAGATGGCCCAAGTCCTTGGACCCCTGCACCCATGCCGCCGGAGACCTGTAGACGCTCTCAGCTCCTGGCCTCCGATTAGCCCATTTGAGGACACTGTGGCCAGTAGCGGATTGAACCAGCACATGGAAGACCTCTCTGTCTCTCCCTCTCTGTGTCTCACTCTACTTCTCAGAGAAAGAAGGAAAAGAGTATTCAAAGCACAGCAGCAGCTTAACTCCTCCCAGAAACTTTTCACAGGAGGTCTTTACTATCGAGAGTACACCCAAATAGCATCTTTTCAGGCTCTGGTTGGGGGACAGGAGAGCTCCCCACAGGGAAGGGCCACGGGCCACTGCCATCTAAACCACTCCACATCGCCAGTGCTGCCACCGTCAGCACCAACCCCGGCACATGAGCCTGTCCCTCATCTTTCAGGGAAGGACATTCCCACAACAGGGAACTAGCCATTAGCTAACAGGAAGGACATGCACACTATGTGTCCCCACCACGGCCATCTACTCCCCAGACATTCCTCACTGAACCACGCCCAACACCACTCCTGATCTCTCCCCACGCCCCTGTCCAAACCCAACACGGAACAGCCCCGGTGTCTAGGGTCTCCTCAGGACGCTGGATGGAAACACTCTCTCACACATGCCACCTATCCCGTCTGGCTCCTCACACTGACCTCCCTCAGGCTCATGGCAGGCCCAGACCCCAGAGATGCCTGGCACGATCCCTACCAGCCCTGGGGAACAATCAGCAAGTGCAGGGCCACGGTAGTCATCACCCTGGTCCTCAGAGAGCCGGCCCTGAGCCCAACCAACTCCCCTGGGAGTCTGAATGAGCTTCAAGAACCACTGTGCACTGCTAAAGCCCCAGATCCTGCAGGACCCAAAGGACCACCCCACGACTCCTCCGGGGTGCAGGCCAGAGCTAGGAGCACTCAGTTCTCCACTGACCATCAGCTCCCTAGAGCAGACAGCCCCAGGTGCACACGGGGCAACTGAGTCTGGGTGGTCGCAGCCTCGTTTTGGGCTTTGAGAGAGAAGAACCACCCTCCAGGTGCCTGTGGCTGGGAGGAGCCACACTTCAGGGGCTGGGACAGGGCTCCCAATGCACAGGGAGCGGCTCCCGGTCGGTCTCAGGGTGTGATGGGAGCTCTTGCTCCTCAGGGTCCACAGCTGGGCAGCTGAGGGCGCCAGCTTCACTGGGACACGATCCCCAGGGACCACACGGGAGGCTGGGGCGTCTTGACAGGGACAATGACCATGCAGGGTGAGAAGCCCTCAAGCAGGGGGGAACAGGTCTAGCCCAGCTGTGACAAAGGCTGGACCCACACCTGCTTTGGCAGGCGGAGGCTTCCCCCTGTTGGTGCGACGGGGGGCAGTGTGCACAGGGCATGGCTTAGAAGTGCAGCAGGCAGCACCCGCTGGGACTCGGCAGCCATCTTGTGTGAGAGGAGGGGGCTCAGTTGAGGAGCCACAGGAAGTGACCTCACCTGGAGACCTGGGGGGCCCGGCAACAACCCCAACATTCCAGAGTTGAGTCTGAACCAGCTCACCTGGATAGAGTCTCGCAGGAAGATGTTCCTGAGTTGTATCCCGCGATGCCCAAGCCCAGCCCCCAAGAAACCCTGCGGTGGGTGCCTCGCCCAGTGGTGGGGACGCTGGGCCAGCCCTCACCCCCGACGCTCCTGGTGCTTCCAACAGAAAACGGCCATGGTGAGTCTGGAAGCAGGACAGGTCTCTGCGGGCCAGGACACCACTGGGAACCCACCCGAAGCCCATAGGCCCCTGGGGGTGGGTGTGGGTGTGGGTGTGGGGGGCAAGGGGCCACTTCCCTCTCAGAGGAGGGAGGCTGGAAGTCCTAGGTGGAGGCAGCCTGAGGCCCAGAGCTCCTGGCCGCGGAGGGATCCAGGGACTGCCTCTTACCTGCCATTCTCTGCTCTTGTCTCCCAGGGCCAGGACAGGTCAGCCTCGCGCCTGGCAATGCACAGAAGGCTGAGGATCGCCAGCAGGCAGGACGTGTGTCAGGCCCCTTTCACTGATGACCTGTGTGTGGTGGGGGAGTGGTCAAACGAGCCCACAGCTCCGAAGCCCCCGTACCGGGCGTTCCCCGGCACACAGAAACCACTGGACGTCCCCCTCAGTCACACACTGTTGGTCAGAGCCCAGATAGAGCCCAGGGGCTCCGCAAATGCCCATCTCACAGCGGAGGAAGTAGGGCCCGTTGACTTCGCCTGTGTCAGTCGTGACCCAGGGTCAGGGCCGGGCCTGGCACCTGACCTCACGGCTGGGGCGGCACAGAGCCCTGATCTCCCAACAACACCCCCGCTGGAGCAGTGCTGGTCCTCCAGCGATCAGCGCCACCACAAGGATGCGCGGGGGACAGCTGTGTCCCCGGGGGCCGAGCAGGGCTCAGGGGAGGCCCTGAGAGAAGAGGCTCTGGGGATGGAGGGTCTGGAGCCAGGACTGTATGCAGCAGCTGAAGCCGAGGACGCTGCAGGGGCACCAGACGCAGCACTGGCCCCGGCCTCAGCCCCAGCTCCGCAAGTCCCTTCTGCTGCAGCCCCAGTGCCACACCTGGCCTTCCCCGCCCCCGTCGTCCTGTATTTCTCTTTACTCCTCCCCACTCTCTTCCTTTTCTCCACCTTATTGTCCCTGAACCTCAATAAAATGTAAGTTGTTACCCACTGTGGAATGTACAATTTGCACCGTGCCAGCTCCCCAGGCCGTGCCCTCCCCACCCCACTCTCCCTGCACCATGGCTCCAATGCCCGGGACCTGCATCCTCTGCAGAGGACACGGGCACCTCCCCAGGGGCAGAGCCAACGTTCCCCGTTTGGACAGAGAGCACCACATGCTGGGAAGGCCAAGGGAAGCAAGGAACAGGGAGACGCTGGCATGGCTGGGGCAGCGCCTCCTCATGCTCAGGGACGCAGACTCTGAGGTCACAGAACGGACCTGCCGGGGGTGCTGTCCCCGCAGCCTCAGTGTCCTCATCTGTGCAATGGGAAGGCAGCCCTGCCACAGCCATCACCGCATCAGGGAATGCGATGCTCTGCACCTCCCTGCACACAATGGGAGCCCCCAGCTTCCAGGATGAGGGGTGCACAGGGAGTGGGTTGGGGCCTTCCACGGAGGGAACACAATCCGTCCAGGGACACACACAAACAACACCTGTCACAGGCTCTGGCCCTGTGCTCAACAACGGGTCACTGACAGACGGATCACAGCAGGGATGTGCTCACTGCACAGGAGACAGGGGGGCCTTGTCCAGGACCCCACGTGACCCAGACTGCCCGCTGTGCAGGCCACATGGGTGGGTCTCGGCTGGGAAGATGGAGACACAGAGGATGTCCCCATGGACGGGGGCTGCTCCTTCCCTGAGCTCCTGGGATTTCCGGGTCCCTGGCCACGTCCACCAGGCACCTTGTCTCAGCCATGGGGTGATACTGGCTTCACTCCCATTGGCAGATGAGGAACCCCCTGAGAGGGAGGCCCCGCCCAGGTCAGGGCTGTGCCGATCCCAGAAGAGGACTCCCCTCCCCACGGGAGCCCGGACTCTGGGACCCTATGGGCCTGTGGGCCAGCAAGAGGGCAGCACAGCAGGGAGCACAGGGGTCAGGAACGCTATGACTTTCTCCAACAGATCACACCCTGAAGATTTTCTGATCGAATGCCTCAGATGTTCTACTAGGGCTGAGGGGTGCCTGTGGAGGAGGAAGCCGGGGCCCTGGGGGGCTGACCTGTGTGTGTTCCTGGGAATGGCCTGCATCACACCCAGTGACATCACTGTCCCCCCACAGTCCTTCTGCAACATGTCAAGGATCACCACCATGCTCCGCCCTGCACACCTGTCCAGTGGAACCCAGGCGCAGTCCACCTGCAGTTAGTGATGGTCTTAGGTGCACGTGACAGCAGCGTCCCTGGGCGTTCCATTGCACAGCTCTGGCATGGAGGAGACCAGAGATCTGTGCTCCCCACACTGGCCTGCCGCAGGGAGGGGGCCCATGGCAGGGCGCTGAGCTGAGACATCAACATTCAGAACCAGCAGAGGACATGAGGTCAGGCTCCTTGCAGGCCCACAGCCCAAGGCCAGATCACAACCACCCTTGGGGCTTTCGGGAATGCAGGAGGCTCTTCCTGCCAACGACCTGCCACACAGGACGTGACAGCACACGGCTAGCTTCCCGTCCCACTCTGTACGTCCTGGGTGTGCTAAGCCTAGGTTGACAGCGTCGCTTTTCCCAGGTACATTCATGTGCTCCTGGGTCAGCATGCAAAAGTGCTTTCCGAAAGTTCAGAGTCATCTCTCATCCTGAGCATTCTTGCCCTGTGCCCAGCTACTGCCCCACATGCTGACTAGGAGACCCGCTCAGGCCCCTCCCCTCCGGGTCATCTGCACTCTCAGGCTTCATGTTCTGCTGTATTCACCCGCCCCGCACTTCTAAATGCCCGCAAGACCTTCCCAGTGTCACATGCCAACCATGACACAGGACAGGCTTCTCCAGTACCAGCCTGGCTCGTTCCCATCATTCCTTGTTTCTGCCTGCTTTTCCCCATCGCCCGAGTCCTGCACATCCTCTCCTTCTGAGTGTCACCTCCCTACCTGCACGTGCCCTCAGGACAGCTCAATTCCACCTACAGCATGAAAAAGCCACCTCCAACAGGGATCCTGAGCTCTGATGGAGGTCGGGAAGGTAGACTCGGGCACCTGTTACAACGTGGATTCCCCCTTCTCTGATTCAGGGGTCCTGAGAGGCAGAACATCCTTTCACAGGAACCCCTGGAAGGTTTTCCGCCACCTAGGCCCATGGGGCTGGCGCTGTGGCCCACAGGCTAAAGCCCCACCTGCAGGGCTGGCATCCCACATCAGAACCCCGGTTCTGCTCCTGGAGCCCTGCTTTCATTCCAGCTCCCTGCTCACACACCTGGCAGAGCAGCACAAGTTGACCCAAGTGCCCCCGGCCCTGCCACCTGTGTGCCAGGCCCAGAAGGTGTTCCAGGCTCCTGGCTTCAGCCTGACTCAGCCTCAGCCAGCATGGGCTTCTGGGAGATTAAATCAGCAATTCAGAGTCATCCTTCTGGATCTCTCTCCCTGTCCCTTCCTCCAACTCTGCCTTTCAAGTCAACAACTGAAAAGAAGAAGAGAAAAGAAGAGAAAAGAAGAGAAAAGAAGAGAAAAGAAGAGAAAAGAAGAGAAAAGAAGAGAAAAGAAGAGAAAAGAAGGGAAGGGAAGGGAAGGGAAGGGAAGGGAAGGGAAGGGAAGGGAAGGGAAGGGAAGGGAAGGGAAGGGAAGGGAAGGGAAGGGAAGGGAAGGGAAGGGAAGAGAAGAGAAGAGAAGAGAAGAGAAGAGAAGAGAAGAGAAGAGAAGAGAAGAGAAGAGAAGAGAAGAGAAGAGAAGAGAGAGGGGAGGGGAGGGGAGGGGAGGGGAGGGGAAGGGAAGGGAAGGGAAGGGAAGGGAAGGGAAGGGAAGGGAAGGGAAGGGAAGGGAAGGGAAGGGAAGGGAAGGGAAGGGAAGGGAAGGGACAAGACGACATCCTGGGGCGGCGCTGTGGCATAGTAGGTTGAACATCTGCCTATGACATCGAGATACCATATGGGCACCGGTTGGAGTCCCAGCTGCTCCACTTCCAATGCAGCTCTCTGCTAAGACACGAGAAGGCAGTGGAACATGGGCCATGTACTTGGCCCCCTTATCCACGTGGTAGACCCAGAAGAAGCTCCTGGCTCCTGGCTTTGGATCAGCTCAGCACCGGCTGTTGTGGCCCTTTGGGGAGTGACCCATTGGATCAAAGACCTCTCTGTCTCTCTTTCTCCCTCTCTCTCTCCCTCTCTCTCTCTGTCTCTCTTGCCTCTTTCTCTCCTGTCACTCTGCCAGTGAAGTAAATAAATCAATCTTAACAACAACAACAAAAAACCCTGAGCCCAAACTTAGATGAAAGTGGCTGCACTCCTGGGTCGGCAGTGTAGAGCAGTAGGTTAAGCCTCCACCTGTGGCGCCAGCATCCCATATGGGCACTGGCTTGTGTGCTGGCTGCTCCACTTCCATCCAGCTCCCTGGTGATGGCCTGCGAAAGCAATGAAGATGGCCCAAGTCCTTGGACCCCTGCACCCATGCCGCCGGAGACCTGTAGACGCTCTCAGCTCCTGGCCTCCGATTAGCCCATTTGAGGACACTGTGGCCAGTAGCGGATTGAACCAGCACATGGAAGACCTCTCTGTCTCTCCCTCTCTGTGTCTCACTCTACTTCTCAGAGAAAGAAGGAAAAGAGTATTCAAAGCACAGCAGCAGCTTAACTCCTCCCAGAAACTTTTCACAGGAGGTCTTTACTATCGAGAGTACACCCAAATAGCATCTTTTCAGGCTCTGGTTGGGGGACAGGAGAGCTCCCCACAGGGAAGGGCCACGGGCCACTGCCATCTAAACCACTCGACATCGCCAGTGCTGCCACCGTCAGCACCAACCCCGGCACATGAGCCTGTCCCTCATCTTTCAGGGAAGGACATTACCACAACAGGGAACTAGCCATTAGCTAACAGGAAGGACACGCACACTATGTGTCCCCACCACGGCCATCTACTCCCCAGACATTCCTCACTGAACCACGCCCAACACCACTCCTGATCTCTCCCCACGCCCCTGTCCAAACCCAACACGGAACAGCCCCGGTGTCTAGGGTCTCCTCAGGACGCTGGATGGAAACACTCTCTCACACATGCCACCTATCCCGTCTGGCTCCTCACACTGACCTCCCTCAGGCTCATGGCAGGCCCAGACCCCAGAGATGCCTGGCACGATCCCTACCAGCCCTGGGGAACAATCAGCAAGTGCAGGGCCACGGTAGTCATCACCCTGGTCCTCAGAGAGCCGGCCCTGAGCCCAACCAACTCCCCTGGGAGTCTGAATGAGCTTCAAGAACCACTGTGCACTGCTAAAGCCCCAGATCCTGCAGGACCCAAAGGACCACCCCACGACTCCTCCGGGGTGCAGGCCAGAGCTAGGAGCACTCAGTTCTCCACTGACCATCAGCTCCCTAGAGCAGACAGCCCCAGGTGCACACGGGGCAACTGAGTCTGGGTGGTCGCAGCCTCGTTTTGGGCTTTGAGAGAGAAGAACCACCCTCCAGGTGCCTGTGGCTGGGAGGAGCCACACTTCAGGGGCTGGGACAGGGCTCCCAATGCACAGGGAGCGGCTCCCGGTCGGTCTCAGGGTGTGATGGGAGCTCTTGCTCCTCAGGGTCCACAGCTGGGCAGCTGAGGGCGCCAGCTTCACTGGGACGCGATCCCCAGGGACCACACGGGAGGCTGGGGCGTCTTGACAGGGACAATGACCATGCAGGGTGAGAAGCCCTCAAGCAGGGGGGAACAGGTCTAGCCCAGCTGTGACAAAGGCTGGACCCACACCTGCTGTGGCAGGCGGAGGCTTCCCCCGGTTGGTGCGACGGGGGGCAGTGTGCACAGGGCATGGCTTAGAAGTGCAGCAGGCAGCGCCCGCTGGGACTCGGCAGCCATCTTGTGTGAGAGGAGGGGGCTCAGTTGAGGAGCCACAGGAAGTGACCTCACCTGGAGACCTGGGGGGCCCGGCAACAACCCCAACATTCCAGAGTTGAGTCTGAACCAGCTCACCTGGATAGAGTCTCGCAGGAAGATGTTCCTGAGTTGTATCCCGCGATGCCCAAGCCCAGCCCCCAAGAAACCCTGCGGTGGGTGCCTCGCCCAGTGGTGGGGACGCTGGGCCAGCCCTCACCCCCGACGCTCCTGGTGCTTCCAACAGAAAACGGCCATGGTGAGTCTGGAAGCAGGACAGGTCTCTGCGGGCCAGGACACCACTGGGAACCCACCCGAAGCCCATAGGCCCCTGGGGGTGGGTGTGGGTGTGGGTGTGGGGGGCAAGGGGCCACTTCCCTCTCAGAGGAGGGAGGCTGGAAGTCCTAGGTGGAGGCAGCCTGAGGCCCAGAGCTCCTGGCCGCGGAGGGATCCAGGGACTGCCTCTTACCTGCCATTCTCTGCTCTTGTCTCCCAGGGCCAGGACAGGTCAGCCTCGCGCCTGGCAATGCACAGAAGGCTGCGGATCGCCAGCAGGCAGGACGTGTGTCAGGCCCCTTTCACTGATGACCTGTGTGTGGTGGGGGAGTGGTCAAACGAGCCCACAGCTCCGAAGCCCCCGTACCGGGCGTTCCCCGGCACACAGAAACCACTGGACGTCCCCCTCAGTCACACACTGTTGGTCAGAGCCCAGATAGAGCCCAGGGGCTCCGCAAATGCCCATCTCACAGCGGAGGAAGTAGGGCCCGTTGACTTCGCCTGTGTCAGTCGTGACCCAGGGTCAGGGCCGGGCCTGGCACCTGACCTCACGGCTGGGGCGGCACAGAGCCCTGATCTCACAACAACACCCCCGCTGGAGCAGTGCTGGTCCTCCATCGATCAGCGCCACCACAAGGATGCGCGGGGGACAGCTGTGTCCCCGGGGGCCGAGCAGGGCTCAGGGGAGGCCCTGAGAGAAGAGGCTCTGGGGATGGAGGGTCTGGAGCCAGGACTGTACGCAGCAGCTGAAGCCGAGGACGCTGCAGGGGCACCAGACGCAGCACTGGCCCCGGCCTCAGCCCCAGCTCCGCAAGTCCCTTCTGCTGCAGCCCCAGTGCCACACCTGGCCTTCCCCGCCCCCGTCGTCCTGTATTTCTCTTTACTCCTCCCCACTCTCTTCCTTTTCTCCACCTTATTGTCCCTGAACCTCAATAAAATGTAAGTTGTTACCCACTGTGGAATGTACAATTTGCACCGTGCCAGCTCCCCAGGCCGTGCCCTCCCCACCCCACTCTCCCTGCACCATGGCTCCAATGCCCGGGACCTGCATCCTCTGCAGAGGACACGGGCACCTCCCCAGGGCCAGAGCCAACGTTCCCCGTTTGGACAGAGAGCACCACATGCTGGGAAGGCCAAGGGAAGCAAGGAACAGGGAGACGCTGGCATGGCTGGGGCAGCGCCTCCTCATGCTCAGGGACGCAGACTCTGAGGTCACAGAACGGACCTGCCGGGGGTGCTGTCCCCGCAGCCTCAGTGTCCTCATCTGTGCAATGGGAAGGCAGCCCTGCCACAGCCATCACCGCATCAGGGAATGCGATGCTCTGCACCTCCCTGCACACAATGGGAGCCCCCAGCTTCCAGGATGAGGGGTGCACAGGGAGTGGGTTGGGGGCTTCCACGGAGGGAACACAATCCGTCCAGGGACACACACAAACAACACCTGTCACAGGCTCTGGCCCTGTGCTCAACAACGGGTCACTGACAGACGGATCACAGCAGGGATGTGCTCACTGCACAGGAGACAGGGGGGCCTTGTCCAGGACCCCACGTGACCCAGACTGCCCGCTGTGCAGGCCACATGGGTGGGTCTCGGCTGGGAAGATGGAGACACAGAGCATGTCCCCAAGGACGGGGGCTGCTCCTTCCCCGAGCTCCTGGGATTTCCGGGTCCCTGGCCACGTCCACCAGGCACCTTGTCTCAGCCATGGGGTGACACTGGCTTCACTCCCATTGGCAGATGAGGAACCCCCTGAGAGGGAGGCCCCGCCCAGGTCAGGGCTGTGCCGATCCCAGAAGAGGACTCCCCTCCCCACGTGAGCCCGGACTCTGGGACCCTATGGGCGTGTGGGCCAGCAAGAGGGCAGCACAGCAGGGAGCACAGGGGTCAGGAACGCTATGACTTTCTCCAACAGATCACACCCTGAAGATTTTCTGATCGAATGCCTCAGATGTTCTACTAGGGCTGAGGGGTGCCTGTGGAGGAGGAAGCCGGGGCCCTGGGGGGCTGACCTGTGTGTGTTCCTGGGAATGGCCTGCATCACACCCAGTGACATCACTGTCCCCCCACAGTCCTTCTGCAACATGTCAAGGATCACCACCATGCTCCGCCCTGCACACCTGTCCAGTGGAACCCAGGCGCAGTCCACCTGCAGTTAGTGATGGTCTTAGGTGCACGTGACAGCAGCGTCCCTGGGCGTTCCATTGCACAGCTCTGGCATGGAGAAGACCAGAGATCTGTGCTCCCCACACTGGCCTGCCGCAGGGAGGGGGCCCATGGCAGGGCGCTGAGCTGAGACATCAACATTCAGAACCAGCAGAGGACATGAGGTCAGGCTCCTTGCAGGCCCACAGCCCAAGGCCAGATCACGACCACCCTTGGGGCTTTCGGGAATGCAGGAGGCTCTTCCTGCCAACGACCTGCCACACAGGACGTGACAGCACACGGCTAGCTTCCCGTCCCACTCTGTACGTCCTGGGTGTGCTAAGCCTAGGTTGACAGCGTCGCTTTTCCCAGGTACATTCATGTGCTCCTGGGTCAGCATGCAAAAGTGCTTTCCGAAAGTTCAGAGTCATCTCTCATCCTGAGCATTCTTGCCCTGTGCCCAGCTACTGCCCCACATGCTGACTAGGAGACCCGCTCAGGCCCCTCCCCTCCGGGTCATCTGCACTCTCAGGCTTCATGTTCTGCTGTATTCACCCGCCCCGCACTTCTAAATGCCCGCAAGACCTTCCCAGTGTCACATGCCAACCATGACACAGGACAGGCTTCTCCAGTACCAGCCTGGCTCGTTCCCATCATTCCTTGTTTCTGCCTGCTTTTCCCCATCGCCCGAGTCCTGCACATCCTCTCCTTCTGAGTGTCACCTCCCTACCTGCACGTGCCCTCAGGACAGCTCAATTCCACCTACAGCATGAAAAAGCCACCTCCAACAGGGATCCTGAGCTCTGATGGAGGTCGGGAAGGTAGACTCGGGCACCTGTTACAACGTGGATTCCCCCTTCTCTGATTCAGGGGTCCTGAGAGGCAGAACATCCTTTCACAGGAACCCCTGGAAGGTTTTCCGCCACCTAGGCCCATGGGGCTGGCGCTGTGGCCCACAGGCTAAAGCCCCACCTGCAGGGCTGGCATCCCACATCAGAACCCCGGTTCTGCTCCTGGAGCCCTGCTTTCATTCCAGCTCCCTGCTCACACACCTGGCAGAGCAGCACAAGTTGACCCAAGTGCCCCCGGCCCTGCCACCTGTGTGCCAGGCCCAGAAGGTGTTCCAGGCTCCTGGCTTCAGCCTGACTCAGCCTCAGCCAGCATGGGCTTCTGGGAGATTAAATCAGCAATTCAGAGTCATCCTTCTGGATCTCTCTCCTTGTCCCTTCCTCCAACTCTGCCTTTCAAGTCAACAACTGAAAAGAAGAAGAGAAAAGAAGAGAAAAGAAGAGAAGAGAAGGGAAGAGAAGAGAAGAGAAGACAAGAGAAGAGAAGAGAAGAGAGAGGGGAGGGGAGGGGAGGGGCGGGGAGGGGAGGGGAGGGGAGGGGAGGGAAGGGAAGGGAAGGGAAGGGAATGGAAGGGAAGGGAAGGGACAAGACGACACCCTGGGGCGGCGCTGTGGCATAGTAGGTTGAACATCTGCCTATGACATCGAGATACCATATGGGCACCGGTTGGAGTCCCAGCTGCTCCACTTCCAATGCAGCTCTCTGCTAAGACACGAGAAGGCAGTGGAACATGGGCCATGTACTTGGCCCCCTTATCCACGTGGTAGACCCAGAAGAAGCTCCTGGCTCCTGGCTTTGGATCAGCTCAGCACCGGCTGTTGTGGCCCTTTGGGGAGTGACCCATTGGATCAAAGACCTCTCTGTCTCTCTTTCTCCCTCTCTCTCTCCCTCTCTCTCTCTGTCTCTCTTGCCTCTTTCTCTCCTGTCACTCTGCCAGTGAAGTAAATAAATCAATCTTAACAACAACAACAAAAAACCCTGAGCCCAAACTTAGATGAAAGTGGCTGCACTCCTGGGTCGGCAGTGTAGAGCAGTAGGTTAAGCCTCCACCTGCGGCGCCAGCATCCCATATGGGCACTGGCTTGTGTGCTGGCTGCTCCACTTCCACCCAGCTCCCTGGTGATGGCCTGCGAAAGCAATGAAGATGGCCCAAGTCCTTGGACCCCTGCACCCATGCCGCCGGAGACCTGTAGACGCTCTCAGCTCCTGGCCTCCGATTAGCCCATTTGAGGACACTGTGGCCAGTAGCGGATTGAACCAGCACATGGAAGACCTCTCTGTCTCTCCCTCTCTGTGTCTCACTCTACTTCTCAGAGAAAGAAGGAAAAGAGTATTCAAAGCACAGCAGCAGCTTAACTCCTCCCAGAAACTTTTCACAGGAGGTCTTTACTATCGAGAGTACACCCAAATAGCATCTTTTCAGGCTCTGGTTGGGGGACAGGAGAGCTCCCCACAGGGAAGGGCCACGGGCCACTGCCATCTAAACCACTCCACATCGCCAGTGCTGCCACCGTCAGCACCAACCCCGGCACATGAGCCTGTCCCTCATCTTTCAGGGAAGGACATTCCCACAACAGGGAACTAGCCATTAGCTAACAGGAAGGACATGCACACTATGTGTCCCCACCACGGCCATCTACTCCCCAGACATTCCTCACTGAACCACGCCCAACACCACTCCTGATCTCTCCCCACGCCCCTGTCCAAACCCAACACGGAACAGCCCCGGTGTCTAGGGTCTCCTCAGGACGCTGGATGGAAACACTCTCTCACACATGCCACCTATCCCGTCTGGCTCCTCACACTGACCTCCCTCAGGCTCATGGCAGGCCCAGACCCCAGAGATGGCTGGCACGATCCCTACCAGCCCTGGGGAACAATCAGCAAGTGCAGGGCCACGGTAGTCATCACCCTGGTCCTCAGAGAGCCGGCCCTGAGCCCAACCAACGCCCCTGGGAGTCTGAATGAGCTTCAAGAACCACTGTGCACTGCTAAAGCCCCAGATCCTGCAGGACCCAAAGGACCACCCCACGACTCCTCCGGGGTGCAGGCCAGAGCTAGGAGCACTCAGTTCTCCACTGACCATCAGCTCCCTAGAGCAGACAGCCCCAGGTGCACACGGGGCAACTGAGTCTGGGTGGTCGCAGCCTCGTTTTGGGCTTTGAGAGAGAAGAACCACCCTCCAGGTGCCTGTGGCTGGGAGGAGCCACACTTCAGGGGCTGGGACAGGGCTCCCAATGCACAGGGAGCGGCTCCCGGTCGGTCTCAGGGTGTGATGGGAGCTCTTGCTCCTCAGGGTCCACAGCTGGGCAGCTGAGGGCGCCAGCTTCACTGGGACACGATCCCCAGGGACCACACGGGAGGCTGGGGCGTCTTGACAGGGACAATGACCATGCAGGGTGAGAAGCCCTCAAGCAGGGGGGAACAGGTCTAGCCCAGCTGTGACAAAGGCTGGACCCACACCTGCTGTGGCAGGCGGAGGCTTCCCCCTGTTGGTGCGACGGGGGGCAGTGTGCACAGGGCATGGCTTAGAAGTGCAGCAGGCAGCACCCGCTGGGACTCGGCAGCCATCTTGTGTGAGAGGAGGGGGCTCAGTTGAGGAGCCACAGGAAGTGACCTCACCTGGAGACCTGGGGGGCCCGGCAACAACCCCAACATTCCAGAGTTGAGTCTGAACCAGCTCACCTGGATAGAGTCTCGCAGGAAGATGTTCCTGAGTTGTATCCCGCGATGCCCAAGCCCAGCCCCCAAGAAACCCTGCGGTGGGTGCCTCGCCCAGTGGTGGGGACGCTGGGCCAGCCCTCACCCCCGACGCTCCTGGTGCTTCCAACAGAAAACGGCCATGGTGAGTCTGGAAGCAGGACAGGTCTCTGCGGGCCAGGACACCACTGGGAACCCACCCGAAGCCCATAGGCCCCTGGGGGTGGGTGTGGGTGTGGGTGTGGGGGGCAAGGGGCCACTTCCCTCTCAGAGGAGGGAGGCTGGAAGTCCTAGGTGGAGGCAGCCTGAGGCCCAGAGCTCCTGGCCGCGGAGGGATCCAGGGACTGCCTCTTACCTGCCATTCTCTGCTCTTGTCTCCCAGGGCCAGGACAGGTCAGCCTCGCGCCTGGCAATGCACAGAAGGCTGCGGATCGCCAGCAGGCAGGACGTGTGTCAGGCCCCTTTCACTGATGACCTGTGTGTGGTGGGGGAGTGGTCAAACGAGCCCACAGCTCCGAAGCCCCCGTACCGGGCGTTCCCCGGCACACAGAAACCACTGGACGTCCCCCTCAGTCACACACTGTTGGTCAGAGCCCAGATAGAGCCCAGGGGCTCCGCAAATGCCCATCTCACAGCGGAGGAAGTAGGGCCCGTTGACTTCGCCTGTGTCAGTCGTGACCCAGGGTCAGGGCCGGGCCTGGCACCTGACCTCACGGCTGGGGCGGCACAGAGCCCTGATCTCCCAACAACACCCCCGCTGGAGCAGTGCTGGTCCTCCAGCGATCAGCGCCACCACAAGGATGCGCGGGGGACAGCTGTGTCCCCGGGGGCCGAGCAGGGCTCAGGGGAGGCCCTGAGAGAAGAGGCTCTGGGGATGGAGGGTCTGGAGCCAGGACTGTACGCAGCAGCTGAAGCCGAGGACGCTGCAGGGGCACCAGACGCAGCACTGGCCCCGGCCTCAGCCCCAGCTCCGCAAGTCCCTTCTGCTGCAGCCCCAGTGCCACACCTGGCCTTCCCCGCCCCCGTCGTCCTGTATTTCTCTTTACTCCTCCCCACTCTCTTCCTTTTCTCCACCTTATTGTCCCTGAACCTCAATAAAATGTAAGTTGTTACCCACTGTGGAATGTACAATTTGCACCGTGCCAGCTCCCCAGGCCGTGCCCTCCCCACCCCACTCTCCCTGCACCATGGCTCCAATGCCCGGGACCTGCATCCTCTGCAGAGGACACGGGCACCTCCCCAGGGCCAGAGCCAACGTTCCCCGTTTGGACAGAGAGCACCACATGCTGGGAAGGCCAAGGGAAGCAAGGAACAGGGAGACGCTGGCATGGCTGGGGCAGCGCCTCCTCATGCTCAGGGACGCAGACTCTGAGGTCACAGAACGGACCTGCCGGGGGTGCTGTCCCCGCAGCCTCAGTGTCCTCATCTGTGCAATGGGAAGGCAGCCCTGCCACAGCCATCACCGCATCAGGGAATGCGATGCTCTGCACCTCCCTGCACACAATGGGAGCCCCCAGCTTCCAGGATGAGGGGTGCACAGGGAGTGGGTTGGGGGCTTCCACGGAGGGAACACAATCCGTCCAGGGACACACACAAACAACACCTGTCACAGGCTCTGGCCCTGTGCTCAACAACGGGTCACTGACAGACGGATCACAGCAGGGATGTGCTCACTGCACAGGAGACAGGGGGGCCTTGTCCAGGACCCCACGTGACCCAGACTGCCCGCTGTGCAGGCCACATGGGTGGGTCTCGGCTGGGAAGATGGAGACACAGAGCATGTCCCCAAGGACGGGGGCTGCTCCTTCCCCGAGCTCCTGGGATTTCCGGGTCCCTGGCCACGTCCACCAGGCACCTTGTCTCAGCCATGGGGTGACACTGGCTTCACTCCCATTGGCAGATGAGGAACCCCCTGAGAGGGAGGCCCCGCCCAGGTCAGGGCTGTGCCGATCCCAGAAGAGGACTCCCCTCCCCACGGGAGCCCGGACTCTGGGACCCTATGGGCCTGTGGGCCAGCAAGAGGGCAGCACAGCAGGGAGCACAGGGGTCAGGAACGCTATGACTTTCTCCAACAGATCACACCCTGAAGATTTTCTGATCGAATGCCTCAGATGTTCTACTAGGGCTGAGGGGTGCCTGTGGAGGAGGAAGCCGGGGCCCTGGGGGGCTGACCTGTGTGTGTTCCTGGGAATGGCCTGCATCACACCCAGTGACATCACTGTCCCCCCACAGTCCTTCTGCAACATGTCAAGGTTCACCACCATGCTCCGCCCTGCACACCTGTCCAGTGGAACCCAGGCGCAGTCCACCTGCAGTTAGTGATGGTCTTAGGTGCACGTGACAGCAGCGTCCCTGGGCGTTCCATTGCACAGCTCTGGCATGGAGGAGACCAGAGATCTGTGCTCCCCACACTGGCCTGCCGCAGGGAGGGGGCCCATGGCAGGGCGCTGAGCTGAGACATCAACATTCAGAACCAGCAGAGGACATGAGGTCAGGCTCCTTGCAGGCCCACAGCCCAAGGCCAGATCACGACCACCCTTGGGGCTTTCGGGAATGCAGGAGGCTCTTCCTGCCAACGACCTGCCACACAGGACGTGACAGCACACGGCTAGCTTCCCGTCCCACTCTGTACGTCCTGGGTGTGCTAAGCCTAGGTTGACAGCGTCGCTTTTCCCAGGTACATTCATGTGCTCCTGGGTCAGCATGCAAAAGTGCTTTCCGAAAGTTCAGAGTCATCTCTCATCCTGAGCATTCTTGCCCTGTGCCCAGCTACTGCCCCACATGCTGACTAGGAGACCCGCTCAGGCCCCTCCCCTCCGGGTCATCTGCACTCTCAGGCTTCATGTTCTGCTGTATTCACCCGCCCCGCACTTCTAAATGCCCGCAAGACCTTCCCAGTGTCACATGCCAACCATGACACAGGACAGGCTTCTCCAGTACCAGCCTGGCTCGTTCCCATCATTCCTTGTTTCTGCCTGCTTTTCCCCATCGCCCGAGTCCTGCACATCCTCTCCTTCTGAGTGTCACCTCCCTACCTGCACGTGCCCTCAGGACAGCTCAATTCCACCTACAGCATGAAAAAGCCACCTCCAACAGGGATCCTGAGCTCTGATGGAGGTCGGGAAGGTAGACTCGGGCACCTGTTACAACGCGGATTCCCCCTTCTCTGATTCAGGGGTCCTGAGAGGCAGAACATCCTTTCACAGGAACCCCTGGAAGGTTTTCCGCCACCTAGGCCCATGGGGCTGGCGCTGTGGCCCACAGGCTAAAGCCCCACCTGCAGGGCTGGCATCCCACATCAGAACCCCGGTTCTGCTCCTGGAGCCCTGCTTTCATTCCAGCTCCCTGCTCACACACCTGGCAGAGCAGCACAAGTTGACCCAAGTGACCCCGGCCCTGCCACCTGTGTGCCAGGCCCAGAAGGTGTTCCAGGCTCCTGGCTTCAGCCTGACTCAGCCTCAGCCAGCATGGGCTTCTGGGAGATTAAATCAGCAATTCAGAGTCATCCTTCTGGATTTCTCTCCCTGTCCCTTCCTCCAACTCTGCCTTTCAAGTCAACAACTGAAAAGAAGAAGAGAAAAGAAAAGAAGAGAAGAGAAGGGAAGGGAAGGGAAGGGAAGGGAAGGGAAGGGAAGGGAAGGGAGGAGGGGAGGGGAGGGGAGGGGAGGGGAGGGGAGGGAAGGGGAGGGAAGGGAAGGGAAGGGAAGGGACAAGACGACATCCTGGGGCGGCGCTGTGGCATAGTAGGTTGAACATCTGCCTATGACATCGAGATACCATATGGGCACCGGTTGGAGTCCCAGCTGCTCCACTTCCAATGCAGCTCTCTGCTAAGACACGAGAAGGCAGTGGAACATGGGCCATGTACTTGGCCCCCTTATCCACGTGGTAGACCCAGAAGAAGCTCCTGGCTCCTGGCTTTGGATCAGCTCAGCACCGGCTGTTGTGGCCCTTTGGGGAGTGACCCATTGGATCAAAGACCTCTCTGTCTCTCTTTCTCCCTCTCTCTCTCCCTCTCTCTCTCTGTCTCTCTTGCCTCTTTCTCTCCTGTCACTCTGCCAGTGAAGTAAATAAATCAATCTTAACAACAACAAAAAAAACCCTGAGCCCAAACTTAGATGAAAGTGGCTGCACTCCTGGGTCGGCAGTGTAGAGCAGTAGGTTAAGCCTCCACCTGCGGCGCCAGCATCCCATATGGGCACTGGCTTGTGTGCTGGCTGCTCCACTTCCATCCAGCTCCCTGGTGATGGCCTGCGAAAGCAATGAAGATGGCCCAAGTCCTTGGACCCCTGCACCCAAGCCGCCGGAGACCTGTAGACGCTCTCAGCTCCTGGCCTCCGATTAGCCCATTTGAGGACACTGTGGCCAGTAGCGGATTGAACCAGCACATGGAAGACCTCTCTGTCTCTCCCTCTCTGTGTCTCACTCTACTTCTCAGAGAAAGAAGGAAAAGAGTATTCAAAGCACAGCAGCAGCTTAACTCCTCCCAGAAACTTTTCACAGGAGGTCTTTACTATCGAGAGTACACCCAAATAGCATCTTTTCAGGCTCTGGTTGGGGGACAGGAGAGCTCCCCACAGGGAAGGGCCACGGGCCACTGCCATCTAAACCACTCGACATCGCCAGTGCTGCCACCGTCAGCACCAACCCCGGCACATGAGCCTGTCCCTCATCTTTCAGGGAAGGACATTCCCACAACAGGGAACTAGCCATTAGCTAACAGGAAGGACACGCACACTATGTGTCCCCACCACGGCCATCTACTCCCCAGACATTCATCACTTAACCACGCCCAACACCACTCCTGATCTCTCCCCACGCCCCTGTCCAAACCCAACACGGAACAGCCCCGGTGTCTAGGGTCTCCTCAGGACGCTGGATGGAAACACTCTCTCACACATGCCACCTATCCCGTCTGGCTCCTCACACTGACCTCCCTCAGGCTCATGGCAGGCCCAGACCCCAGAGATGCCTGGCACGATCCCTACCAGCCCTGGGGAACAATCAGCAAGTGCAGGGCCACGGTAGTCATCACCCTGGTCCTCAGAGAGCCGGCCCTGAGCCCAACCAACGCCCCTGGGAGTCTGAATGAGCTTCAAGAACCACTGTGCACTGCTAAAGCCCCAGATCCTGCAGGACCCAAAGGACCACCCCACGACTCCTCCGGGGTGCAGGCCAGAGCTAGGAGCACTCAGTTCTCCACTGACCATCAGCTCCCTAGAGCAGACAGCCCCAGGTGCACACGGGGCAACTGAGTCTGGGTGGTCGCAGCCTCGTTTTGGGCTTTGAGAGAGAAGAACCACCCTCCAGGTGCCTGTGGCTGGGAGGAGCCACACTTCAGGGGCTGGGACAGGGCTCCCAATGCACAGGGAGCGGCTCCCGGTCGGTCTCAGGGTGTGATGGGAGCTCTTGCTCCTCAGGGTCCACAGCTGGGCAGCTGAGGGCGCCAGCTTCACTGGGACACGATCCCCAGGGACCACACGGGAGGCTGGGGCGTCTTGACAGGGACAATGACCATGCAGGGTGAGAAGCCCTCAAGCAGGGGGGAACAGGTCTAGCCCAGCTGTGACAAAGGCTGGACCCACACCTGCTGTGGCAGGCGGAGGCTTCCCCCTGTTGGTGCGACGGGGGGCAGTGTGCACAGGGCATGGCTTAGAAGTGCAGCAGGCAGCAGGCAGCGCCCGCTGGGACTCGGCAGCCATCTTGTGTGAGAGGAGGGGGCTCAGTTGAGGAGCCACAGGAAGTGACCTCACCTGGAGACCTGGGGGGCCCGGCAACAACCCCAACATTCCAGAGTTGAGTCTGAACCAGCTCACCTGGATAGAGTCTCGCAGGAAGATGTTCCTGAGTTGTATCCCGCGATGCCCAAGCCCAGCCCCCAAGAAACCCTGCGGTGGGTGCCTCGCCCAGTGGTGGGGACGCTGGGCCAGCCCTCACCCCCGACGCTCCTGGTGCTTCCAACAGAAAACGGCCATGGTGAGTCTGGAAGCAGGACAGGTCTCTGCGGGCCAGGACACCACTGGGAACCCACCCGAAGCCCATAGGCCCCTGGGGGTGGGTGTGGGTGTGGGTGTGGGGGGCAAGGGGCCACTTCCCTCTCAGAGGAGGGAGGCTGGAAGTCCTAGGTGGAGGCAGCCTGAGGCCCAGAGCTCCTGGCCGCGGAGGGATCCAGGGACTGCCTCTTACCTGCCATTCTCTGCTCTTGTCTCCCAGGGCCAGGACAGGTCAGCCTCGCGCCTGGCAATGCACAGAAGGCTGCGGATCGCCAGCAGGCAGGACGTGTGTCAGGCCCCTTTCACTGATGACCTGTGTGTGGTGGGGGAGTGGTCAAACGAGCCCACAGCTCCGAAGCCCCCGTACCGGGCGTTCCCCGGCACACAGAAACCACTGGACGTCCCCCTCAGTCACACACTGTTGGTCAGAGCCCAGATAGAGCCCAGGGGCTCCGCAAATGCCCATCTCACAGCGGAGGAAGTAGGGCCCGTTGACTTCGCCTGTGTCAGTCGTGACCCAGGGTCAGGGCCGGGCCTGGCACCTGACCTCACGGCTGGGGCGGCACAGAGCCCTGATCTCACAACAACACCCCCGCTGGAGCAGTGCTGGTCCTCCATCGATCAGCGCCACCACAAGGATGCGCGGGGGACAGCTGTGTCCCCGGGGGCCGAGCAGGGCTCAGGGGAGGCCCTGAGAGAAGAGGCTCTGGGGATGGAGGGCCTGGAGCCAGGACTGTACGCAGCAGCTGAAGCCGAGGACGCTGCAGGGGCACCAGACGCAGCACTGGCCCCGGCCTCAGCCCCAGCTCCGCAAGTCCCTTCTGCTGCAGCCCCAGTGCCACACCTGGCCTTCCCCGCCCCCGTCGTCCTGTATTTCTCTTTACTCCTCCCCACTCTCTTCCTTTTCTCCACCTTATTGTCCCTGAACCTCAATAAAATGTAAGTTGTTACCCACTGTGGAATGTACAATTTGCACCGTGCCAGCTCCCCAGGCCGTGCCCTCCCCACCCCACTCTCCCTGCACCATGGCTCCAATGCCCGGGACCTGCATCCTCTGCAGAGGACACGGGCACCTCCCCAGGGCCAGAGCCAACGTTCCCCGTTTGGACAAAGAGCACCACATGCTGGGAAGGCCAAGGGAAGCAAGGAACAGGGAGACGCTGGCATGGCTGGGGCAGCGCCTCCTCATGCTCAGGGACGCAGACTCTGAGGTCACAGAACGGACCTGCCGGGGGTGCTGTCCCCGCAGCCTCAGTGTCCTCATCTGTGCAATGGGAAGGCAGCCCTGCCACAGCCATCACCGCATCAGGGAATGCGATGCTCTGCACCTCCCTGCACACAATGGGAGCCCCCAGCTTCCAGGATGAGGGGTGCACAGGGAGTGGGTTGGGGGCTTCCACGGAGGGAACACAATCCGTCCAGGGACACACACAAACAACACCTGTCACAGGCTCTGGCCCTGTGCTCAACAACGGGTCACTGACAGACGGATCACAGCAGGGATGTGCTCACTGCACAGGAGACAGGGGGGCCTTGTCCAGGACCCCACGTGACCCAGACTGCCCGCTGTGCAGGCCACATGGGTGGGTCTCGGCTGGGAAGATGGAGACACAGAGCATGTCCCCAAGGACGGGGGCTGCTCCTTCCCCGAGCTCCTGGGATTTCCGGGTCCCTGGCCACGTCCACCAGGCACCTTGTCTCAGCCATGGGGTGACACTGGCTTCACTCCCATTGGCAGATGAGGAACCCCCTGAGAGGGAGGCCCCGCCCAGGTCAGGGCTGTGCCGATCCCAGAAGAGGACTCCCCTCCCCACGGGAGCCCGGACTCTGGGACCCTATGGGCCTGTGGGCCAGCAAGAGGGCAGCACAGCAGGGAGCACAGGGGTCAGGAACGCTATGACTTTCTCCAACAGATCACACCCTGAAGATTTTCTGATCGAATGCCTCAGATGTTCTACTAGGGCTGAGGGGTGCCTGTGGAGGAGGAAGCCGGGGCCCTGGGGGGCTGACCTGTGTGTGTTCCTGGGAATGGCCTGCATCACACCCAGTGACATCACTGTCCCCCCACAGTCCTTCTGCAATATGTCAAGGATCACCACCATGCTCCGCCCTGCACACCTGTCCAGTGGAACCCAGGCGCAGTCCACCTGCAGTTAGTGATGGTCTTAGGTGCACGTGACAGCAGCGTCCCTGGGCGTTCCATTGCACAGCTCTGGCATGGAGAAGACCAGAGATCTGTGCTCCCCACACTGGCCTGCCGCAGGGAGGGGGCCCATGGCAGGGCGCTGAGCTGAGACATCAACATTCAGAACCAGCAGAGGACATGAGGTCAGGCTCCTTGCAGGCCCACAGCCCAAGGCCAGATCACGACCACCCTTGGGGCTTTCGGGAATGCAGGAGGCTCTTCCTGCCAACGACCTGCCACACAGGACGTGACAGCACACGGCTAGCTTCCCGTCCCACTCTGTACGTCCTGGGTGTGCTAAGCCTAGGTTGACAGCGTCGCTTTTCCCAGGTACATTCATGTGCTCCTGGGTCAGCATGCAAAAGTGCTTTCCGAAAGTTCAGAGTCATCTCTCATCCTGAGCATTCTTGCCCTGTGCCCAGCTACTGCCCCACATGCTGACTAGGAGACCCGCTCAGGCCCCTCCCCTCCGGGTCATCTGCACTCTCAGGCTTCATGTTCTGCTGTATTCACCCGCCCCGCACTTCTAAATGCCCGCAAGACCTTCCCAGTGTCACATGCCAACCATGACACAGGACAGGCTTCTCCAGTACCAGCCTGGCTCGTTCCCATCATTCCTTGTTTCTGCCTGCTTTTCCCCATCGCCCGAGTCCTGCACATCCTCTCCTTCTGAGTGTCACCTCCCTACCTGCACGTGCCCTCAGGACAGCTCAATTCCACCTACAGCATGAAAAAGCCACCTCCAACAGGGATCCTGAGCTCTGATGGAGGTCGGGAAGGTAGACTCGGGCACCTGTTACAACGCGGATTCCCCCTTCTCTGATTCAGGGGTCCTGAGAGGCAGAACATCCTTTCACAGGAACCCCTGGAAGGTTTTCCGCCACCTAGGCCCATGGGGCTGGCGCTGTGGCCCACAGGCTAAAGCCCCACCTGCAGGGCTGGCATCCCACATCAGAACCCCGGTTCTGCTCCTGGAGCCCTGCTTTCATTCCAGCTCCCTGCTCACACACCTGGCAGAGCAGCACAAGTTGACCCAAGTGCCCCCGGCCCTGCCACCTGTGTGCCAGGCCCAGAAGGTGTTCCAGGCTCCTGGCTTCAGCCTGACTCAGCCTCAGCCAGCATGGGCTTCTGGGAGATTAAATCAGCAATTCAGAGTCATCCTTCTGGATCTCTCTCCCTGTCCCTTCCTCCAACTCTGCCTTTCAAGTCAACAACTGAAAAGAAGAAGAGAAAAGAAAAGAAGAGAAGAGAAGAGAAGGGAAGGGAAGGGAAGGGAAGGGAAGGGAAGGGAAGGGAAGGGAAGGGAAGGGAGGAGGGGAGGGGAGGGGAGGGGAGGGAAGGGGAGGGAAGGGAAGGGAAGGGAAGGGACAAGACGACATCCTGGGGCGGCGCTGTGGCATAGTAGGTTGAACATCTGCCTATGACATCGAGATACCATATGGGCACCGGTTGGAGTCCCAGCTGCTCCACTTCCAATGCAGCTCTCTGCTAAGACACGAGAAGGCAGTGGAACATGGGCCATGTACTTGGCCCCCTTATCCACGTGGTAGACCCAGAAGAAGCTCCTGGCTCCTGGCTTTGGATCAGCTCAGCACCGGCTGTTGTGGCCCTTTGGGGAGTGACCCATTGGATCAAAGACCTCTCTGTCTCTCTTTCTCCCTCTCTCTCTCCCTCTCTCTCTCTGTCTCTCTTGCCTCTTTCTCTCCTGTCACTCTGCCAGTGAAGTAAATAAATCAATCTTAACAACAACAACAAAAAACCCTGAGCCCAAACTTAGATGAAAGTGGCTGCACTCCTGGGTCGGCAGTGTAGAGCAGTAGGTTAAGCCTCCACCTGCGGCGCCAGCATCCCATATGGGCACTGGCTTGTGTGCTGGCTGCTCCACTTCCACCCAGCTCCCTGGTGATGGCCTGCGAAAGCAATGAAGATGGCCCAAGTCCTTGGACCCCTGCACCCAAGCCGCCGGAGACCTGTAGACGCTCTCAGCTCCTGGCCTCCGATTAGCCCATTTGAGGACACTGTGGCCAGTAGCGGATTGAACCAGCACATGGAAGACCTCTCTGTCTCTCCCTCTCTGTGTCTCACTCTACTTCTCAGAGAAAGAAGGAAAAGAGTATTCAAAGCACAGCAGCAGCTTAACTCCTCCCAGAAACTTTTCACAGGAGGTCTTTACTATCGAGAGTACACCCAAATAGCATCTTTTCAGGCTCTGGTTGGGGGACAGGAGAGCTCCCCACAGGGAAGGGCCACGGGCCACTGCCATCTAAACCACTCGACATCGCCAGTGCTGCCACCGTCAGCACCAACCCCGGCACATGAGCCTGTCCCTCATCTTTCAGGGAAGGACATTCCCACAACAGGGAACTAGCCATTAGCTAACAGGAAGGACACGCACACTATGTGTCCCCACCACGGCCATCTACTCCCCAGACATTCCTCACTGAACCACGCCCAACACCACTCCTGATCTCTCCCCACGCCCCTGTCCAAACCCAACACGGAACAGCCCCGGTGTCTAGGGTCTCCTCAGGACGCTGGATGGAAACACTCTCTCACACATGCCACCTATCCCGTCTGGCTCCTCACACTGACCTCCCTCAGGCTCATGGCAGGCCCAGACCCCAGAGATGCCTGGCACGATCCCTACCAGCCCTGGGGAACAATCAGCAAGTGCAGGGCCACGGTAGTCATCACCCTGGTCCTCAGAGAGCTGGCCCTGAGCCCAACCAACGCCCCTGGGAGTCTGAATGAGCTTCAAGAACCACTGTGCACTGCTAAAGCCCCAGATCCTGCAGGACCCAAAGGACCACCCCACGACTCCTCCGGGGTGCAGGCCAGAGCTAGGAGCACTCAGTTCTCCACTGACCATCAGCTCCCTAGAGCAGACAGCCCCAGGTGCACACGGGGCAACTGAGTCTGGGTGGTCGCAGCCTCGTTTTGGGCTTTGAGAGAGAAGAACCACCCTCCAGGTGCCTGTGGCTGGGAGGAGCCACACTTCAGGGGCTGGGACAGGGCTCCCAATGCACAGGGAGCGGCTCCCGGTCGGTCTCAGGGTGTGATGGGAGCTCTTGCTCCTCAGGGTCCACAGCTGGGCAGCTGAGGGCGCCAGCTTCACTGGGACGCGATCCCCAGGGACCACACGGGAGGCTGGGGCGTCTTGACAGGGACAATGACCATGCAGGGTGAGAAGCCCTCAAGCAGGGGGGAACAGGTCTAGCCCAGCTGTGACAAAGGCTGGACCCACACCTGCTGTGGCAGGCGGAGGCTTCCCCCTGTTGGTGCGACGGGGGACAGTGTGCACAGGGCATGGCTTAGAAGTGCAGCAGGCAGCAGGCAGCGCCCGCTGGGACTCGGCAGCCATCTTGTGTGAGAGGAGGGGGCTCAGTTGAGGAGCCACAGGAAGTGACCTCACCTGGAGACCTGGGGGGCCCGGCAACAACCCCAACATTCCAGAGTTGAGTCTGAACCAGCTCACCTGGATAGAGTCTCGCAGGAAGATGTTCCTGAGTTGTATCCCGCGATGCCCAAGCCCAGCCCCCAAGAAACCCTGCGGTGGGTGCCTCGCCCAGTGGTGGGGACGCTGGGCCAGCCCTCACCCCCGACGCTCCTGGTGCTTCCAACAGAAAACGGTCATGGTGAGTCTGGAAGCAGGACAGGTCTCTGCGGGCCAGGACACCACTGGGAACCCACCCGAAGCCCATAGGCCCCTGGGGGTGGGTGTGGGTGTGGGTGTGGGGGGCAAGGGGCCACTTCCCTCTCAGAGGAGGGAGGCTGGAAGTCCTAGGTGGAGGCAGCCTGAGGCCCAGAGCTCCTGGCCGCGGAGGGATCCAGGGACTGCCTCTTACCTGCCATTCTCTGCTCTTGTCTCCCAGGGCCAGGACAGGTCAGCCTCGCGCCTGGCAATGCACAGAAGGCTGAGGATCGCCAGCAGGCAGGACGTGTGTCAGGCCCCTTTCACTGATGACCTGTGTGTGGTGGGGGAGTGGTCAAACGAGCCCACAGCTCCGAAGCCCCCGTACCGGGCGTTCCCCGGCACACAGAAACCACTGGACGTCCCCCTCAGTCACACACTGTTGGTCAGAGCCCAGATAGAGCCCAGGGGCTCCGCAAATGCCCATCTCACAGCGGAGGAAGTAGGGCCCGTTGACTTCGCCTGTGTCAGTCGTGACCCAGGGTCAGGGCCGGGCCTGGCACCTGACCTCACGGCTGGGGCGGCACAGAGCCCTGATCTCACAACAACACCCCCGCTGGAGCAGTGCTGGTCCTCCAGCGATCAGCGCCACCACAAGGATGCGCGGGGGACAGCTGTGTCCCCGGGGGCCGAGCAGGGCTCAGGGGAGGCCCTGAGAGAAGAGGCTCTGGGGATGGAGGGTCTGGAGCCAGGACTGTACGCAGCAGCTGAAGCCGAGGACGCTGCAGGGGCACCAGACGCAGCACTGGCCCCGGCCTCAGCCCCAGCTCCGCAAGTCCCTTCTGCTGCAGCCCCAGTGCCACACCTGGCCTTCCCCGCCCCCGTCGTCCTGTATTTCTCTTTACTCCTCCCCACTCTCTTCCTTTTCTCCACCTTATTGTCCCTGAACCTCAATAAAATGTAAGTTGTTACCCACTGTGGAATGTACAATTTGCACCGTGCCAGCTCCCCAGGCCGTGCCCTCCCCACCCCACTCTCCCTGCACCATGGCTCCAATGCCCGGGACCTGCATCCTCTGCAGAGGACACGGGCACCTCCCCAGGGCCAGAGCCAACGTTCCCCGTTTGGACAAAGAGCACCACATGCTGGGAAGGCCAAGGGAAGCAAGGAACAGGGAGACGCTGGCATGGCTGGGGCAGCGCCTCCTCATGCTCAGGGACGCAGACTCTGAGGTCACAGAACGGACCTGCCGGGGGTGCTGTCCCCGCAGCCTCAGTGTCCTCATCTGTGCAATGGGAAGGCAGCCCTGCCACAGCCATCACCGCATCAGGGAATGCGATGCTCTGCACCTCCCTGCACACAATGGGAGCCCCCAGCTTCCAGGATGAGGGGTGCACAGGGAGTGGGTTGGGGGCTTCCACGGAGGGAACACAATCCGTCCAGGGACACACACAAACAACACCTGTCACAGGCTCTGGCCCTGTGCTCAACAACGGGTCACTGACAGACGGATCACAGCAGGGATGTGCTCACTGCACAGGAGACAGGGGGGCCTTGTCCAGGACCCCACGTGACCCAGACTGCCCGCTGTGCAGGCCACATGGGTGGGTCTCAGCTGGGAAGATGGAGACACAGAGCATGTCCCCAAGGACGGGGGCTGCTCCTTCCCCGAGCTCCTGGGATTTCCGGGTCCCTGGCCACGTCCACCAGGCACCTTGTCTCAGCCATGGGGTGACACTGGCTTCACTCCCATTGGCAGATGAGGAACCCCCTGAGAGGGAGGCCCCGCCCAGGTCAGGGCTGTGCCGATCCCAGAAGAGGACTCCCCTCCCCACGTGAGCCCGGACTCTGGGACCCTATGGGCGTGGGGGCCAGCAAGAGGGCAGCACAGCAGGGAGCACAGGGGTCAGGAACGCTATGACTTTCTCCAACAGATCACACCCTGAAGATTTTCTGATCGAATGCCTCAGATGTTCTACTAGGGCTGAGGGGTGCCTGTGGAGGAGGAAGCCGGGGCCCTGGGGGGCTGACCTGTGTGTGTTCCTGGGAATGGCCTGCATCACACCCAGTGACATCACTGTCCCCCCACAGTCCTTCTGCAATATGTCAAGGATCACCACCATGCTCCGCCCTGCACACCTGTCCAGTGGAACCCAGGCGCAGTCCACCTGCAGTTAGTGATGGTCTTAGGTGCACGTGACAGCAGCGTCCCTGGGCGTTCCATTGCACAGCTCTGGCATGGAGAAGACCAGAGATCTGTGCTCCCCACACTGGCCTGCCGCAGGGAGGGGGCCCATGGCAGGGCGCTGAGCTGAGACATCAACATTCAGAACCAGCAGAGGACATGAGGTCAGGCTCCTTGCAGGCCCACAGCCCAAGGCCAGATCACGACCACCCTTGGGGCTTTCGCGAATGCAGGAGGCTCTTCCTGCCAACGACCTGCCACACAGGACGTGACAGCACACGGCTAGCTTCCCGTCCCACTCTGTACGTCCTGGGTGTGCTAAGCCTAGGTTGACAGCGTCGCTTTTCCCAGGTACATTCATGTGCTCCTGGGTCAGCATGCAAAAGTGCTTTCCGAAAGTTCAGAGTCATCTCTCATCCTGAGCATTCTTGCCCTGTGCCCAGCTACTGCCCCACATGCTGACTAGGAGACCCGCTCAGGCCCCTCCCCTCCGGGTCATCTGCACTCTCAGGCTTCATGTTCTGCTGTATTCACCCGCCCCGCACTTCTAAATGCCCGCAAGACCTTCCCAGTGTCACATGCCAACCATGACACAGGACAGGCTTCTCCAGTACCAGCCTGGCTCGTTCCCATCATTCCTTGTTTCTGCCTGCTTTTCCCCATCGCCCGAGTCCTGCACATCCTCTCCTTCTGAGTGTCACCTCCCTACCTGCACGTGCCCTCAGGACAGCTCAATTCCACCTACAGCATGAAAAAGCCACCTCCAACAGGGATCCTGAGCTCTGATGGAGGTCGGGAAGGTAGACTCGGGCACCTGTTACAACGCGGATTCCCCCTTCTCTGATTCAGGGGTCCTGAGAGGCAGAACATCCTTTCACAGGAACCCCTGGAAGGTTTTCCGCCACCTAGGCCCATGGGGCTGGCGCTGTGGCCCACAGGCTAAAGCCCCACCTGCAGGGCTGGCATCCCACATCAGAACCCCGGTTCTGCTCCTGGAGCCCTGCTTTCATTCCAGCTCCCTGCTCACACACCTGGCAGAGCAGCACAAGTTGACCCAAGTGCCCCCGGCCCTGCCACCTGTGTGCCAGGCCCAGAAGGTGTTCCAGGCTCCTGGCTTCAGCCTGACTCAGCCTCAGCCAGCATGGGCTTCTGGGAGATTAAATCAGCAATTCAGGGTCATCCTTCTGGATCTCTCTCCCTGTCCCTTCCTCCAACTCTGCCTTTCAAGTCAACAACTGAAAAGAAGAAGAGAAAAGAAAAGAAGAGAAGAGAAGAGAAGAGAAGAGAAGAGAAGGGAAGAGAAGGGAAGGGAAGGGAAGGGAAGGGAAGGGAAGGGAAGGGAAGGGAAGGGAAGGGAAGGGAAGGGAGGAGGGGAGGGGAGGGGAGGGGAGGGGAGGGAAGGGGAGGGAAGGGAAGGGAAGGGAAGGGACAAGACGACATCCTGGGGCGGCGCTGTGGCATAGTAGGTTGAACATCTGCCTATGACATCGAGATACCATATGGGCACCGGTTGGAGTCCCAGCTGCTCCACTTCCAATGCAGCTCTCTGCTAAGACACGAGAAGGCAGTGGAACATGGGCCATGTACTTGGCCCCCTTATCCACGTGGTAGACCCAGAAGAAGCTCCTGGCTCCTGGCTTTGGATCAGCTCAGCACCGGCTGTTGTGGCCCTTTGGGGAGTGACCCATTGGATCAAAGACCTCTCTGTCTCTCTTTCTCCCTCTCTCTCTCCCTCTCTCTCTCTGTCTCTCTTGCCTCTTTCTCTCCTGTCACTCTGCCAGTGAAGTAAATAAATCAATCTTAACAACAACAAAAAAAACCCTGAGCCCAAACTTAGATGAAAGTGGCTGCACTCCTGGGTCGGCAGTGTAGAGCAGTAGGTTAAGCCTCCACCTGCGGCGCCAGCATCCCATATGGGCACTGGCTTGTGTGCTGGCTGCTCCACTTCCATCCAGCTCCCTGGTGATGGCCTGCGAAAGCAATGAAGATGGCCCAAGTCCTTGGACCCCTGCACCCAAGCCGCCGGAGACCTGTAGACGCTCTCAGCTCCTGGCCTCCGATTAGCCCATTTGAGGACACTGTGGCCAGTAGCGGATTGAACCAGCACATGGAAGACCTCTCTGTCTCTCCCTCTCTGTGTCTCACTCTACTTCTCAGAGAAAGAAGGAAAAGAGTATTCAAAGCACAGCAGCAGCTTAACTCCTCCCAGAAACTTTTCACAGGAGGTCTTTACTATCGAGAGTACACCCAAATAGCATCTTTTCAGGCTCTGGTTGGGGGACAGGAGAGCTCCCCACAGGGAAGGGCCACGGGCCACTGCCATCTAAACCACTCGACATCGCCAGTGCTGCCACCGTCAGCACCAACCCCGGCACATGAGCCTGTCCCTCATCTTTCAGGGAAGGACATTCCCACAACAGGGAACTAGCCATTAGCTAACAGGAAGGACACGCACACTATGTGTCCCCACCACGGCCATCTACTCCCCAGACATTCCTCACTGAACCACGCCCAACACCACTCCTGATCTCTCCCCACGCCCCTGTCCAAACCCAACACGGAACAGCCCCGGTGTCTAGGGTCTCCTCAGGACGCTGGATGGAAACACTCTCTCACACATGCCACCTATCCCGTCTGGCTCCTCACACTGACCTCCCTCAGGCTCATGGCAGGCCCAGACCCCAGAGATGCCTGGCACGATCCCTACCAGCCCTGGGGAACAATCAGCAAGTGCAGGGCCACGGTAGTCATCACCCTGGTCCTCAGAGAGCTGGCCCTGAGCCCAACCAACGCCCCTGGGAGTCTGAATGAGCTTCAAGAACCACTGTGCACTGCTAAAGCCCCAGATCCTGCAGGACCCAAAGGACCACCCCACGACTCCTCCGGGGTGCAGGCCAGAGCTAGGAGCACTCAGTTCTCCACTGACCATCAGCTCCCTAGAGCAGACAGCCCCAGGTGCACACGGGGCAACTGAGTCTGGGTGGTCGCAGCCTCGTTTTGGGCTTTGAGAGAGAAGAACCACCCTCCAGGTGCCTGTGGCTGGGAGGAGCCACACTTCAGGGGCTGGGACAGGGCTCCCAATGCACAGGGAGCGGCTCCCGGTCGGTCTCAGGGTGTGATGGGAGCTCTTGCTCCTCAGGGTCCACAGCTGGGCAGCTGAGGGCGCCAGCTTCACTGGGACGCGATCCCCAGGGACCACACGGGAGGCTGGGGCGTCTTGACAGGGACAATGACCATGCAGGGTGAGAAGCCCTCAAGCAGGGGGGAACAGGTCTAGCCCAGCTGTGACAAAGGCTGGACCCACACCTGCTGTGGCAGGCGGAGGCTTCCCCCTGTTGGTGCGACGGGGGACAGTGTGCACAGGGCATGGCTTAGAAGTGCAGCAGGCAGCAGGCAGCGCCCGCTGGGACTCGGCAGCCATCTTGTGTGAGAGGAGGGGGCTCAGTTGAGGAGCCACAGGAAGTGACCTCACCTGGAGACCTGGGGGGCCCGGCAACAACCCCAACATTCCAGAGTTGAGTCTGAACCAGCTCACCTGGATAGAGTCTCGCAGGAAGATGTTCCTGAGTTGTATCCCGCGATGCCCAAGCCCAGCCCCCAAGAAACCCTGCGGTGGGTGCCTCGCCCAGTGGTGGGGACGCTGGGCCAGCCCTCACCCCCGACGCTCCTGGTGCTTCCAACAGAAAACGGTCATGGTGAGTCTGGAAGCAGGACAGGTCTCTGCGGGCCAGGACACCACTGGGAACCCACCCGAAGCCCATAGGCCCCTGGGGGTGGGTGTGGGTGTGGGTGTGGGGGGCAAGGGGCCACTTCCCTCTCAGAGGAGGGAGGCTGGAAGTCCTAGGTGGAGGCAGCCTGAGGCCCAGAGCTCCTGGCCGCGGAGGGATCCAGGGACTGCCTCTTACCTGCCATTCTCTGCTCTTGTCTCCCAGGGCCAGGACAGGTCAGCCTCGCGCCTGGCAATGCACAGAAGGCTGAGGATCGCCAGCAGGCAGGACGTGTGTCAGGCCCCTTTCACTGATGACCTGTGTGTGGTGGGGGAGTGGTCAAACGAGCCCACAGCTCCGAAGCCCCCGTACCGGGCGTTCCCCGGCACACAGAAACCACTGGACGTCCCCCTCAGTCACACACTGTTGGTCAGAGCCCAGATAGAGCCCAGGGGCTCCGCAAATGCCCATCTCACAGCGGAGGAAGTAGGGCCCGTTGACTTCGCCTGTGTCAGTCGTGACCCAGGGTCAGGGCCGGGCCTGGCACCTGACCTCACGGCTGGGGCGGCACAGAGCCCTGATCTCACAACAACACCCCCGCTGGAGCAGTGCTGGTCCTCCAGCGATCAGCGCCACCACAAGGATGCGCGGGGGACAGCTGTGTCCCCGGGGGCCGAGCAGGGCTCAGGGGAGGCCCTGAGAGAAGAGGCTCTGGGGATGGAGGGTCTGGAGCCAGGACTGTACGCAGCAGCTGAAGCCGAGGACGCTGCAGGGGCACCAGACGCAGCACTGGCCCCGGCCTCAGCCCCAGCTCCGCAAGTCCCTTCTGCTGCAGCCCCAGTGCCACACCTGGCCTTCCCCGCCCCCGTCGTCCTGTATTTCTCTTTACTCCTCCCCACTCTCTTCCTTTTCTCCACCTTATTGTCCCTGAACCTCAATAAAATGTAAGTTGTTACCCACTGTGGAATGTACAATTTGCACCGTGCCAGCTCCCCAGGCCGTGCCCTCCCCACCCCACTCTCCCTGCACCATGGCTCCAATGCCCGGGACCTGCATCCTCTGCAGAGGACACGGGCACCTCCCCAGGGCCAGAGCCAACGTTCCCCGTTTGGACAAAGAGCACCACATGCTGGGAAGGCCAAGGGAAGCAAGGAACAGGGAGACGCTGGCATGGCTGGGGCAGCGCCTCCTCATGCTCAGGGACGCAGACTCTGAGGTCACAGAACGGACCTGCCGGGGGTGCTGTCCCCGCAGCCTCAGTGTCCTCATCTGTGCAATGGGAAGGCAGCCCTGCCACAGCCATCACCGCATCAGGGAATGCGATGCTCTGCACCTCCCTGCACACAATGGGAGCCCCCAGCTTCCAGGATGAGGGGTGCACAGGGAGTGGGTTGGGGGCTTCCACGGAGGGAACACAATCCGTCCAGGGACACACACAAACAACACCTGTCACAGGCTCTGGCCCTGTGCTCAACAACGGGTCACTGACAGACGGATCACAGCAGGGATGTGCTCACTGCACAGGAGACAGGGGGGCCTTGTCCAGGACCCCACGTGACCCAGACTGCCCGCTGTGCAGGCCACATGGGTGGGTCTCAGCTGGGAAGATGGAGACACAGAGCATGTCCCCAAGGACGGGGGCTGCTCCTTCCCCGAGCTCCTGGGATTTCCGGGTCCCTGGCCACGTCCACCAGGCACCTTGTCTCAGCCATGGGGTGACACTGGCTTCACTCCCATTGGCAGATGAGGAACCCCCTGAGAGGGAGGCCCCGCCCAGGTCAGGGCTGTGCCGATCCCAGAAGAGGACTCCCCTCCCCACGTGAGCCCGGACTCTGGGACCCTATGGGCGTGGGGGCCAGCAAGAGGGCAGCACAGCAGGGAGCACAGGGGTCAGGAACGCTATGACTTTCTCCAACAGATCACACCCTGAAGATTTTCTGATCGAATGCCTCAGATGTTCTACTAGGGCTGAGGGGTGCCTGTGGAGGAGGAAGCCGGGGCCCTGGGGGGCTGACCTGTGTGTGTTCCTGGGAATGGCCTGCATCACACCCAGTGACATCACTGTCCCCCCACAGTCCTTCTGCAATATGTCAAGGATCACCACCATGCTCCGCCCTGCACACCTGTCCAGTGGAACCCAGGCGCAGTCCACCTGCAGTTAGTGATGGTCTTAGGTGCACGTGACAGCAGCGTCCCTGGGCGTTCCATTGCACAGCTCTGGCATGGAGAAGACCAGAGATCTGTGCTCCCCACACTGGCCTGCCGCAGGGAGGGGGCCCATGGCAGGGCGCTGAGCTGAGACATCAACATTCAGAACCAGCAGAGGACATGAGGTCAGGCTCCTTGCAGGCCCACAGCCCAAGGCCAGATCACGACCACCCTTGGGGCTTTCGCGAATGCAGGAGGCTCTTCCTGCCAACGACCTGCCACACAGGACGTGACAGCACACGGCTAGCTTCCCGTCCCACTCTGTACGTCCTGGGTGTGCTAAGCCTAGGTTGACAGCGTCGCTTTTCCCAGGTACATTCATGTGCTCCTGGGTCAGCATGCAAAAGTGCTTTCCGAAAGTTCAGAGTCATCTCTCATCCTGAGCATTCTTGCCCTGTGCCCAGCTACTGCCCCACATGCTGACTAGGAGACCCGCTCAGGCCCCTCCCCTCCGGGTCATCTGCACTCTCAGGCTTCATGTTCTGCTGTATTCACCCGCCCCGCACTTCTAAATGCCCGCAAGACCTTCCCAGTGTCACATGCCAACCATGACACAGGACAGGCTTCTCCAGTACCAGCCTGGCTCGTTCCCATCATTCCTTGTTTCTGCCTGCTTTTCCCCATCGCCCGAGTCCTGCACATCCTCTCCTTCTGAGTGTCACCTCCCTACCTGCACGTGCCCTCAGGACAGCTCAATTCCACCTACAGCATGAAAAAGCCACCTCCAACAGGGATCCTGAGCTCTGATGGAGGTCGGGAAGGTAGACTCGGGCACCTGTTACAACGCGGATTCCCCCTTCTCTGATTCAGGGGTCCTGAGAGGCAGAACATCCTTTCACAGGAACCCCTGGAAGGTTTTCCGCCACCTAGGCCCATGGGGCTGGCGCTGTGGCCCACAGGCTAAAGCCCCACCTGCAGGGCTGGCATCCCACATCAGAACCCCGGTTCTGCTCCTGGAGCCCTGCTTTCATTCCAGCTCCCTGCTCACACACCTGGCAGAGCAGCACAAGTTGACCCAAGTGCCCCCGGCCCTGCCACCTGTGTGCCAGGCCCAGAAGGTGTTCCAGGTTCCTGGCTTCAGCCTGACTCAGCCTCAGCCAGCATGGGCTTCTGGGAGATTAAATCAGCAATTCAGGGTCATCCTTCTGGATCTCTCTCCCTGTCCCTTCCTCCAACTCTGCCTTTCAAGTCAACAACTGAAAAGAAGAAGAGAAAAGAAAAGAAGAGAAGAGAAGAGAAGAGAAGAGAAGAGAAGGGAAGAGAAGGGAAGGGAAGGGAAGGGAAGGGAAGGGAAGGGAAGGGAAGGGAAGGGAAGGGAAGGGAGGAGGGGAGGGGAGGGGAGGGGAGGGGAGGGAAGGGGAGGGAAGGGAAGGGAAGGGAAGGGACAAGACGACATCCTGGGGCGGCGCTGTGGCATAGTAGGTTGAACATCTGCCTATGACATCGAGATACCATATGGGCACCGGTTGGAGTCCCAGCTGCTCCACTTCCAATGCAGCTCTCTGCTAAGACACGAGAAGGCAGTGGAACATGGGCCATGTACTTGGCCCCCTTATCCACGTGGTAGACCCAGAAGAAGCTCCTGGCTCCTGGCTTTGGATCAGCTCAGCACCGGCTGTTGTGGCCCTTTGGGGAGTGACCCATTGGATCAAAGACCTCTCTGTCTCTCTTTCTCCCTCTCTCTCTCCCTCTCTCTCTCTGTCTCTCTTGCCTCTTTCTCTCCTGTCACTCTGCCAGTGAAGTAAATAAATCAATCTTAACAACAACAAAAAAAACCCTGAGCCCAAACTTAGATGAAAGTGGCTGCACTCCTGGGTCGGCAGTGTAGAGCAGTAGGTTAAGCCTCCACCTGCGGCGCCAGCATCCCATATGGGCACTGGCTTGTGTGCTGGCTGCTCCACTTCCATCCAGCTCCCTGGTGATGGCCTGCGAAAGCAATGAAGATGGCCCAAGTCCTTGGACCCCTGCACCCAAGCCGCCGGAGACCTGTAGACGCTCTCAGCTCCTGGCCTCCGATTAGCCCATTTGAGGACACTGTGGCCAGTAGCGGATTGAACCAGCACATGGAAGACCTCTCTGTCTCTCCCTCTCTGTGTCTCACTCTACTTCTCAGAGAAAGAAGGAAAAGAGTATTCAAAGCACAGCAGCAGCTTAACTCCTCCCAGAAACTTTTCACAGGAGGTCTTTACTATCGAGAGTACACCCAAATAGCATCTTTTCAGGCTCTGGTTGGGGGACAGGAGAGCTCCCCACAGGGAAGGGCCACGGGCCACTGCCATCTAAACCACTCGACATCGCCAGTGCTGCCACCGTCAGCACCAACCCCGGCACATGAGCCTGTCCCTCATCTTTCAGGGAAGGACATTCCCACAACAGGGAACTAGCCATTAGCTAACAGGAAGGACACGCACACTATGTGTCCCCACCACGGCCATCTACTCCCCAGACATTCCTCACTGAACCACGCCCAACACCACTCCTGATCTCTCCCCACGCCCCTGTCCAAACCCAACACGGAACAGCCCCGGTGTCTAGGGTCTCCTCAGGACGCTGGATGGAAACACTCTCTCACACATGCCACCTATCCCGTCTGGCTCCTCACACTGACCTCCCTCAGGCTCATGGCAGGCCCAGACCCCAGAGATGCCTGGCACGATCCCTACCAGCCCTGGGGAACAATCAGCAAGTGCAGGGCCACGGTAGTCATCACCCTGGTCCTCAGAGAGCCGGCCCTGAGCCCAACCAACGCCCCTGGGAGTCTGAATGAGCTTCAAGAACCACTGTGCACTGCTAAAGCCCCAGATCCTGCAGGACCCAAAGGACCACCCCACGACTCCTCCGGGGTGCAGGCCAGAGCTAGGAGCACTCAGTTCTCCACTGACCATCAGCTCCCTAGAGCAGACAGCCCCAGGTGCACACGGGGCAACTGAGTCTGGGTGGTCGCAGCCTCGTTTTGGGCTTTGAGAGAGAAGAACCACCCTCCAGGTGCCTGTGGCTGGGAGGAGCCACACTTCAGGGGCTGGGACAGGGCTCCCAATGCACAGGGAGCGGCTCCCGGTCGGTCTCAGGGTGTGATGGGAGCTCTTGCTCCTCAGGGTCCACAGCTGGGCAGCTGAGGGCGCCAGCTTCACTGGGACGCGATCCCCAGGGACCACACGGGAGGCTGGGGCGTCTTGACAGGGACAATGACCATGCAGGGTGAGAAGCCCTCAAGCAGGGGGGAACAGGTCTAGCCCAGCTGTGACAAAGGCTGGACCCACACCTGCTGTGGCAGGCGGAGGCTTCCCCCTGTTGGTGCGACGGGGGACAGTGTGCACAGGGCATGGCTTAGAAGTGCAGCAGGCAGCAGGCAGCGCCCGCTGGGACTCGGCAGCCATCTTGTGTGAGAGGAGGGGGCTCAGTTGAGGAGCCACAGGAAGTGACCTCACCTGGAGACCTGGGGGGCCCGGCAACAACCCCAACATTCCAGAGTTGAGTCTGAACCAGCTCACCTGGATAGAGTCTCGCAGGAAGATGCTCCTGAGTTGTATCCCGCGATGCCCAAGCCCAGCCCCCAAGAAACCCTGCGGTGGGTGCCTCGCCCAGTGGTGGGGACACTGGGCCAGCCCTCACCCCCGACGCTCCTGGTGCTTCCAACAGAAAACGGCCATGGTGAGTCTGGAAGCAGGACAGGTCTCTGCGGGCCAGGACACCACTGGGAACCCACCCGAAGCCCATAGGCCCCTGGGGGTGGGTGTGGGTGTGGGTGTGGGGGGCAAGGGGCCACTTCCCTCTCAGAGGAGGGAGGCTGGAAGTCCTAGGTGGAGGCAGCCTGAGGCCCAGAGCTCCTGGCCGCGGAGGGATCCAGGGACTGCCTCTTACCTGCCATTCTCTGCTCTTGTCTCCCAGGGCCAGGACAGGTCAGCCTCGCGCCTGGCAATGCACAGAAGGCTGCGGATCGCCAGCAGGCAGGACGTGTGTCAGGCCCCTTTCACTGATGACCTGTGTGTGGTGGGGGAGTGGTCAAACGAGCCCACAGCTCCGAAGCCCCCGTACCGGGCGTTCCCCGGCACACAGAAACCACTGGACGTCCCCCTCAGTCACACACTGTTGGTCAGAGCCCAGATAGAGCCCAGGGGCTCCGCAAATGCCCATCTCACAGCGGAGGAAGTAGGGCCCGTTGACTTCGCCTGTGTCAGTCGTGACCCAGGGTCAGGGCCGGGCCTGGCACCTGACCTCACGGCTGGGGCGGCACAGAGCCCTGATCTCACAACAACACCCCCGCTGGAGCAGTGCTGGTCCTCCAGCGATCAGCGCCACCACAAGGATGTGCGGGGGACAGCTGTGTCCCCGGGGGCCAAGCAGGGCTCAGGGGAGGCCCTGAGAGAAGAGGCTCTGGGGATGGAGGGCCTGGAGCCAGGACTGTACGCAGCAGCTGAAGCCGAGGACGCTGCAGGGGCACCAGACGCAGCACTGGCCCCGGCCTCAGCCCCAGCTCCGCAAGTCCCTTCTGCTGCAGCCCCAGTGCCACACCTGGCCTTCCCCGCCCCCGTCGTCCTGTATTTCTCTTTACTCCTCCCCACTCTCTTCCTTTTCTCCACCTTATTGTCCCTGAACCTCAATAAAATGTAAGTTATTACCCACTGTGGAATGTACAATTTGCACCGTGCCAGCTCCCCAGGCCGTGCCCTCCCCACCCCACTCTCCCTGCACCATGGCTCCAATGCCCGGGACCTGCATCCTCTGCAGAGGACACGGGCACCTCCCCAGGGGCAGAGCCAACCTTCCCCGTTTGGACAAAGAGCACCACACGCTGGGAAGGCCAAGGGAAGCAAGGAACAGGGAGACGCTGGCATGGCTGGGGCAGCGCCTCCTCATGCTCAGGGACGCAGACTCTGAGGTCACAGAACAGACCTGCCGCGGGTGCTGTCCCCGCATCCTCAGTGTCCTCATCTGTGCAATGGGAAGGCAGCCCTGCCACAGCCATCACCACATCAGGGAATGCGATGCTCTGCACCTCCCTGCACACACTGGGAGCTCACAGCTTCAGTTTGAGGTGTGCACAGGGAGTGGGTAAGAGATTCTTAACTGAGGGCACAAGATCAGATCCAGCATCATAAACACCCAGAAGCAGTCACAGTATCTGTCCCTTTGCTCAACAATGGGTCACTAGTAACTAAAGTAGAGCAAGGATTTGCCTACTGCACAGGAGACTGAGGGGCCTTGTCCAGGACCCCATGTAACCCAGACTGCCTGGTGTGCAGGAGACATGGGTGGTCTTGGCTGAGAAGTTGGAGACACAGAGGATGTCCCAAGGATAGACATGTATGCACCAGCAAGAGCTCTGTCACCCAGGATTTCCCTCTCCCCAGTGCGCCAGCCTCAAGTTCACAGAGCAGAACCAGGAAGACTGACATCTGGACCTGGAAAGTCTTCTGTATTTCCCTGGTGATCTAGAGGTTGTTGTGCACATGGGGGCCTGGGCTACATCAGTAAACAAAGAGAAGGTCCTTTCTGTCTACTCACCCCTGATCAGGTGTGAAGACTTGCGCATCTGCGCAGGAGACATGAGCAGGCCCAGAAAAGGGAGCATCCTGGGCAGACTTACAAACACAGCAAATGATGCTCTAAATACCTAATGGCCCAGCAGAAAATGAGCTTCCAGGCCTCTCATTTACTTACAAATCTTGACAATTTTGAGTGACCCGCAGATTTTTGATACATTATCACAACTATGATACATAATAAAAAGATAAACACTAATTTCTCCAAATCGCAAACACTTCTGATTCAAGAAACACATTATCAAAGTGAAAAAAAGATCACACAGATTCAGACAAAATATTTTAAAAGCATGTATACGATAAGATCCTCTGTCCACAAAATATAAGGAACACTTACAATTGAACAATACGAAAATGAACAACCCAAACCACCATGTCTCAAATACCTGAATATGCATTTCTTCTAAGATAAGCACAGTAAAAGTTACCCAACATCTTCAGGCCCCAGAGAAAAGCAAATGGAAGCCACAATGTGACACCAACTCTCCCCCACTTGAGTGGCAGGAGTTTAAACAATGGGGAGGAACCAGAGTTGTAAAGGATATGGACAAACAGACCTCACCCATTGATGCTGAGAATGTGAAATGGTGCAGCCACTGTACAAATCAAGTGGTTGTCCAAATGGAGATATAAAGAGTTGCTGTTGGACTCAGCACCTAGCTCATACTTAAGATAAATGAAAATACTTGTCCCTAAAAAAAGTGTCAAGGTAGACATAGGTTGTTATCTGTTAATAACAACTTTGAATGTAAATTGGTTAAATTCCCCACTTAAAGGATAAAGACCGGCTGAGTGGATAAAGACCAACACTCAAGATACTGCCTGGAAGAAACCCATTTCAGACACACATTACATCAGGATAAAAGAATCTGTCAGAAAGAGCATCTAACAACTGCAAATACATACATGCACCTGAAAACAATACCACCTAAGCATGTAATACAAACAATATTGGTTCTAAAGGGAGGTAGAGACCCCACAACAATAGGAGCTGGGGACTTCCACATCCCACCTGTCAATGGACAGATCATCTAGACAGACAACCAGCAAAGAAGCACTAGACTTAAGAAGCACTACACACCAAATGGACTTAACATTTGTGGAACGCTGCAGAATATGCATTCTTCCCCTCAGCACGTGGAACATTCTCCAGAAGAGACCCCACATTCGCCCACAAAACAAGCCTCAACTCATTTTAAAAAATCAAAATCACCTTTTCGCAGGCCATAATGGAATAAAATATTAGTAATCAACCTGAGGAATTGTAGATATCAGCCAAATGCATGGAAATCAAACACCACGTTCCTGTACAATCAATGGATCCCTTTTACCACTCTCCTCAACACACAACTGGGAGTGCTACCCAGCACAATTTAGCAAGAGCAAAAAATAACAGCATCAGTTTGGAAACAACAAAGTCAAATAGTCCTTACTTGCAATCTATATGATCTTATATATAGGAAAATTTAAAACTTCATCAAAAGAATTAAAAGAATTCAATAAAAATGCAGGATACAGGATCAGCTTACAAAAACCAATAGCATTTCAATACCCTAGGAACAAATCAGATGAAAAGAGATCAAGAGGGCAACCCAGTGGTAGAACAAGGAGTTGACAGAAATTGAAGAGATGACTAAAAACTGCAAAGTCATCCCATGGTCATGCATTTGAAGAACTAGAACTTTTAAATGTCCAACTACTATAGACACAATGCAATTCCTCTCACAATACCAATGACATTCTTCAAAGAATAAGAGAAAGTATTTGCAAGTTGTTCCCCTGATGAGATTAAGGAACTCAACCCAAAAGTCCCCCCACAAAAATGCAATTAAAAATGAGCTAATTATCTGAGTAGATACATGTCAGAAGAAGATATACAAATGGCCAAAAACTACATGAAATAATGCTCAATCATATTAATCATCAGGGACTTGAAACTCAAAACCTCAATGAAAGATTCTCTCTCCCAGGTCTGACCAGAAAAAAACACAATGAACAAATTCAAGGACATGGAGAAAGGGGAATTCTCACACACTCTGGACAAGAATGTCCATCAATGCAGCCCTTGTGGCAAACACTGTGGTGTTTCCCAAAACACCAGAAATAGAACTGCCATATGATCCAGCAATCTGTCTGTGCGTATACATCCAAAGGAAAGGAAACCAAATGTTGACAACATAGTTGCACGCCACATTTACTGCAGCACTGTTCATGAAAGCCAAGGTATGGAGTCAACCTAGACACTCTACTGGTAGATGAATTGATAAAGAACACCTGGTTACATATGCATAATGGAATAATACTCAGCCATAAAAAAGAACATAGCCATGTCATCTGCAGCAACATCCATGAGCCTGGAAGGTATTGTGGGTTCTTCTGTTTGTGTATGGTTTTTTTCGGTGGGGGAAGGATTTTATTTATTTGAGAAGTTGAGTTACAGACAGAGGGAAACAGACAAAGGTCTCCCATACACTGGTTCACTCCCTAAATGGGTACAAAGGCCAGAGCTGAGCCGATCTAAAGCCAGGAGACAGAAGCCTCTTTCGTGTCTCCCAGGTGGGTGCAGGAGTCCAAACACTTGGACCATTCTCCACTGCTTTTGCAGCAGAGAGCTGGATTGGAAGAACAGCTGGGGCATGAACCCCATTTGGCATGCCAGCACCACATGGGGAGGGTTAGCCCACTACATCACAGTGCCGGCCCCAGGGAGGACACTGTATTAGTTAAACAAGTCAATCGCAGGAGGAAAACTACTGCATGTTCCCATTTACGTATGAAATCCTAAAACGTTGATCTCACAGAAGTAGGCAAATAGAACAGAGTTTACCAGAAGTTGGAAAGGGGAGGGGGGAGTGGAGGGAGGATGGTGGACGGGTACAGAGCACAGTTCACTGTGAAGAGCAATGTCAAATGTTCTGCCACACCGTGAGGTAACCAATGGAAAGGTAATTAATTATGTGCCTCACAATAGCTAGTAGAGGAGATTCTGGATGTTCCCAACACAAATGATGAGTATGTTTCAGGTGACGGATATCTTAATTAACCTGATCAGATCATTATATACCATATATTTACACTGAAATACCACACTGTACCCCATAAACATGTACAATTATATGTGTCAATTATGAATAACCATACATATATTCTCTTTTTCAAAAGCGAGTTAGAATGCTCCTAACTGCATCATTCATAATAACCAGCAAGTAGAAGCCATCAAATGGCCAGCAACTGATGTACGAATAAACATATGGTCTGTCCTCAATATAGACAACTCTCCACCCCACAGAAGGGCATACTGTTCTGACACTCCCTATCCAACTCGGGAGCCCTGAAGACATGTGGCTCTGGGAAGGTAGAGAGAGGCAAAGGCCTCATACACCGTGACACCATCAACGCGCATGGGACATTTGTGAAAGTGAGTAGACACGTGTCTCAAGGGCCTGGAGGCGGGACTGAGAACTGAGTGCCAATAGGCAGGAGGTTCTTTAAGTGTTTGGGGAATGTTCCACAGCTACACTGTGCTGATGGCTACACAGCCTATACATATATTAAAGTCACTGACATGGACACAAGAGGACATACATCATGTTCTGTCAATTGTAGGTCAAGAAACCTGTCCACAGAAAGTGATCAGAGTGATCCAGAAGCAACTGTTCCTTCACTTGTGTGGACATCATGTCAGTTGACCACCCTAGGGCCAGAAGGATGCTGAGGTCAAGGTCTTCTTGGAGACCGGAAGAGGATCTCACAGCACAGAGCCTGGCAGAGGGGAGAGACAGAGCAGTATCTTCACCATCCAGGGCAGTTAACATGAGGTCTGGATTCAGTGGCAGTCCCTGACTTACAGCCCAGAGGCCAAATCCTGCTCTGGGACACTAGGCCTCTTCACTGCTTAGGCTTTGTGCCTGGGGAGCCTCAACTGCAACACAGAACCTATACCACTATTGGGAAGAACAAATTTATTAAATGAAATGCACCTAGAAGAAAACATGGTACCAATCAGCACAGAACATACTCATCAATGCTGTGGGTTATTCATACTGGTTTCAAAAAAGAAATGAAGGGACCGGCGCTGTGGCATAGTGGGTAAAGCCTCCGTCAGCAATACCAGCTTCCCGGATGAGTGCTGGTGTAGTCCCAGCTGCTCCTCTACCAATCTAGCTCTCACCTGTGGTCCAGGAAAGCAGTAAAAGATGGCACAAGTCCTTGGGCTCCTGCACCCTCGTGGCTGACCTGGAGGAAGCTCCTGGATCTTGGCTTTGGATCAGCACAGCCATGGCCATTGTGGCCATCTGGGGAGTGAACCAGTGGATGGACAACTACTTTCTCTCTGCCTAACCTTCTCTGTGTACTTCTGACTTTAAAATAAATAAATAAATCTGTGAAAAGAAAAGAAAACAGAAGACAAACTGAAATGTAAGATCTGAGCCTTTGAAACAATTAGAAGAAAACACAGGGGAACTGCTTCCGGACAGTGCCATGGGCAAGGATTTCTTAGATCAGACCCCAAGAGCATAGGAAACAAAGCCAACCAGCAGACAAATGGGATTTCACCAAATTAAACAGCTTTTGTACAGCAAAGAAACAATGTCTACAAGCCATCCATCTGACATAGCTGTTAGTAAAGTCAACATAAAAACAACTAAACAGCAAAAACAAGAAACAACAAATAAGTCAGACTTAAGAGTCTCAGTTAGAAATAGACATTTCTTTTTAAAAAAAAAAAAAAGATCTATATATTTACTTGCAAATCAGAGTTACACAGAGAGGGGAGAGGCAGAGAAAGAAAGGACTCCCATCCGATGGTTCACTCCCCAGTTGGTAGCAACAGCCGGGGCTGCGCCGATCCGAAGCCAGGAGCTAGGAGCTTCCTCTGGGTCCCCTACGTGGGTGCAGGAACCCAAGGAACTAGGCCATCCTCTACAGCTTTCCCACACCATAGCATATAGCTGGATCAGAAATGGAAAGCCAGGTCTCGAACCAGCGCCCACATGGGATGCCAGCACTTTAGGCCAGGATATCAACTCGCTGTGCCACAGTGCTGGCCTCGGAAATAGACATTCCTTAAAGTAAGACATGTCAGTGATTCTCCTGTTCCACAGCACTCAAGGGAACTACTTATAATGTGAAATACGGGACAAAAGTGCTCATCACTGATCTCAGAGAGATACAAAGCAAAACCACAATAGGATACCAAAGGAATGAACGATAACTAGTGAGGATGTGTGTGGAGGGGAGGGAACACTTGGCACTCTGTGGGTGGGAATGTAGATGTGGTAAAGAGTAAGGAAGTTGCTCAATAAACAGAAACTAGACCTACCATCCACTCCACCAACCCTACTGCCAGTGTACAATAAAGGGGAAGGAAGTCAGTCTGTGGAAGAAAGATCTGTGCCCCCAATTTTACTGCAGTCCTGTTCCCAGTAGCTAAGGAATGCAAACAACCTACACATCCATCCACCATGGATGGAAAAAGAAAAAAAGGGGTACGTGTACACATAGGAATACTACTCGGCTATAAAAAAGGTTGAAATCTTGTCATTTGTGGTACCATGGGAGGATCTGGAAATCACTGGGTTAAGTGAAATCAACCAAGCACAGAAAGACAAACACCACATGACCTCACTCACATGTGGAATCTGCAAAGTGGTGATGCCCTGGAGGCTCAGGGCACAACGGCAGTTGTCAGAGGCCAGGAGGAAGGGACAAGGGCAGTGGACAGAGACGGGTTAGTGTGAGTCACAGCTGATGGAGCAGGAGTCTCTGTACTTCTGCTGCGCGGGAGAGGACAAGGCTGATGCCCTGTGTATCTCCCTAGGAAGGCAGACACAGCCCTGCAGTGTGGCGTTTGCTTCCCCGCAGGAACAAGCCCAGTGAACTCGGGGGACAGAGGAGGTAGAGGTGGGGAGCAAGGGCTTTCCACCCCTCTGCTCACTTCCTGCAGGGTCAACCAACAAAGATGAAAGTCCAGGGTGATCACACCATGGACAGGACCAGTCCTAACCCTGTGATTCCCCACAAGCTCAGGTTACACTCAGGTCTGAACTCATGCAATCCTAAGCCCTAAAAACCAAGGACCCAGATAAGATGACCTTGGTGAAGTTCTAGGGATGCTGGGAAGGGAGATCCCGCCCCAGTTCCCTGTCCTCATGCACTGACACTTAGTAACGGCGGCCGCAGCAGCTATGAGGGTACAGGTGCAGAGGCTCAGGTATCAGGATATGACAGAATCACCTTCTGCAATCCTGAAAAAAATGAGGAGGGGGCTACTATGCCCATTTTGTAGCAGGGAAATTGAGGCATGGGACAGGGAATCCACATAAAGCCACGTCACCTCTCATGGCAGAGTCCAGATCACACCCTGTCTCTCCAGCTCCTCATTAATCTCCTGGTTCCACTCCTGTACCCCAGACCTAGGGGCTCTCCCCTAGGCACTGGACCCAGATTGTTCTTCCTCCGGGGCACTCTGGGCACTGCAGGGTGAGGGGCAGCATCTCTGGCAACCACCTGACCCAAGCCAGGAGCACCTCCCAGTTGGGCCAACCACAGTGTCCCTTAAGGAGACACAATCTCCACAGCTAGGAACCAGGGCCCATGGACAATCTTTACTCAGTGGACAAAGAAACTGTTTTTTAAATTTTTTCATCAATTTTCATTTGACTTGAAAAGCAGAAAGAGAGGTGGAGCTCTCATTGGTGGCAGGGACCCAAGTGCTCGAGCCACTGCCTGTGTCCCTGAGAGACACATCAGTGGGAAGCTGGATTGGAAGCAGAATACTGGCAGCCAAACCCAGCACCCTCATGGGGGATACAGGCATCCAAGCTGGCAATTTGACCTCCTGTGCCACAAACCCTCCTGCAACAAAGCTTTTAAAAAACAAATCCAACAGCCTGCACCACTGCCTGCAGTGCCACCATCCCTTATGGGCACCGGTTCAAGTCCCAGCTGTTCCACTCTGATCCAGCTCTCTGGGAAAGCAGATGATGGCTCAAGTCCTTGTGCCCCTGCACCTGAATGGGAGACACAGAGGAAGCTCCTGGTTCCTGGCTTCCAATCGACCCAGCTCCAGCTGTTGGAGCTATCTGAGGACTGAACCAGTGGTTGGAAGACTTCTCTCTCTCTCTGCTTCTGCCTCTCTGAAACTCTGCCTTTCAAATAAATAAATAAATCTTTAAAAAAAAAAAAAAAACAAAGACCTAATACTCAGAAAAAAAATCCAGGAGCCAATGTTGTGACATGGCAGGTAAAGCCACCACCTGCCTGGCAAGCATCCCAAATGGGCACAAGTTCAAGTCCCTAATGCTCCACTTCTGATCCAGCTCCTTGCTGATGTGTCTGGAGGCAGCAGAAAATGGCCCAAGTACTTGGAAGTCCCAGGTTTTCGCCACATCTGCAGGTCAGGAGCCTGAGTGCTACAGGCTCAAGGTCTCTCCTGAGGTTACATGGTGCCATCTGGTGTGCTGCCGTCTCAGTTCCTTGTGGCTGTAGGGCTGCATCCCTGTTTTATGCCTGGCCTGGGTGGTTTGCTCGGAAGCTCCTGTGGGGTGAGCTGATGTACGGTCAGGTTCTTAATCAAGTCCAGGTGAATGTCAGGTCCCCTCAGGCCCTGGCTGCCTCACTCAGTGTCACACACATCGTCTCCCTTTACACTGACACAGTCACTGATTCAGGGCCCTCCACCACAGCTGCAGAGTCTGTCCCACGATGGGATACTACAGGAGAATGACACTGTGGGGTGAGACCCAGGATCAGGTGTCACCCGTGGGGCATGGGAAGGTATCCTGGGGTAGGGGGCTGGGCAGTAAGAGCCAGGAGGAGAGCAGGTCAGGCTGTCCAGGGAGAAGCAGAAGGGGGCCCCCAGTAGGTAGGTTGTGCTGCCAAGGAGCAGGGAGCCTGGACGGAGACGCCTCCCAGGATGCAAAATAGCTCAGCCCCTCTCAGGCTGCCATCAAGAAGATCCAAAGGTGTGCCCTCCAGTCAGGGAGCCACACCGTGAGACATCAAGGCTCAGTAAGCAGAGAAATGAGGCTGGAGCAGAAGTGACAGTGGTGAAAGATCCGCAGACCCAAGGCCTGGACAGGAGTCTCCAGGATGCACGGCAGACCCATGCCAGTGCGGAGATGTCCCCAGATGTCACTATCCCAGCACCTGCGGGCCAGACCTGATACAACACCTGTTTGCTTCCTTTAATCGAGCAGAGTCCACAAAACACAGAATTTTAGAGCATGCAGCTCAGCTACGTTAACAACATTCCCATGGCTGGACAACCCTCACCATCCTGTCTCAATCAGGGTCCCAGACTGCCTTCCTTGGCCTGTGCACTACTCAGCCTGCTGTCCGCTCCCACTGATCCCGATGAGCCGTACAGGCTGAGGGAGGACACAGGCAGCTGGGCCTGGGTGTCAGGGCACTCATATGCCAACAGGACAGCACAGAGCCCACTCGCAACCCTATGTGCCACTCTGGATGTCCGGTACACTCAGGCGCTGCTGAATGGAGACTCCGCCTTTCAGTTTGGTTTGCCTTCATCTTTTTCTTAATAAAACTGCAAACCTCCAAATAATAAGAAAAAATACAGTCAAAGAAATGTCTACTTATTTTCACCTACTTGAAAGGTAGAGAGAGAGACACACGGAGAGAAGTCTGCCATTAACTGGTGCACTTCCCAAATGCACACAACCACCAAGACAGGACCAGGTGAAGCCTGGAGCCAGAAACTCCATCTGCGTCTCCCATGTGGGTATCAGAGGCCCAGGGACTCAAGTCACCGAATGCTCCCTCTCAGTGCATCCAAGAGGAGCTGGATCAGAAGCAGGGCAGCCAGGTCTTCACCTGGCACCCAGATAAGAAATGGGGTTGCCCCAAGGGGAGGCTTAACCATCTGTACCTTGACATCCTCAATTTACTTTGTATTCTGACCAAGAATGCGAAATTATTAGGTGCACTGGTGAAATGAGCTTCCACTTTACTTTTTTCCTATGGGTACTATTTCTTTTAAAGATTTATTTGGTTTATTTGATAGAGTTATGAAGAGATGCAGAGGCCAAGAGAGAGAGGTCATCCCACTAGGTCGCTCCCTAAATGACTGCAAAAGCCAGAGCTGAGCCAACATGAAGCCAGGAGCCAGGAGCTCCTTCCAGGTTTCCCACATGGGTGCAGGGGCCCAACGACTTCTGCCATCCTCGGCTGCCTGTCCCAGGCACGTTAGCAGGGAGCTGGACTCGAAGTGCAGCACCCATATGGGATGCAGGCACTGCAGCCCAGGGATTTAACCCTCTGAGCCACAGTGCACGCCCCATCTATGAGAATGTTAACCATATAAATTGCAACAGATATATTCTAAATATTAACTGCATACAAATACACAATGCTTAACTTGGGCACTTTCAAATCTGTTTCTATAAAAATACATGTCCCCTTTATAAACAGGTTCCCCATTACAGAGATGAAAACTCACTTCATTTCTATATATGTAAGCAGTTTAAGAATACTGCTGAGGATCAGGTCAATTTTTTTCCCCAAAAACATTCTAAAGATGGCCACAGGACAAAAGAGGATTCACTACAGCCTGCTGACTTAAACCTTGGTTCACTACCCTCCTTCACAGGTATGAGATCACCCTGGATAATCTTCCCAGGGAATCAAAAATGCAATCTGTCCTCTCGTGCTGTCAGAACAACCGCGGAAAGCACACTGGGGACACTCAACCAACACCAGTGCTCACGTGACTGAGGCAGTCATCTTGGACAACAAAGAAAGACTTCCATCCAGGATCCAGAAAAAGCAGGAGGCGGGGAGATGAAGAAGTTCTGGAAACGGGGCCCGTGTTGTGGTGCACTGGATAAAGCCACAGCCTGCAAACCCTCACATCCCATGTGGGCACCGGTTCCTGTCCTGGCTGCTCCAATTCCAATCCAGCTCCCTGCAAGTAGTCTGCAAAAAGCAGAGGAAGATGGCCCAAGTACCTGTACCCCTGCAACACACACAGGGCACTGAGCAGAAGTACCTGGCTTCAGCTTGGACCAGGGAAGCCACTGCCACCATCTTGGGAGTGAACCAACAGATGGAAGATAGCTCTCTCTGTCTCTCCTTTTTCTGGAACTGTGACTTTCAAAATAAGAAATAAATCTTTTTTTTTTTTAAGATTTAGAAATTCTAGAGATGCAGATGAGCCTCAGATGGCAGATTTCCCATGCAGGGTTCTCAGCACAACAAAAGGATATGGAAGAATCACAGAGCACAAGGGCAGCGCAGCCATGTTCTTGTCAGCCCTTCAGGGAGAACCCTATGAGAGGAAGTCACGCATCGCCAACAGGATGCACACCCAGCACTCACCCCCTGCCCCTCCTATACACCCAGCCCTGCTCCTCAGCCAGCTCCCTCCATGGCCTAGCTCCTCCAAGTGCACCCTGTACTTTGGTTAATATCGACACTTGTCCTTCCCTAAGTAATACAGCAGGTGGACGAAGACCAAAAACTTGAGTCTGTTCCTCCCGTCATTCTCTCCACAAACCCTGCACATTCAGGTCATTCTCATGCCTCCACGTCCAGACTACAGATGCCAAATGGCCCACAGGACAACAGCAAGAGACTCAGGAGGCAGCAGCCCTGAGTGTCCACACATGAGACACAGCTCCTGATCTGCTGGGGGCTTGCTTCCTACAGGAACTGAGCCTGGTGACCCAGGGCCCACAAGTTATTCGGTAGTGACCCCCAAATCTCCTGCTGTGGACTGCAGACACAGACCACAGTGGAGACTGGGGAGTGACTGTCCTGGTGAGACTGGAAAGAGTCTGAGGTCTGAAGGAGGAAGATTCTGAGCCAAGGCTCCCAAGTGAAGCCCTGCTCCCCACTCACACACACCTGACCAGCATCCTACTGCACTCAATGGCAGCTGACCCCTGCTCAGACTCCCAGCATGCTGGGTGCACTCCCTTCAGCTCAGCTCCCAAGACCACCACTCTCCAGCCCAGTGTTCCTACCCAGCCTGACTGCTTCCCCCATGAGTGCTCCCACCCTTCAGCAGAGATCCCTCCTCTTCCTCTCCCCAACACCGGGCTTGCTGTCCCCAGAGGCCCTGCCACCTCCTCTGCCTCACTCGGGCAAAACACCCACAGCAAACACCAGCACAGCCCTTAGCACGGCTTGGCCCTGAGGTAAGCACTCACCCAGAAATGCAACAGACTCTAATGAAGTGCTATGGATACCACTGAGGAGAATCCCACAGGACTCCCAAAAATGAGTCACAGATCACTGCCCACCCAATGAATAAAAGGCTCTGGACTGTGGAGAAAGCCACTGGTAGCCCAAAAAAGAGTTATAGCTTACTGCTGCCCACAAACAAGCAAAAATAGGAAATAAAAATGGAGTCACTTATGCTAAGCCAGAAGCTGATGACATCACTTATGTCAAGCTCAGCACTTGCCAGAAAGATGCTCCTCATCAGACTGAACAGACATCCCTGGGCAGTCTGATAACCTGTACGCTACAGACGACAACCTCAAGTTACCTTCCTACTCACACAGGGATTGGCTGCACCCCAGGAATACTGCAGATACACCCTGTCCTAAACAACAGATTGGTGGCACCCCGGGAAACTCCCAGAGGGAGCACAACTGATTGGTGACACCCTACCGCTCCTGGAGACTCTCCCTTCATAATGACAAGGATAAAAGGATCATGGTCCCGGTGACTGTGAACCTCTGGATCTTCACACATTCAGAGCTGAATAGGCAGCCCGTTACACATGGATCCGTAATGGCACAAGATGACAACCGATCAAGGGCCCAGTACATGTGAACCTCTGGATCTCCTTACACATGGAGCTTAAGAGCCAGCTCACTAGCCCCCTTGCTAAGCAACACACGGAGACTACAGGACCAAACTCCAGTGGAGCCACCGCCTCGCCTGGACCCCTTATCAGCCTGCTGCCTGACCTGACCACACAGCTGGACCAGACCTCTCAGCAGGGGACCTCTCCAACTCCTTACCTTGTCATTCCCCTGGGAACTCCGGGCTTCTGCTCAGAGTGACAGCCATCCCACTACTGCATGCCTGTAAGTGACTGTTCTGAGATCCATCTCTCCGAGTGGTAATGAGACTCTGGACTCTGGATTTTGAACTTTCACTTTTTGGGAATGTGATAGGAACCTTAAGAACGCAGCATTTATAATGATATTGGCCATATGTAATAGGAAGGAATGTGCCTCGACCCTATGATTAAGAATGTCTTCTGCTTCGCTGTACTTATATTATTACAGTTGGACTGCCTTTGAGATTGCTTTGATGCCAGGTGTGTGTTATGATGTGTGGAGTAATGAACATAACTACAGAGATTGGTTTGCAGTGGGAAAGCCCTAGTGTGAATTGGAGTGAGCAATAAAAAGCCTTTCATTGGGAAGACAGTGTCGTGTCCGTGTGTTCCTTCTTCCCTATGCTCCGGCAATTCACCCTTGAGCCCTGTTGAAATGCGTGACAGCAAACACTCACAACATACCACCACTACTGCTAAACTCGGGAGACACCCACACTGTACATTCACTCCATTACAATTAGTAACACCTCTACAGCACACCCTACCCCACAGGTCCCACAACTCTCAGGTGGACACGGCTCCCCCACTACTGCAAAAACCGTCTCCACAAGCCACTGCCACTTCTACAGATTCCTCCAAGTAATTCTAAGAGTAAGGCAGTGCTATCCAACTCTACCAGACCACTCTTCCAACTCCTGGACCCTCAGCTCCAGGGCGATCTCTAGGAATTCACCCCACTCAGATACCCTTTTTTATCCTCTGTTCACATCTCTCGCTTCAAAGCACTGTACCGCGATGCTATCTTTTGTTGTGATATTAGCCATAGACTTTGTCAGAAACCAGCCAAACCGAATGGACCCATAGCAGAAGACTTCTCTCAGCACTCTCTCTCTTCTGGGTTGCATGCTTTACTACGGTGTGCTGCTTCTAACCTGCTGCCCTTTTTGTGGTCCCCAATTCTATATATCTCTCACATCCTCCCAAAGCCTCTACACAGCTCTCATCAATGCTTCCTCTCGTCTCTTCTTTGAACATAACCCCACCATCACTTCATGCGGGATCTGTACATACTCTTCCCACTTCCCAGCCAGTCTGGACAAAGGACACAGGACTGAAGGGATACCCTGTACTTTCCCCAAAACAGGAAGAATTCAACCAACCTTATTTACCTATCAAAGGCATGTTCTGTGCTTTGCTGACAGGTCAAGCCCTTAAATGCATCCTACGTGTTCCCTTCCCTTTTTCCATGAAGTAGGATCACTGTCCCACAAACTCTATAACTGGACGATTACTCTCCCAGCCTCCCCTGTTTCCTCCATTTCCTTCCCCTACTCCCACAGGTTAGCGAAATTAGCCACAAAGGCAAATACTCCCACTCTAACTGAACCATCACTGTCAGGACCCAGCCCAAGGATGCATTGGTGAACATGCGGGGGACCATAAATAGAAGCATTCTTGCTCTGTGGCATCCAGCTGTACAACTGTCTTCCCATGAACTGGACAGGCATGTGTCCTCTTACGTTCCTATTTCACCCTTTCTCCTATACTCTCAACCAGACTTGATGTCCCATACCTCAAACACCCCATGTCAAGAGTGACTTGGACTTAGCAACCCTTCTTTCTTGTTGGGTGTTTTTTGCCAGGGATTGGGCCAGGAGCAGCCAGACTGGCAATTTCAGGAGACAAGACAAAGAAATACAAAGAATTATGTCTCACTCTCAAAGAAAACATAAATGACCCAGCACCACACCTGTCTCACTTCCAAGACCAGGTAGAGTCCTGTCAGCAGTGGTCCTGCAAAATCACTGAGGATTTAGACGTCCTCAGCTCCATAAAAGGAGGACTTTGCCTCTGGGTAAAGAGTGTGGCTTGTGGTCAGTGCCGCCATAGCTCAATAGGATAATCCTCCACCTGCTCGCCGGCACACCAGGTTCTGGTCCCGGTTGGGGCGCCGGATTCTGTCCCAGTTGCTCCCCTTCATTCCAGCTCTCTGCTGTGGCCCAGAAGTGCAGTGGAGGATGGCTCTAGTGCTTTGGCCCTGCACCCGCATGGGAGACCAGGAGGAACCACCTGGCTCCGGGCTTCGGATCAGCGTAGTGCGCCGGCCCCAGCGGCCATTGGGGGGTGAACCAATAGAAAAGGAAGACCTTTCTCTTTGTGTTTCTCTCTCTCTCTCACTGTCCACTCCATAAAAAAAAAAAAAAAAAAAAAAAAAAAAAAAAAAAAAGAGTGTGGCTTGTACACCAGTCAGTCAGGTGCTGTGAGAGATGCTATTGAGCACATTGAAAAGCATGCTAATGAAATGTAAGAATGCATTACAATACCCTTGCCACATCTTAGCCATCTTTGCCACTCTGAGTAACTTTTCTACTACTTTCTTTTTCCCTCATAATCACGGTGCTTTATTCTTATGATATATAATTACACATTTCAAAAGTGCTCACAGGAACCAGTGACTGCTAGATCCCAAGACATCCCGCAGGAACATCACAAGACTGATCTTCTTCTCCAGTCACTCTGGACTACAGCCCTGCATCAGCAGGAAGTGGCCAATAGGACACCAGCACCCATCTCTCTCTCTGTCCTGGGAGTAGCAATACAGGACCTTGAGCAACATCATGGGCAGAAGAGATGCCGTGTTACAGCCACATCACTGCCTCAAGAGTTCAACCATTATCCCCAGCACTCTGGAAGGTTGAAAAAGCCAAGGCAAACCATCTCAGCTCTGTCTAATCCCTGCCCAGCCCGAACCAAAAGTACCCAGGCTAGATAAGCCCCAGTCTCTACCAGAACGTGTCCCGACCCTCGCTAGTAGTGGGCCCTCAGGTCTGTCTCTAAATAAACAGGCTCTAGCTACTGAGTGTCGCTCCTCCTCTTCATGGAGGAACGACACTAAACCCTGCCTAGGCTTCATATCCGAGTCACGGCACCATTATGTCGCTCCCCGTCTTCGTGGAGGAACGACACAGGACCCTGCGCTGTTCTTTCGTCTGCTCGGCCCTCCCCGGGTTTGCTGCTGGTTCTTCCCGGGTTGGCTGCTGGTCCTTCCCGGGTTGGCTACCATCCCTTCCACCTCCGTGGAAGGGCGGTTCCCCCTGCCACATTCCCCACTTCCGCAGGGGAGCGGCACACCACCAGCCGGTTCTCTCGGGGGCTGCACAGGTGTTCCCCTTAGATGTTCCCCTTAGATGTTCCTGGTGCATGCCGTCTCTCTCCTCCTTTATAGTCCTCCTCTGCCAATCCCAACACTGCTACCCACACGCCGAGTACGCTGCTCTCCTCCAATCAGGAGCAGGTCCCACAGTTTATTGGTTGAACTGGAGGCAGCTGTGTAGAAGCTGTTTTCTCCTCTCCCAGCGCCATATTGTGGGAGAGCAGATGCATAAAATAAGTCTTAATTCCAGTAACTTAGTCTAGTCCGAGTTGCTCCCCACAACTGAGTTCGTAGTTTCTAGTCCATCTTCCCTGTGTCTTGTGCATATTGTCTAAAACACACCATTAGGGAAATGAGCAAGCCAGACAACACCAGCATTCAGTCCTCGGTCAGGGGAAACCATTAGATGGATTCCCGGCAAAGGAACATTCCGTGTGTTTGAGTTCAGTTGCTTATTCATCCACTGATCCACTCCCCCACACACATGCAATGGCACCAGGGGTGAGCCAAGAACCAGGAAGTCACCCCAGATCTCCCTGACAGGTGGCAGTAACCCAAGCATTTGAGCTTTAACCCCCAGGATCTCTTTAGCAGGAAGGTGATACACATGAAACCCAGGCACTCTGATACTCTGATGTCCCAACCACAAAACACAATGCTCACACCCCACTTTTATTCCCAAATAAAAGACCACTCACCTGCACAGATAGTAAAATGTCCTGCCAACAACACCTCAGCCAGCACACGTCTGGGCCAAGACTTCAACTCAGATGAGACTGAAACCGCAAGTTGTAACCGGGAACCTATAGGAGGAAAACACCCTCGTGTTTCAACAGGCCTTGGAGAACCTAAGAACCAATTCACACCTACCAGATGACAAAGAGAAAGATGTCTGCCTCTAGCAACACAAACTTTGGGATTCTCTACTGAGTCCACCGTGACCTCAGCCATAAGATCAAAAGGGCCTCACTTAGAAATGAAAGCTTGAAAGGGCTGGGCCCTGTTGGCAACCAGTCCTCTGCCTGTCACGAGCTGTTCAACCACAGCCCTGACACAGACAATAAAGATGCTTCCTGCTCCCCCTCTTCCATGGCTTATAAAGGAAAGGGGACCCCTAAAGTGAAAGTAGGGCAATGCCAGGGCTGAGAAAAGATCAGCAAGGGGGCTCCAAAGTCAAGTCCACTTGCTGTGCTGTGGCACACTGTCCCCTAAACTGCTCCAGACTACTTGGAAAAAAAAAATAAGGGTTCCTTTTTGTATGTAGGATCCAAACTGAGGAGGCCCTCCCTTAGTACCATAATGGGGAGGTGGAGGGCTCAATCTAAGGCGCTGGGGAAGAGGTAGCTGTGATCCAGACACGCACCCTTGAGGGGCAGCCAGGGCCTCCACCAAGCCCACCATCAACACCATGACCTCCCCCGGGAGTCAGGAGCCACCAAGGGAATGAAATGGCCTGACCCCAGATCAGGGCAGTCAGCTCACCCTGTCAGTGCTCATCACCAATTTCATAGTGTCCCATGTCTACAGGGAAATACACTTCATTGTGTCTATTCATTCAAAATAGGCCCAGCACTCAATGTCAAGTCTACCATTGCTTTAAGAAAAACAAAGAGCCAACTGCAGTCCCCTCTCCTTGTCCCCACCCTCCCAGGGAGGAGCCCCAGAGCAGGTGGGCCTCAGAGGCTCTAATTCAGCCCCTTCCCAAGAAGAGCTCACTGCCCAGAGAGGAGGGGAGTGAGGCCTTCCAACCAGGCTCTGCTGGGGGGGGGGGTGTTTATCCAGACGCCCACCAGGTGCAGGCCTCTTTCTGCTCTCACCCAGACAGAGCACCTCCATCCCACAGCCTTGCTTTACCCTCTGTAATATGGAAGGTCTGATGGAGACCACGCATTGGCCTCCTTGCCACTCTAAACGTCTGTGCCCATTTTGCTTGCATGTCCCCACATCTCTGGGAACAGCAGATCCTCCCTTAAAGTAGGCAACGCCCACCCAATCCAGCTTGCTGCTGAGAGGGGCCAGAGCTTTTCTGGAATCCCGGCTGAGCCCTTGCCCCACCCTCTCCCAGGGCCTCATTCTAGACCCAGCCCCCTCCTCAGACAGCCAGCCTCTCATTTAATCCTCCCTGCACACCTGGCCACAGGAGAGACAGGCCTCCAGTCAGCACCTGAAAACCCCACCTCTCTCCCAGCCAGCAGGGGTCTACACCTGCCTGCAGAGAAGAAGGCCCTGCAATCCCTGAAGGGAAGTGGCTGCCTGCTCTGCCCCACCGCAACTGTGCAGGAAGAGCCCAGCAGGTCGGCCAGCACTTACCAGTGGTCCGGGGGTGGCGCAGGCCGGGGACAGGTGCCAGGCGTGGGCACTGCAGACACAAAGGCGCTATGGCGGTTTCGGCGTCTGGGATGCCAAAAGAGGCTTCCAGCGCCCAGGAGCACAGGAGAGAGCAACCCCATGCTCCCTGGGCACACAACATGAAGGTCCTGAGCCCAGAGTCCGCCACCAGCTTTCGACCGCCAGGGGGCGTCTGCTTCAGCATCGGTGCAGGCCACTGGCAACTGACATTTACAGGGACCCCGCAAGGCAGCAGAGGTTTCAGGAATCCAGAACCGTGACCTCAGTCCCCAAAGCCGGGTTGGGGTGTACAGTCCCCCATCGACCGCGGTGCTAAGGGTAAAGCAATGCAAGCAGCAGCCGCGGGACTCCGCCCAGGAAGCCACCTGGAGCTGGCATCCCAGCCTCTCATCTGCGGGCGCCATGCGGGGAGGGGTGCGGGGAGTGCCCCAGCTTGGGGGCCTGCGTGTGGGCTGTAAATGCCGACTACTCTGTTAGAAACTTCTAATAAAATATTTATGGGGAAAGCTTCGGATACCTCCAAGCACGCCTGATGAAGAAAATGTTTCCAAAATGGCGTCCCGGCGGGAGGAAAGGACGCCATCGTCATGGCGGCCTCCTCTTTCCGTTATCCGCTGCTGTGGACCATTCGGGACTCGCCAGGGACGCTGGGACGCAGCACATCCGGGTGTCCGCAGTCAGGGTCCACTAGCTTCAGGCGTCCCCACATAACGAAGTGAAAAGTAGGCCATGGGAAGAAGGGTTCCCCCAAAGAAACTACCCCCATCGTCTGCCTGGGCTTCTGCAGCAGGGCGAAGGGCATGGCCAAGGCCAGCCACAGACCGGAGGGCCCCTCCTGCTTCCGCCCGGGCCAATCTTCATACTTCCTCAGTTCAGCAAATGGCGGCCGTCTACTCCCCTGGCGGAGAACTGCACCACGCTGTAAGGAAAGCCTAGCTCAGGTCTGCAAGATCTGACTCAAACTGGCTTCTTGCTGCTTCGGTGGTGGTTTGTGGCGGTCCAGCCACACTGAGTTCAGTCTAAAAAATTCTGCTCCCCGGGCACATCAGGAAAACAAGCTCTAGGCAGTTTACAATCCCTGCCCCTGTTCCACATCTCCCCTCCCCATTTCGCCCAAATCCTACACATTTGGCTACAAGGTGCCCCCTGAGACATTTCACTCCCACTCTGGGGGGAAAGCACAAAGTCATGCTTTTGTAACTACTTCTTGTTGATCCTGGACATGGCCCAGGCTGGTGGAGAGAGACTCTCCTACTCAACATCAACAAAGGACTTCAGACACCGGGTGTAGCCCCCAGAGGCTGTGGGCAACAGGGCAGGCGTCTAGAGGCATCCTCACCTGACATTCAACATGGCGCCCTGTAGAGCAGCAGTCTGAGGTCTGACAGGGGCTCTCCAAGGAGCCATCCGGGGTGCAGGAGAGACAAGGAACTTCCCTGCTCTCAGCTGTGGTGACTGCAAGGAGTCCCATGGAGAAGTTTAGGAGAACAATCAGTGGTAAACAGCGCCAAGTGTGGTCCTGCCCAGAAGGAGTTAAACTGCTCCTGAAGAGAGCTCAGTTTACAATCAAGGGGGTGGGCTGCCTACCTGTGTAGGTGAGACTAGGTCTGAGGTGCACATCAGATGAGAGCAGCCACTACCTGTCCTCATTGTGTTGTCTTGTTCTCATTTCCCACCTTTGGCAGGTCAAGGGGCCAGCCCAATTGGGAAAGGGCCTTCCATAGATAATTCAAAGGGGCTGAATCCTAATTCCTTTTTGTGGCTGCTCTAACACAGGCTAAGGCACTTGGCACAGACCTTTAAGCACTTCTCATGAATTTCTTGGCAAAGGCTAACTGATTTATATGTAGGGTCTCACTGGATGGTTTCCAGACAATTGGGGTCTCCAGGCACCAAGTCATTTGTACCTTATGCCTAAAACCTAGGGACTCCAGCCATCTTGGAAACCAAAACCTATCCATTACCACTTTGTCAATGATATGCAGCACACATCTCAAATTTCCCTCTACAGACTTTTATACAATATTATTTCTGGGAAATAGACACAGATATCACACATGTGCTGATTCACCCCTGAAATGCCACTACTGGGGCTGGGCACTCAACTGAGGTCTGACACATGGGTGGCAGGGACCCAACCAGTTGAGACAGCATGTGCTGCCTCCCCAGGACTACATACACAAGAAGCTAGACTCAGAGTGGAGGTAGGCCTGGAACCTTAGCATCACCATGTGGGATGTGTGTAACCCCACAGTGTCCAACCTCCTGCTTCAAATCCCACCCTGAGAAGCTTTCAATGCCTTAGACATGCACTGCTGCTCCATCCTGACTTAGACCAGGAACGTCTGATTTCATAGCCAGTCTCTTCCCAGGTGGGATGCAGAGCTCAGGAAATGTGGGAGTCAGAACTTTTAAACCAGGCCACAGGGCAGAGGTTCCACTCCTCTCTCTGTCTGCTCTCACTGAAACTCCTTTAACAGCTCATTTTGTGACTCCAGTGTCCATCCTCTATCTCTCCAACTTGTCCTATCTCTAGGGTAGCCAAGGGCTTCACACGGGATTTGGATTTTATCCAGAGGCCGAATGCAGAGCCAGTAACCCATTGGACTTCTTCTGTTGAGGGGAGCTGAGCCTTTCCCATCTGGGGACACCTGGGCCACTCCTCACCAGTGTCCTTCCTGCTTGCTGTAGGCACATGGGTGAGGCTCTAAATTAGCCACTGACATATGGATGGGCGCTTTGTGGTTTCACGCTCACCCCCATGTCATTGTCCCTCATCCTACTGGGGTCCCTGGAATATACAGGAGAGCCAGCAGCAAGCCAGCAGCCTGCCTCCACATCTTTCTACACATGTAGATATTCTCCATGTTATGGCTTACGAAACACAGTAGGCAGTGTCCACCAATAAAGAGGAATAGCCTTAGCACTGATGGTGTTTAGGTTTTCTGGACACTCTGAGATAGGCAGCACCTGTTAGAACCACCCGACTTCCCTGGGCATCAGGGTCCCAGGAAGCCTGCTTTCTATCCTATCCTCTTTGGGATGTCAAGTTACAAGAGTCAGTTGGGGGATGGCTTAAGTCCAGATTCCAGCTTAGAAAAGTGTCTGTCTCCCCCTCCCCCTATGGACAGGTACACAAAACTGGTGAAACATGAAAGCCTCTAGGGATGGGGGAGCAAGAAGAATAAAATCCCAGATGTACCTCAAGTGCTGGGAAGGCAAAGCCAACATCAGAGTCATCCATTGAGAAGCATGAAATTCCCTCTATATTTCTACCTATAGAAGGCAGAGGTCTCTAACCCTGAAGAAAGTGGCCCCATGCTGTGAAGCAGGGAAGGTCAGACCCAGCAACCCAGAGACCAGGCTCAGGGGTTCTCAGACCTCTCCCTTTGCACTCCTCTGTCTCCCAGGGGAGAACCTGACACCAGCATTCTGACGTCCTGGCAATGGCTGTCCCTTTCTCCTCCACAATTCTGAACTGATGCTGAACTTCCGGTCCTGGCAATCCTGTCTACGATAATTAAGACACTTATCAAACTGCCCAAATGACTCAGCCCTGATTCCCGTGAGATGCTGGACAAACAGGAGTGCAGGTGAACGTGCACCTCTCAGCTCTCTGCATCAGCAGCTCAGCATGGCCAGGTCCCAAGCCACACCTGAGTGCCATAAGGTGGAGTAAGTGTCCCCAAGACTAAGTGCTCCTAGATGTGCTGCTGCCACCATTGCTCAGATCTTGGTGATGGACAACTTGACCCAGGATGCAGCAAGTGTTACCCACAAGCTGCCTGGCACTCTTCAATCTGACAATACCAACTGCTTTACTCACAGTTCCCAGAAACCCCTACCCCAGGTTAAGAACCATCTCACATCTAGAGTGTTTGTGCATCAGTACAGGTGATGCCAGGCCTAGGGGTTCCTTGGCACTACACAACTGATGGCATCCCTTGCAAGCACATGCTAGAATGATCCCCAGAAACCACAAGAGAGACTGAGAATGTCCAGAGAGGGACGATGAACTGTGCAGGCTCAAACTTGTACAAAGATGAGAGAGCAGGTCCAAGCCCAGCTGTGGCACTGTCTGGGCCCAAGCCAGCCCTGTGGCATGTGCTGCCTGTATTGGTGCAACTGTGGACAGTGGGTACATGGCGTAGGGGTAAAAGTAGAATAGGCAGTGCCCAAGTAGAATCTGAGGATATCTTGTGTGAGGAGGGGGCTCAGCTTAGGAGCCACAGGAAGTGACCTCACCATGTTGGTGATGACCTAGAGAACTGGGTGCCCCAGCAACCACCCCAACATTCCAGAGTTGAGTCTAAGCCAGCTCACCTGGATAGAGTCTCGCAGGAAGATGTTCCTGAGTTGTATCCCGCGATGCCCAAGCCCAGGCCCCAAGAAACCCTGCTGTGGGCGCCTCGCCCAGTGGTGGGGACGCTGGGCCAGCCCTCACCCCCGATGCTCCTGGAGCTTCAAGCAGAAAAAGGCCAAGGTGAGTCTGGCAGCCAGGGCAGCTCTCTGCTGACCAGGACACCACTGAGACCCCACTGGGAGCCAACAGGCCCGTGGGTGTGGGTGGACATGGTCCACTTCACCCTTGGAGGAGGGAGCCTGAGTTAAGAGGCGGGGGCAGCCTGAGGCCCAGAGCTGCTGGCTGTGGAGGGATCCAGGGACTGCCTCTTACCTGCCATTCTCTGCTCTTGTCTCCCAGGTCCAGGACAGGGCAGCCTCGCACCTGGCACAGCACAGCGGGCTGGGGATCTCAAGCAGCCCAGACAACCGTAGGCCAACTAAAACTGATGACCAGTGTGTAGTGGGGGAGTGGTCAAACTCACCCACAACTCCAAAGCTCATGTATCGGGCATTCCCCCAGGCGCACAAGCCACCTGAGGGCCCCCTCAGTCACTTAATCTTGGTAAAGGCCCAGATAGAGCCCAGGGGGTCCGCAAATGCCCATTTCACAGTGGAGGCACTGGGGCTCGACGACTTCGCCTGTTCCAGAAGGGAAGCAAGCTCAAGGCTGGGCCTGGAACCTGACCTGACAGCTGGGGTGGAGCAGAGCCATGACCTTCAAGCAACACCCCCACTGGAGCAGTCATGGCCCTCCAAAGATGAGTGGGGGACAGCTGTGTCCCCAGCTGCAGCCAAGGAAACTGCAGAAGCACCAGACGCAGCACTGGCCCCGGCCTCAGCCCCAGCTCCGCAAGTCCCTTCTGCTGCAGCCCCAGTGCCACACCTGTCCTTTCCCGCCCCGGTGTTCCTGTATTTCTCTTTAATCCTCCCCATAGTGTTCCTTGTCTCCACCTTATTGTCGCTTTACCAAAATAAAATTTAATTGATTACCCACTGCGAAATGTGCAATTCACACCATGCGAACTCCCCACACTGTGCCCTCCCCACCCCACTCTCCCTGCACCATGGCCCCAATGCCAGGGACCTGGAGCCTCTGGAGAGGACATGGGCACCTCCCCAGGGGCAGAGCCAACGTTCCCCGTTTGGACAAAGAGCACCAAGTGCTGGGACAGCCAAGGAAAGCAAAGAACAGGGAGACACTTGCACGGCTGTGGCAGTGCCTCCTCATGGTCAGGGACGCGGGCTCTGAGGTCACAGATCTGACCTGCAGTGGGTGTTCTCCCTGCAGCCTCAGTGTCCTCATCTGTGAGATGGGAAGGCAGCCCTGCCACAGCCATCACCGGCACAGGGAATGTGATGCTCTGCACCTCCCTGCACACATTGGGCCCCCTGCTTCCAGTATGAGGAGTACACAAGAAAGGGAAAGGGTTCTTACACTGAAGGCACAGTTTGGGTCCTGGGGCCACACACACACACAGAAGCCGTCACAGTCTCTGTCCCTGCACTCAACAATGGGTCACTGGCAGAAGGATCCGAGCAGGGATTTGCTCACTGCTCAGGAGACAGGGGGGCCTTGTCTGGGACCCCATGTGCCCCAGACTGCCTGGTGTGCAGGTGACATGGGTGGGTCTTGGCTGGGAACATGGAGACACAGAGGATGTCCCCAAGCACAGTAATTGCTCTTTCCTGAGCTCCTGGGATTTCCCAGCCCCTGGCCAAGCACACGGGTGACCACGTCTCAGCCATGGGGAGGCACTGCTGTCACTCCCCATTTGCAGATGAGGAACCCCCAGAGAGCGAGGCCCCACCCAGGTCACGGCTGTGCTGATCCCACATGAGGACTCCCCTCCCCACCGTAAGGCCAGACTCTCAGGCCCCGATGACCCTGTGGGCAAACAAGAGGGCAGTACAGCAGGCCAGGAAGGAGTGGGAATGGTAGGACTTTCTCCAAGACATCATAGCCACAGGGATTTACTTAACAGGCTTCTCAGCTGATCCACTAGGGCTGAGGGATGCCTGTGGAGGAGGAAGCTGGGGCACTGGAATGCTGACCTGTGTGTGTTCCTGGGAATGGCCTGGATCACACCCACTGACAGCACTGGCCCCATGACTGTCCCTCTGGATAATGTCCCAGATCACCTGCTGCCTGTGCACCCTGCACACCTGGAACCTGGAACCCAGGTCAGGCCAACTGGAGGGAGTGGGTGGCAGTGGGTGCACCTGTCCTGCAGAGTGCCAGGCAGCTCAGTTTGGCTGCCTTGGCAGGGAGGGCCCCAGGGATTCTGTGCTCCCCAGCACTGGGAGGGCACAGAGCGGGGTGTCCACCACTCAGGACAGCTGATGTCCCCATCTCAAGGTCATGAGCTCATGGTCATGTTAGTTCCAGGTCCTGGTGTCTAATAGCTGGAGCCCACCCCCAGGAGGCTGAGCTAAGGGTCATCTCACCATGTCCAGTGGTGCAGCCTGATGCCCTGATGAACTGTAGGGTCCTAGAGAGACAGGCTGCCCCAGGACAGTGGACAGAGCGGGCAGAGGCCAGAGATGCAAGCCCTGGGCTGTTGTGGGGAGAGGTGAGTATGAACAGCTGAGGGGCTGAGCCCCTGCAGGCCTCTATCTTTGCACGCGTCTCTCACTGTGTCCTGACCACTCAGTGACATGGGCATGTGAGGTCCCCACTGAGGCTAGAGGCCCTGCTCTCTGCAGTCTACTCAGCAGCAGAGCCAGGTTTAACACAAGGAGAAGCCAGAAACCCTGGGACTCCCTTGAAAATGAAGCTGCACCCAGATGCCCTGCCTACAGGTAAACTTAAGTAGGCCCAACAGACATGTGTGCACCAGAAAGCGCTCTGCTTCCCAGGACTGCGCCCTCCCCAGTGTGCTAGCCTCAAGTTCACATAGCAGGACAGGCAGACAGACATCCGGACCTGGAAAGTCTTCTGTATTTCCCTGGTGGTGGGAACATCCTGGGCAGACGACAAACACAGCAAATGATGCTCTAAACATCCAATGACCATGACAGAAAATGAGCCTCCACACCTCTCATTTAGTTTTGCACCTCATGAATTCTAAAATGAAACCTAAAATAAAGCATCAAAAACATAAATGTTGAGTCAAAATATAAATCATGTGGAAGACAATTTACAAAATGTTTCTAACTTGGAGTGACTCGCAGATTATGAGTGCATCACAACTATGATAGATAATAAAAAGATATAAGGTAATTTCTCCAAATTTCAAACATTTGTGATTCAAAAAACACATTTTTTTTTTTTCTGACATGCAGACTGGACAGTGAGAGTGAGAGAGACAGAGAGAAAGGTCTTCCTTTACCATTGGTTCACCCTCCAATGGCCGCTGCGGCCAGCGTAACGTGCTGATCTGAAGCCAGGAGCCAGGTGCTTCTCCTGGTCTCCCATGTAGGTGCAGGACCCAAGCACTTTGGCCATCCTCCACTGCACTCCCGGGCCACAGCAGAGAACTGGACTGGAAGAGGGGCAACCGGGACAGAATCCGGCACCCCGACTGGGACTAGAACCCGGGGTGCCGACGCAGCAGATGGAGATTAGCCTGTTAAGCTGCAGCATTGGCCAAAACACATTTTCAATGTGAAAAAACATCACACAGATTCAGACAAAATATTTTAAAATCATGTATCTAACAAGATCCTCTGTCCACAAAATATAAGGAACACTTACAACTGAATAATAGGAAAATGAACAACTCAACCAACCAGGAGTCAAATATTCAAATGTGCATCTCTTCTAAGATAAGCACAGAAAAAGTTGCTCAACATCATCTGGACCCAGGGAAAAGCAAATGGAAGCCACAGTGTGAACCAACTCTCCCCTACTTGAGTGGCAGGAGTGTAAACAATGGGGAGGAACCAGAGTTATAAAGGATATGGACAAACAGACCTCACCCATTGATGGTGAGAGTGTGAAATGGTGCAGCCACTGTAGTGTTCAAGCAGTTGTCCCCAAATGGAGATATGAAGAGTTACTGTCGGACTCAGCTACTCCATTCCTAGCTCATACTCAAGATGACTGAAAATACTTGTACCTAGACAAAAGTACCCAGGTAGACATAAGTTGGTATCTGTTAATAAGAACCTAGGATATAAATGGGTTAAATTCTCCACTAAAGGATACCGACTGGCTGAATGGATAAAGACCAACACTCAAGATACTGCCTGGAAGAAGCCCATTTCAGACACACATTACATCAGGATAAAAGAATCTGTCAGAAAGAGCATCTAACAACTGCAAATACATACATGCACCTGAAAACAACACCACCTAAGCATGGAATACAAACAATATTGGTTCTAAAGGGAGGTAGAGACCCCACAACAATAGGAGCTGGGGACTTCAACATCAGGTTATCTAGGCAGTCTAGAAGCACTAGACTTACGAAGTGCTACAAACCAAACGGACTCATCATTTGTGGAACGCTGCCTCTGGATCCTCAACTGCAAGACAGTGCTTAACCACAGAACCTAACTCTATCACTTTTGGGAAGAACAAATTGATTAAATGAAAAGAACATGGAAGAAAACCTGGTCATAACGAGCACACAACATACTCATCAATGCTGTGGGTGATTAATATTGGTATTAAAAAAGAAATCAAAACAGAAGAAAGACTGAAATCTAAGACCTGAGCCTTTGAAACAATTAGAAGAAAACACAGGGGAACTGCTTCCGGACAGTGCTACGGGCAAGGATTTCTTAGATCAGATCCCAAGAGCACAGCATACCAAGCCAACTAGCGGACAAATGGGATTTCACCAAATTAAAGAGCTTCTGCACACCAAAGGGAACAATATGTGCCAGCCAACATCTGGCATAGCAGTTAGTAAAGTCAATATAAAACACAACTAACAGCAAAAGCAAAAACACAACAATAAGTAAGTCAGATTAAAAATGGCCATAGATAGAAATTGACATTTCTTAAAGGAAGACATCTCACTGGTTCTATTCCACAGCACAGGGGGGAACTACAGATACTGTGAAATACTGGACAAAAGTGCTGATCACTAAACTCAGAGAGATACAAAGCAAAACTACAATGGGATACCAAGAGATGAAAGATAACAAGTGAGGATGTCTGTGGAGGGGAGGGAACACTTGGCACTCTGTGGGTGCGGATGAAGATCTAGCAAAGCAGCAAGGAAGTTGCTCAATAAACAGAAACTACAGCCACCATCCAGTCCAGCAATCCTACTACCTGGTGTACATCGAAGGGAAAGGAAGTTAAGTCTGGGGAAGAGAGATCTGTGCCCCTAATTTTACTGCAGTCCTGTTCCCAGTAGCTAAGGAATGCAAACAACCTACACATCCATCCACCATGGATGGAAAAAGAAAAAAAAGGGTATGTGTACACATAGGAATACTACTCGGCTATAAAAAAGGTTGAAATCTTGTCATTTGTGGTACCATGGGAGGATCTGGAAATCACTGGGTTAAGTGAAATCAACCAAGCACAGAAAGACAAACACCACATGACCTCACTCACGCGTGGAATCTGCAAAGTGGTGATGCCCTGGAGGCTCAGGGCACAACGGCAGTTGTCAGAGGCCGGGAGGCAGGGACGAGGGCAGTGGGCAGGGATGGACTAGTGTGAGTCACAGCTGACGGAGCAGGAGTCTCTGTGCTTCTGCTGCGCGGGAGAGGACAAGGCTGATGCCCTGTGTATCTCCCTAGGAAGGCAGACACAGCCCTGCAGTGTGGCGTTTGCTTCCCCGCAGGAACAAGCCCAGTGAACTCGGGGGACAGAGGAGGTGGAGGTGGGGAGCAAGGGCTTTCCACCCTTCTGCTCACTTCCTGCAGGTCAACCTACGAAGGTGAAAGTCCATGGCGATCAAACCATGGACGCACGCAGTCCTGACCCTGTGATTCCCCACAAGCTCAGGTTACACTCAGGTCTGAACTCATGCAATCCTAAGCCCTAAAACCCAAGAACCCGGATAAGATGATCTGGGTGAAGTTCCAGGGATGCTGGAAAGGGAGATCCTGCCCCAGTTCCCTCTCCTCACACAGTGACACACAGCAATGGCCGCCGCCGCAGCTATAAGGGTGCAGGTGTAGAGGCTCAGGTTTCAGGGCTTTACAAGGAACGCCTTCTGCAATCCTGAAAACTCGAGGAGGGGACTACTATGCCCATTTTGTAGCAGGGAAATTGAGGCACGGGACAGGGAATCCACATAAAGCCACGTCACTTCTCACAGCAGAGTCCAGATTATGCCCTGTCTCTCCAGTTCCTCATCAATCTCCTGGTTCCACTCCTGTACCCCAGCCCCAGGAGCTCACCTCTAGGCACCATGGACACCGGACACAGATCAGATCGATATTGGCCCGGGGCACCCTGGGCACTATAGAGTGTGGGGCAGCATCTCTGGCAACCACCTTACCCAAGCCAGGAGCACCTCCCAGTTGGGCCAACCACAGTGTCCCTTAAGGAGTCACAATCTCCACAGCTAGGAACCAGGGCCCCATGGACAATCTTTTCTCAATGGACAAAGAAGCTGTCCCCACAGCCTCAGTGTCCTCATCTGTGCAATGGGAAGGCAGCCCTGCTGCAGCCATCACCGTGTCAGGAAATGCGATGCTCTGCACCTCCCTGCACACACTGGGAGTCCTCAGCTCCAGTATGAAGTGTTAACAGGGTATAGATAAGGGATTCTTAACTGAGGGCACACGATCAGGTCCAGGGGTCATACACACACAGAAGGAGTCACAGTCTCTGTCCCTGTGCTCAACAATGAGTCACTGGTACCTAAATTAGAGGAAGGATTTGCTCACTGCACAGGAGACTGAGGGGCCTTGTCCAGGACCCCATGTAACCCAGACTGCCTGGTATGCAGGTGACATGGGTGGTCTTGGCTGAGAAGATGGAGACACAGAGGATGTCCCAAGGATAGTGACCATGTTCCACTGGAACAGGCTGTGTTTCCATAGGGAAGTGCACCCCAGGCTTTCATAATCTTCCACTGCCGTGTGGTTCTGACTTACAGACAAAGAACCTCGCAGTCCCTGAGAGCCCACAGGTAGAACACAGTGATACCAATGAACTGAGGGACACTGTTGACCTCTGGGGACCAGCTGCCCTGTCTACAGGTGGACTGAAATGGGTCCAACAGACATGTGTGCACCAGCAAGAGCTCTGTCACCCAGGATTTCCCTCTCCCCAGTGCGCCAGACTCAAGTTCACAGAGCAGAACCAGGAAGACCGACATCTGGACCTGGAAAGTCTTCTGTGTTTCCCTGGTGATCTAGAGGTTGTTGTGCACATGGGGGCCTGGGCTACATCAGTAAACAAAGAGAAGGTTCCTTCTGCCTACTCACCCCTGATCAGGTGTGAAGACTTGCGCATCTGCGCAGGAGACATGAGCAGGCCCAGAGAAGGGAGCATCCTGGGCAGACTTACAAACACAGCAAATGATGCTCTAAATACCTAATGGCCCAGCAGAAAATGAGCTTCCAGGCCTCTCATTTACATGTTCACCTCATCCACTCCAAAACATAACTCAAAATAAAGCATCTAAGCATAAATGTTAAAAGTCAAAAATATAAATCACTTAGAAGAAAACTTACAAAATCTTGACAATTTTGAGTGACCCGCAGATTTTTGATACATTATCACAACTATGATACATAATAAAAAGATAATCAGTAATTTCTCCAAATCGCAAACACTTCTGATTCAAGAAAAACATTATCAAAGTGAAAAAAAGATCACACAGATTCAGACAAAATATTTTAAAAGCATGTATATGATAAGATCCTCTGTCCACAAAATATAAGGAACACTTACAATTGAACAATACGAAAATGAACAACCCAAACCACCATGTCTCAAATACCTGAATATGCATTTCTTCTAAGATAAGCACAGTAAAAGTTGCCCAACATCTTCGGGCCCCAGAGAAAAGCAAATGGAAGCCACAATGTGACACCAACTCTCCCCCACTTGAGTGGCAGGAATTTAAACAATGGGGAGGAACCAGAGTTGTAAAGGATATGGACAAACAGACCTCACCCATTGATGGTGAGAATGTGAAATGGTGCAGCCACTGTACAAATCAAGCGGTTGTCCAAATGGAGATATGAAGAGTTACTGTCGGACTCAACACCTAGCTCATACTCAAGATAAATGAAAATACTTGTCCCTAAAAAAAGTGTCAAGGTAGACATAGGTTGTTATCTGTTAATAACAACTTTGAATGTAAATTGGTTAAATTCCCCACTTAAAGGATAAAGACTGGCTGAGTGGATAAAGACCAACACTCAAGATACTGCCTGGAAGAAACCCATTTCAGACACACATTACATCAGGATAAAAGAATCTGTCAGAAAGAGCATCTAACAACTGGAAATACATACATGCACCTGAAAACAACACCACCTAAGCATGGAATACAAACAATATTGGTTCTAAAGGGAGGTAGAGACCCCACAACAATAGGAACTGGGGACTTCCACATCCCACCTGTCAATGGACAGATCATCTAGACAGACAACCAGCAAAGAAGCACTAGACTTAAGAAGCACTACACACCAAATGGACTTAACATTTGTGGAACACTGCAGAATATGCATTCTTCCCCTCAGCACGTGGAACATTCTCCAGAAGAGACCCTACATTCGCCCACAAAACAAGCCTCAACTCATTTTAAAAAATCAAAATCACCTTTTCGCAGGCCATAATGGAATAAAATATTAGTAATAAACCTGAGGAATTGTAGATATCAGCCAAATGCATGGAAATCAAACACCATGTTCCTGTACAATCAATGGATCCCTTTTACCACTCTCCTCAACACACAACTGGGAGTGCTACCCAGCACAATTTAGCAAGAGCAAAAAAATAACAGCATCAATTAATAGTCCTTACTTGCAATCTATATGATCTTATATATAGGAAAATTTAAAACTTCATCAAAAGAATTAAAATAATTCAATAAAAATGCAGGATACAGGATCAGCTTACAAAAACCAACATTTCAATACCCTAGGAACAAATCAGATGAAAAGAGATCAAGAAGGCAACCCAGTGGTAGAACAAGGAGTTGATAGAAATTGAAGAGATGACTAAAAACTGCAAAGTCATCCCATGGTCATGCATTTGAAGAACTAGAACTTTTAAATGTCCAACTACTATAGACACAATGCAATTCCTCTCACAATACCAATGACATTCTTCAAAGAATAAGAGAAAGTATTTGCAAGTTGTTCCCCTGATGAGATTAAGGAACTCAACCCAAAAGTCCCCCCACAAAAATGCAATTAAAAATGAGCTAATTATCTGAGTAGATACATGTCAGAAGAAGATATACAAATGGCCAAAAACTACATGAAATAATGCTCAATCATATTAATCATCAGGGACTTGGAACTCAAAACCTCAATGAAAGATTCTCTCTCCCAGGTCTGACCAGAAAAAACACAATGAACAAATTCAAGGACATAGAGAAAGGGGAATTCTCACACACTCTGGACAGGAATGTCCATCAATGCAGTCCTTGTGGCAAACAGTGTGGTGTTTCCCCAAAACACTAGAAATAGAACTGCCATATGATCCAGCAATCTGTCTGTGCGTATACATCCAAAGGAAAGGAAACCAAATGTTGACAACATAGTTGCACGCCACGTTTACTGCAGCACTGTTCATGAAAGCCAAGGTATGGAGTCAACCTAGACACTCTACTGGTAGATGAATTGATAAAGAACACCTGGTTACATATGCATAATGGAATAATACTCAGCCATAAAAAAGAACATAGCCATGTCATCTGCAGCAACATCCATGAGCCTGGAAGGTATTGTGGGTTTTTCTGTTTGTGTATGGTTTTTTTCGGTGGGGGAAGGATTTTATTTATTTGAGAAGTTGAGTTCCAGACAGAGGGAAACAAAGGTCTCCCATACACTGGTTCACTCCCTAAATGGGTACAAAGGCCAGAGCTGAGCCGATCTAAAGCCAGGAGACAGAAGCCTCTTTCATGTCTCCCAGGTGGGTGCAGGAGTCCAAACACTTGGACCATTCTCCACTGCTTTTGCAGCAGAGAGCTGGATTGGAAGAACAACAGCTGGGGCATGAACCAGCACCCATTTGGCATGCCAGCACCACATGGGGAGGGTTAGCCCACTACATCACAGTGCCGGCCCCAGGGAGGACACCGTATTAGTTAAACAAGTCAATCGCAGGAGGAAAACTACTGCATGTTCCCATTTACGTATGAAATCCTAAAAAGTTGATCTCACAGAAGTAGGCAAAAAGAACAGAGTTTACCAAAGGTTGGAAAGGGGAGGGGGGAGTGGAGGGAGGATGGTGGACGGGTACAGAGCACAGTTCACTGTGAAGAGCAATGTCAAATGTTCTGCCACACCGTGAGGTAACCAATGGAAAGGTAATTAATTAATTAATTTTACTGCAGTCCTGTTCCCAGTAGCTAAGGAATGCAAACAACCTACACATCCATCCACCATGGATGGAAAAAGAAAAAAAGGGGCACGTGTACACATAGGAATACTACTCGGCTATAAAAAAAGGTTGAAATCTTGTCATTTGTGGTACCATGGGAGGATCTGGAAATCACTGGGTTAAGTGAAATCAACCAAGCACAGAAAGACAAACACCACATGACCTCACTCACACGTGGAATCTGCAAAGTGGTGATATCCTGGAGGCTCAGGGCACAACGGCAGTTGTCAGAGGCCGGGAGGCAGGGACGAGGGCAGTGGGCAGGGATGGACTAGTGTGAGTCACAGCTGACGGAGCAGGAGTCTCTGTGCTTCTGCTGCGCGGGAGAGGACAAGGCTGATGCCCTGTGTATCTCCCTAGGAAGGCAGACACAGCCCTGCAGTGTGGCGTTTGCTTCCCCACAGGAACAAGCCCAGTGAACTCGGGGGACAGAGGAGGTAGAGGTGGGGAGCAAGGGCTTTCCACCCCTCTGCTCACTTCCTGCAGGGCCAACCAACAAAGATGAAAGTCCAGGGTGATCACACCATGGACAGGACCAGTCCTAACCCTGTGATTCCCCACAAGCTCAGGTTACACTCAGGTCTGAAATCATGCAATTCTAAGCCCTAAAAACCAAGGACCCACATAAGATGACCTTGGTGAAGTTCTAGGGATGCTGGGAAGGGAGATCCCGCCCCAGTTCCCTGTCCTCACGCACTGACACTCTGTAACGGTGGGCGCCGCAACTATAGGATGCAGGTGCAGAGGCGCAGGTATCAGGATATGACAGAATCACCTTCTGCAATCCTGAAAAAAAACGAGGAGGGGGCTACTATGCCCATTTTGTAGCAGGGAAATTGAGGCATGGGACAGGGAATCCACATAAAGCCACGTCACTTCTCACAGCAGAGTCCAGATCACACCCTGTCTCTCCAGCTCCTCATTAATCTCCTGGATCCTCTCCTGTACCCCAGACCTAGAGGCTCTCCCCTAGGCACTGGACCCAGATTGTTCTTCCTCCGGGGCACTCTGGGCACTGCAGGGTGTGGGGCAGCATCTCTGGCAACCACCTGACCCAAGCCAGGAGCACCTCCCGGTTGGGCCAACCACAGTGTCCCTTAAGGAGTCACAATCTCCACAGCTAGGAACCAGGGCCCATGGACAATCTTTACTCAGTGGACAAAGAAACTGTTTTTTAAATTTTTTTCATCAATTTTCATTTGACTTGAAAAGCAGAAAGAGAGGCGGAGCTCTCATTGGTGGCAGGGACCCAAGTGCTCGAGCCACTGCCTGTGCCCCCCAGAGACACGTCAGTGGGAAGCTGGATTGGAAGCAGAATACTGGCAGCCAAACCCAGCACCCTCATGGGGGATACAGGCATCCAAGCTAGCCATTTGACCTCCTGTGCCACAAACCCCTCCTGCAACAAAGCTTTTAAAAACAAATCCAGCAACCTGCACCACTGCCTGCAGTGCCACCATCCCTTATGGGCACCAGTTCAAGCCCTAGCTGCTCCACTCCAATCCAGCTCTCTGGGAAAGCAGAAGATGGCTCAAGTCCTTGTGCCCCTGCACCTGCATGGGAGACACAGAGGAAGCTCCTGGTTCCTGGATTCCAATCGACCAAGCTCCAGTTGTTGGAGCTATCTGAGGACTGAACCAGTGGTTGGAAGACTTCTCTCTCTCTGCCTCTGCCTCTCTATAACTATACACTGGATTCTGCCTCACTCAGTGTCACACACATCATCTCCCTTTACACTGCCACAGTCACTGATTCAGGGCCCTCCACCACAGCTGCAGAGTCTGTCCCACGATGGGATACCACAGGAGAACCACACTGTGGGGTGAGACCCAGGATCAGGTGGCACCCGTGGGGCATGGGAAGGTATCCTGGGGTAGGGGGCTGGGCAGTAAGAGCCAGGAGGAGAGCAGGTCAGGCTGTGCAGGGAGAAGCAGAAGGGGGCCCCCAGCAGGCAGGCTGTGCAGCCAAGGAGCAGGGAGCCTGGACAGAGACGCCTCCCAGGATGCAAAATAGCTCAGCCCCTCTCAGGCTGCCATCAGGAAGATCCAAAGGTGTGCCCTCCAGTCAGGGAGCCACACCGTGAGACATCAAGGCTCAGTAGGCAGAGAAATGAGGCTGAAGCAGAAGTGACAGTGGCGAATGATCCGCAGGCCCCAAGGCCTGGACAGCAGTCTCCAGGATGCACGGAAGACCCATGCCAGCACGGAGATGTCCCCAGATGTCACTATCCCAGCACCTGCAGGCCACACCTGATACAACACCTGTTTGCTTCATTTCCCACACGGTTGCAGGGGCCCAACGACTTCTGCCATCCTCGGCGGCCTGTCCCAGGCACGTTAGCAGGGAGCTGGACTCGAAGTGCAGCACCCATATGGGATGCAGGCACTGCAGCCCAGGGCTTTAACCCTCTGAGCCACAGTGCAGGCCCCATCTATGGGAATGTTAACCATGTAAGTTGCAACATATATTCTAAAATTAACTGCACACAAATACACAATGCTTAACTTGGGCACTTTCAAATCTATTTATATAAAAATACATGCCCCCTTTATAAACAGGTTCCCCATTACAGAGATGAAAACTCACTTCATTTCTATATATGTAAGCAGTTTAAGAATACTGGATCCTGCCGAGGATCAGGTCATTTTTTCCCCAAAAACGTTCTAAAGATGACCATAGCACAAAAGAGGATTCACTACATGCCTGCTGACTTAACCCTTGGTTCACTGCACTCCTTCACAGGTACGAGATCACCCTGGATAATCTTCCCAGAGAATCAAAAATGCAATCCGTCCTCTCGTGCTGTCAGAACAACCGCGGAAAGCACACTGGGGACACTCAACCAACACCAGTGCTCACGTGACTGAGGCAGTCGTCTTGGACAACAAAGAAAGACTTCCATCCAGGATCCAGTAAAAGCAGGAGGCGGGGAGATGAAGAAGTTCTGGAAACGGGGCCCGTGTTGTGGTGCACTGGATAAAGCCACAGCCTGCAAACCCTCACATCCCATGTGGGCACCGGTTCCTGTCCTGGCTGCTCCAATTCCAATCCAGCTCCCTGCAAGTGGTCTGCAAAAAGCAGAGGAAGATGGCCCAAGTACCTGTGCCCCTGCAACACACACAGGGTACTGGGCAGAAGTATCTGGCTTCAGCTTGGACCAGGGAAGCCACTGCCACCATCTTGGGAGTAAACCAACAGATGGAAGATATCTCTCTCTGTCTCTCCCTTTTCTGGAACTGTGACTTCCAAAATAAGAAATAAATCTTTTTTTAAAAGATTTAGAAATTCTAGAGATGCAGATAAGCCTCAGACAGCAGATTTCCCATGCAGGGTTCTCAACACAACAAAAGGATATGGAAGAATCACAGAGCGCAAGGGCAGCGCAGCCATGTTCTTGTCAGCCCTTCAGGGAGAACCCTATGAGAGGAAGTCACGCATCGCCAACAGGATGCACACCCGGCACTCACCCCCTGCCCCTCCTACACACCCAGCCCTGCCTCCTCAGCCAGCTCCCTCCATGGCCTAGCTCCTCCAAGTGCACCCTGTACTTTGGTTAATATCGACACTTGTCCTTCCCTAAGTAATACAGCAGGTGGACGAAGACCAAAAACTTGAGTCTGTTCCTCCCGTCATTCTCTCCACAAACCCTGCACATTCAGGTCATTCTCATGCCTCCACGTCCAGACTACAGATGCCAAATGGCCCACAGGACAACAGCAAGAGACTCAGGAGGCAGCAGCCCTGAGTGTCCACACATGAGACACAGCTCCTGATCCGCTGGGGGCTTGCTCCCTACAGGAACTGAGCCTGGTGACCCAGGGCCCACAAGTTATTCGGTGGTGACCCCCAAATCTCCTGATGTGGGATGCAGACACCCACCACAGTGGAGACTGGGGAGTGACTGTCCTGGTGAGACTGGAAAGAGTCTGAGGTCTGAAGGAGGAAGATTCTGAGCCAAGGCTCCCAAGTGAAGCCCTGCTCCCCACTCACACACACCTGACCAGCGTCCTACTGCACTCAATGCCAGCTGACCCCTGCTCAGACTCCCAGCATGCTGGGTGGACCCCCTTCAGCTCAGCTCCCAAGACCACCACTCTCCAGCCCAGTGTTCCTACCCAGCCTGACTGCTTCCCCCATGAGTGCTCCCACCCTTCAGCAGAGATCGCTCCTCTTCCTCTCCCCAACACCGGGCTTGCTGTCCCCAGAGGCTCTGCCACCTCCTCTGCCTCACTCGGGCAAAACACCCACAGCAAACACCAGCACAGCCCTTAGCACGGCCTGGCCCTGAGGTAAGCACTCACCCAGAAATGCAACAGACTCTAATGAAGTGCTATGGATACCACTGAGGAGAATCCCACAGGACTCCCAAAAATGAGTCACAGATCACGGCCCACCCAATGATTAAAAGGCTCTGGACTGTGGAGAAAGCCACTGGTAGCCCAAAAAAGAGTTATAGCTCACTGCTGCCCACAAACAAGCAAAAATAGGAAATAAAAATGGAGTCACTTATGCTAAGCCAGAAGCTGATGACATCACTTATGTCAAGCTCAGCGCTTGCCAGAAAGATGCTCCTCATCAGACTGAACAGACATCCCTGGGCAGTCTGATAACCTGTACGCTACAGACGACAACCTCAAGTTACCTTCCTACTCACACAGGGATTGGCTGCACCCCAGGAATACTGCAGATACACCCTGTCCTAAACAACAGATTGGTGGCACCCTGGGAAACTCCCAGAGGGAGCACAACTGATTGGTGACACCCTACCACTCCTGGAGACTCTCCCTTCATAATGACAAGGATAAAAGGATCATGGTCCCGGTGTCTGTGAACCTCTGGATCTTCACACATTCAGAGCTGAAGAGGCAGCCCGTTACACATGGATCCGTAATGGCACAAGATGACAACCGATCAAGGGCCCAGTGCATGTGAACCTCTGGATCTCCTTACACATGGAGCTTAAGAGCCAGCTCACTAGCCCCCTTGCTAAGCAACACACGGAGACTACAGGACCAAACTCCAGTGGAGCCACCGCCTCGCCTGGACCCCTTATCAGCCTGTTGCCTGGCCTGACCACACAGCTGGACCAGACCTCTCAGCAGGGGACCTCTCCAACTCCTTACCTTGTCATTCCCCTGGGAACTCCGGGCTTCTGCTCAGAGTGACAGCCATCCCACTACTGCGTGCCTGTAAGTGACTATTCTGAGATCCATCTCTCCGAGTGGTAATGAGACTCTGGACTCTGGACTTTGAACTTTCACTTTTTGGGAATGTGATAGGAACCTTAAGAACGCAGCATTTATAATGATATTGGCCATATGTAATAGGAAGGAATGTGCCTCGACCCTATGATTAAGAATGTCTTCTGCTTCGCTGTACTTATATTATTACAGTTGGACTGCCTTTGAGATTGCTTTGATGCCAGGTGTGTGTTATGATGTGTGGAGTAATGAACATAACTACAGAGATTGGTTTGCAGTGGGAAAGCCCTAGTGTGAATTGGAGTGAGCAATAAAAAGCCTTTCATTGGGAAGACAGTGTCGTGTCCGTGTGTTCCTTCTTCCCTATGCTCCGGCAATTCACCCTTGAGCCCTGTTGAAATGCGTGACAGCAAACACTCACAACATACCACCACCACTGCTAAACTCGGGAGACACCCACACTGTACATTCACTCCATTACAATTAGTAACACCTCTACAGCACACCCTACCCCACAGGTCCCACAACTCTCAGGTGGACACGGCTCCCCCACTACTGCAAAAACCGTCTCCACAAGCCATTGCCACTTCTACAGATTCCTCCAAGTAATTCTAAGAGTAAGGCAGTGCTATCCAACTCTACCAGACCACTCTTCCAACTCCTGGACCCTCAGCTCCAGGGCGATCTCTAGGAATTCACCCCACTCAGATACCCTTTTTTATCCTCTGTTCACATCTCTCGCTTCAAAGCACTGTACCGCGATGCTATCTTTTGTTGTGATATTAGCCATAGACTTTGTCAGAAACCAGCCAAACCGAATGGACCCATAGCAGAAGACTTCTCTCAGCACTCTCTCTCTTCTGGGTTGCATGCTTTACTACGGTGTGCTGCTTCTAACCTGCTGCCCTTTTTGTGGTCCCCAATTCTATATATCTCTCACATCCTCCCAAAGCCTCTACACAGCTCTCATCAATGCTTCCTCTCGTCTCTTCTTTGAACATAACCCCACCATCACTTCATGCGGGATCTGTACATACTCTTCCCACTTCCCAGCCAGTCTGGACAAAGGCCACAGGACTGAAGGGATACCCTGTACTTTCCCCAAAACAGGAAGAATTCAACCAACCTTATTTACCTATCAAAGGCATGTTCTGTGCTTTGCTGACAGGTCAAGCCCTTAAACGCATCCTACGTGTTCCCTTCCCTTTTTCCATGAAGTAGGATCACTGTCCCACAAACTCTATAACTGGACGATTACTCTCCCAGCCTCCCCTGTTTCCTCCATTTCCTTCCCCTACTCCCACAGGTTAGCGAAATTAGCCACAAAGGCAAATACTCCCACTCTAACTGAACCATCACTGTCAGGACCCAGCCCAAGGATGCATTGGTGAACATGCGGGGGACCATAAATAGAAGCATTCTTGCTCTGTGGCATCCAGCTGTACAACTGTCTTCCCATGAACTGGACAGGCATGTGTCCTCTTACATTCCTATTTCACCCTTTCTCCTATACTCTCAACCAGACTTGATGTCCCATACCTCAAACACCCCATGTCAAGAGTGACTTGGACTTAGCAACCCTTCTTTCTTGTTGGGTGTTTTTTGCCAGGGATTGGGCCAGGAGCAGCCAGACTGGCAATTTCAGGAGACAAGACAAAGAAATACAAAGAATTATGTCTCACTCTCAAAGAAAACATAAATGACCCAGCACCACACCTGTCTCACTTCCAAGACCAGGTAGAGTCCTGTCAGCAGTGGTCCTGCAAAATCACTGAGGATTTAGACGTCCTCAGCTCCATAAAAGGAGGACTTTGCCTCTGGGTAAAGAGTGTGGCTTGTGGTCAGTGCCGCCATAGCTCAATAGGATAATCCTCCACCTGCTCGCCGGCACACCAGGTTCTGGTCCCGGTTGGGGCGCCGGATTCTGTCCCAGTTGCTCCCCTTCATTCCAGCTCTCTGCTGTGGCCCAGAAGTGCAGTGGAGGATGGCTCTAGTGCTTTGGCCCTGCACCCGCATGGGAGACCAGGAGGAACCACCTGGCTCCGGGCTTCGGATCAGCGTAGTGCGCCGGCCCCAGCGGCCATTGGGGGGTGAACCAATAGAAAAGGAAGACCTTTCTCTCTGTGTTTCTCTCTCTCTCACTGTCCACTCCATAAAAAAAAAAAAAAAAAAAAAAAAAAGAGTGTGGCTTGTACACCAGTCAGTCAGGTGCTGTGAGAGATGCTATTGAGCACATTGAAAAGCATGCTAATGAAATGTAAGAATGCATTACAATACCCTTGCCACATCTTAGCCATCTTTGCCACTCTGAGTAACTTTTCTACTACTTTCTTTTTCCCTCATAATCACGGTGCTTTATTCTTATGATATATAATTACACATTTCAAAAGTGCTCACAGGAACCAGTGACTGCTAGATCCCAAGACATCCCGCAGGAACATCACAAGACTGATCTTCTTCTCCAGTCACTCTGGACTACAGCCCTGCATCAGCAGGAAGTGGCCAATAGGACACCAGCACCCATCTCTCTCTCTGTCCTGGGAGTAGCAATACAGGACCTTGAGCAACATCATGGGCAGAAGAGATGCCGTGTTACAGCCACATCACTGCCTCAAGAGTTCAACCATTATCCCCAGCACTCTGGAAGGTTGAAAAAGCCAAGGCAAACCATCTCAGCTCTGTCTAATCCCTGCCCAGCCCGAACCAAAAGTACCCAGGCTAGATAAGCCCCAGTCTCTACCAGAACGTGTCCCGACCCTCGCTAGTAGTGGGCCCTCAGGTCTGTCTCTAAATAAACAGGCTCTAGCTACTGAGTGTCGCTCCTCCTCTTCATGGAGGAACGACACTAAACCCTGCCTAGGCTTCATATCTGAGTCACGGCACCATTATGTCGCTCCCCATCTTCGTGGAGGAACGACACAAGACCCTGCGCTGTTCTTTCGTCTGCTCGGCCCTCCCCGGGTTTGCTGCTGGTTCTTCCCGGGTTTGCTGCTAGTTCTTCCCGGGTTGGCTGTTGGTCCTTCCCGGGTTGGCTGCTGGTCCTTCCCGGGTTGGCTACCATCCCTTCCACCTCCGTGGAAGGGCGATTCCCCCTGCCACATTCCCCACTTCCGCAGGGGAGCGGCACACCACCAGCCGGTTCTCTCGGGGGCTGCACAGGTGTTCCCCTTAGATGTTCCCCTTAGATGTTCCTGGTGCATGCCGTCTCTCTCCTCCTTTATAGTCCTCCTCTGCCAATCCCAACACTGCTACCCACACGCCGAGTACGCTGCTCTCCTCCAATCAGGAGCAGGTCCCACAGTTTATTGGTTGAACTGGAGGCAGCTGTGTAGAAGCTGTTTTCTCCTCTCCCAGCGCCATATTGTGGGAGAGCAGATGCATAAAATAAGTCTTAATTCCAGTAACTTAGTCTAGTCCGAGTTGCTCCCCACAACTGAGTTCGTAGTTTCTAGTCCATCTTCCCTGTGTCTTGTGCATATTGTCTAAAACACACCATTAGGGAAATGAGCAAGCCAGACAACACCAGCATTCAGTCCTCGGTCAGGGGAAACCATTAGATGGATTCCCGGCAAAGGAACATTCCGTGTGTTTGAGTTCAGTTGCTTATTCATCCACTGATCCACTCCCCACACACATGCAATGGCACCAGGGGTGAGCCAAGAACCAGGAAGTCACCCCAGATCTCCCTGACAGGTGGCAGTAACCCAAGCATTTGAGCTTTAACCCCCAGGATCTCTTTAGCAGGAAGGTGATACACATGAAACCCAGGCACTCTGATACTCTGATGTCCCAACCACAAAACACAATGCTCACACCCCACTTTTATTCCCAAATAAAAGACCACTCACCTGCACAGATAGTAAAATGTCCTGCCAACAACACCTCAGCCAGCACACGTCTGGGCCAAGACTTCAAATCAGATGAGACTGAAACCGCAAGTTGTAACCGGGAACCTATAGGAGGAAAACACCCTCGTGTTTCAACTGCCTCTGAGAACCTAAGAACCAATTCACACCTACCAGATGACAAAGAGAAAGATGTCTGCTGCTAGCAACACAAACTTTGGGATTCTCTACTGAGTCCACCGTGACCTCAGCCATAAGATCAAAAGGGCCTCACTTAGAAATGAAAGCTTGAAAGGGCTGGGCCCTGTTGGCAACCAGTCCTCTGCCTGTCATGAGCTGTTCAACCACAGCCCTGACACAGACAATAAAGATGCTTCCTGCTCCCCCTCTTCCATGGCTTATAAAGGAAAGGGGACCCCTAAAGTGAAAGTAGGGCAATGTCAGGGCTGAGAAAAGATCAGCAAGGGGGCTCCAAAGTCAAGTCCACTTGCTGTGCTGTGGCACACTGTCCCCTAAACTGCTCCAGACTACTTGGAAAAAAAAATAAGGGTTCCTTTTTGTATGTAGGATCCAAACTGAGGAGGCCCTCCCTTAGTACCATAATGGGGAGGTGGAGGGCTCAATCTAAGGCGCTGGGGAAGAGGTAGCTGTGATCCAGACACGCACCCTTGAGGGGCAGCCAGGGCCTCCACCAAGCCCACCATCAACACCATGACCTCCCCCGGGAGTCAGGAGCCACCAAGGGAATGAAATGGCCTGACCCCAGATCAGGGCAGTCAGCTCACCCTGTCAGTGCTCATCACCAATTTCATAGTGTCCCATGTCTACAGGGAAATACACTTCATTGTGTCTATTCATTCAAAATAGGCCCAGCACTCAATGTCAAGTCTACCATTGCTTTAAGAAAAACAAAGAGCCAACTGCAGTCCCCTCTCCTTGTCCCCACCCTCCCAGGGATGAGCCCCAGAGCAGGTGGGCCTCAGAGGCTCTAATTCAGCCCCTTCCCAAGAAGAGCTCACTGCCCAGAGAGGAGGGGAGTGAGGCCTTCCAACCAGGCTCTGCTGGGGGGGGGGGGGTGTTTATCCAGACGCCCACCAGGTGCAGGCCTCTTTCTGCTCTCACCCAGACAGAGCACCTCCATCCCACAGCCTTGCTTTACCCTCTGTAATATGGAAGGTCTGATGGAGACCACGCATTGGCCTCCTTGCCACTCTAAACGTCTGTGCCCATTTTGCTTGCATGTCCCCACATCTCTGGGAACAGCAGATCCTCCCTTAAAGTAGGCAACGCCCACCCAATCCAGCTTGCTGCTGAGAGGGGCCAGAGCTTTTCTGGAATCCCGGCTGAGCCCTTGCCCCACCCTCTCCCAGGGCCTCATTCTAGACCCAGCCCCCTCCTCAGACAGCCAGCCTCTCATTTAATCCTCCCTGCACACCTGGCCACAGGAGAGACAGGCCTCCAGTCAGCACCTGAAAACCCCACCTCTCTCCCAGCCAGCAGGGGTCTACACCTGCCTGCAGAGAAGAAGGCCCTGCAATCCCTGAAGGGAAGTGGCTGCCTGCTCTGCCCCACCGCAACTGTGCAGGAAGAGCCCAGCAGGTCGGCCAGCACTTACCAGTGGTCCGGGGGTGGCGCAGGCCGGGGACAGGTGCCAGGCGTGGGCACTGCAGACACAAAGGCGCTATGGCGGTTTCGGCGTCTGGGATGCCAAAAGAGGCTTCCAGCGCCCAGGAGCACAGGAGAGAGCAACCCCATGCTCCCTGGGCACACAACATGAAGGTCCTGAGCCCAGAGTCCGCCACCAGCTTTCGACCGCCAGGGGGCGTCTGCTTCAGCATCGGTGCAGGCCACTGGCAACTGACATTTACAGGGACCCCGCAAGGCAGCAGAGGTTTCAGGAATCCAGAACCGTGACCTCAGTCCCCAAAGCCGGGTTGGGGTGTACAGTCCCCCATCGACCGCGGTGCTAAGGGTAAAGCAATGCAAGCAGCAGCCGCGGGACTCCGCCCAGGAAGCCACCGGGAGCTGGCATCCCAGCCTCTCATCTGCGGGCGCCATGCGGGGAGGGGTGCGGGGAGTGCCCCAGCTTGGGGGCCTGCGTGTGGGCTGTAAATGCCGACTACTCTGTTAGAAACTTCTAATAAAATATTTATGGGGAAAGCTTCGGATACCTCCAAGCACGCCTGATGAAGAAAATGTTTCCAAAATGGCGTCCCGGCGGGAGGAAAGGACGCCATCGTCATGGCGGCCTCCTCTTTCCGTTATCCGCTGCTGTGGACCATTCGGGACTCGCCAGGGACGCTGGGACGCAGCACATCCGGGTGTCCGCAGTCAGGGTCCACTAGCTTCAGGCGTCCCCACATAACGAAGTGAAAAGTAGGCCATGGGAAGAAGGGTTCCCCCAAAGAAACTACCCCCATCGTCTGCCTGGGCTTCTGCAGCAGGGCGAAGGGCATGGCCAAGGCCAGCCACAGACCGGAGGGCCCCTCCTGCTTCCGCCCGGGCCAATCTTCATACTTCCTCAGTTCAGCAAATGGCGGCCGTCTACTCCCCTGGCGGAGAACTGCACCACGCTGTAAGGAAAGCCTAGCTCAGGTCTGCAAGATCTGACTCAAACTGGCTTCTTGCTGCTTCGGTGGTGGTTTGTGGCGGTCCAGCCACACTGAGTTCAGTCTAAAAAATTCTGCTCCCCGGGCACATCAGGAAAACAAGCTCTAGGCAGTTTACAATCCCTGCCCCTGTTCCACATCTCCCCTCCCCATTTCGCCCAAATCCTACACATTTGGCTACAAGGTGCCCCCTGAGACATTTCACTCCCACTCTGGGGGGAAAGCACAAAGTCATGCTTTTGTAACTACTTCTTGTTGATCCTGGACATGGCCCAGGCTGGTGGAGAGAGACTCTCCTACTCAACATCAACAAAGGACTTCAGACACCGGGTGTAGCCCCCAGAGGCTGTGGGCAACAGGGCAGGCGTCTAGAGGCATCCTCACCTGACATTCAACATGGTGCCCTGTAGAGCAGCAGTCTGAGGTCTGACAGGGGCTCTCCAAGGAGCCATCCGGGGTGCAGGAGAGACAAGGAACTTCCCTGCTCTCAGCTGTGGTGACTGCAAGGAGTCCCATGGAGAAGTTTAGGAGAACAATCAGTGGTAAACAGCGCCAAGTGTGGTCCTGCCCAGAAGGAGTTAAACTGCTCCTGAAGAGAGCTCAGTTTACAATCAAGGGGGTGGGCTGCCTACCTGTGTAGGTGAGACTAGGTCTGAGGTGCACATCAGATGAGAGCAGCCACTACCTGTCCTCATTGTGTTGTCTTGTTCTCATTTCCCACCTTTGGCAGGTCAAGGGGCCAGCCCAATTGGGAAAGGGCCTTCCATAGATAATTCAAAGGGGCTGAATCCTAATTCCTTTTTGTGGCTGCTCTAACACAGGCTAAGGCACTTGGCACAGACCTTTAAGCACTTCTCATGAATTTCTTGGCAAAGGCTAACTGATTTATATGTAGGGTCTCACTGGATGGTTTCCAGACAATTGGGGTCTCCAGGCACCAAGTCATTTGTACCTTATGCCTAAAACCTAGGGACTCCAGCCATCTTGGAAACCAAAACCTATCCATTACCACTTTGTCAATGATATGCAGCACACATCTCAAATTTCCCTCTACAGACTTTTATACAATATTATTTCTGGGAAATAGACACAGATATCACACATGTGCTGATTCACCCCTGAAATGCCACTACTGGGGCTGGGCACTCAACTGAGGTCTGACACATGGGTGGCAGGGACCCAACCAGTTGAGACAGCATGTGCTGCCTCCCCAGGACTACATACACAAGAAGCTAGACTCAGAGTGGAGGTAGGCCTGGAACCTTAGCATCACCATGTGGGATGTGTGTAACCCCACAGTGTCCAACCTCCTGCTTCAAATCCCACCCTGAGAAGCTTTCAATGCCTTAGACATGCACTGCTGCTCCATCCTGACTTAGACCAGGAACGTCTGATTTCATAGCCAGTCTCTTCCCAGGTGGGATGCAGAGCTCAGGAAATGTGGGAGTCAGAACTTTTAAACCAGGCCACAGGGCAGAGGTTCCACTCCTCTCTCTGTCTGCTCTCACTGAAACTCCTTTAACAGCTCATTTTGTGACTCCAGTGTCCATCCTCTATCTCTCCAACTTGTCCTATCTCTAGGGTAGCCAAGGGCTTCACACGGGATTTGGATTTTATCCAGAGGCCGAATGCAGAGCCAGTAACCCATTGGACTTCTTCTGTTGAGGGGAGCTGAGCCTTTCCCATCTGGGGACACCTGGGCCACTCCTCACCAGTGTCCTTCCTGCTTGCTGTAGGCACATGGGTGAGGCTCTAAATTAGCCACTGACATATGGATGGGCGCTTTGTGGTTTCACGCTCACCCCCATGTCATTGTCCCTCATCCTACTGGGGTCCCTGGAATATACAGGAGAGCCAGCAGCAAGCCAGCAGCCTGCCTCCACATCTTTCTACACATGTAGATATTCTCCATGTTATGGCTTACGAAACACAGTAGGCAGTGTCCACCAATAAAGAGGAATAGCCTTAGCACTGATGGTGTTTAGGTTTTCTGGACACTCTGAGATAGGCAGCACCTGTTAGAACCACCCGACTTCCCTGGGCATCAGGGTCCCAGGAAGCCTGCTTTCTATCCTATCCTCTTTGGGATGTCAAGTTACAAGAGTCAGTTGGGGGATGGCTTAAGTCCAGATTCCAGCTTAGAAAAGTGTCTGTCTCCCCCTCCCCCTATGGACAGGTACACAAAACTGGTGAAACATGAAAGCCTCTAGGGATGGGGGAGCAAGAAGAATAAAATCCCAGATGTACCTCAAGTGCTGGGAAGGCAAAGCCAACATCAGAGTCATCCATTGAGAAGCATGAAATTCCCTCTATATTTCTACCTATAGAAGGCAGAGGTCTCTAACCCTGAAGAAAGTGGCCCCATGCTGTGAAGCAGGGAAGGTCAGACCCAGCAACCCAGAGACCAGGCTCAGGGGTTCTCAGACCTCTCCCTTTGCACTCCTCTGTCTCCCAGGGGAGAACCTGACACCAGCATTCTGACGTCCTGGCAATGGCTGTCCCTTTCTCCTCCACAATTCTGAACTGATGCTGAACTTCCGGTCCTGGCAATCCTGTCTACGATAATTAAGACACTTATCAAACTGCCCAAATGACTCAGCCCTGATTCCCGTGAGATGCTGGACAAACAGGAGTGCAGGTGAACGTGCACCTCTCAGCTCTCTGCATCAGCAGCTCAGCATGGCCAGGTCCCAAGCCACACCTGAGTGCCATAAGGTGGAGTAAGTGTCCCCAAGACTAAGTGCTCCTGGATGTGCTGCTGCCACCATTGCTCAGATCTTGGTGATGGACAACTTGACCCAGGATGCAGCAAGTGTTACCCACAAGCTGCCTGGCACTCTTCAATCTGACAATACCAACTGCTTTACTCACAGTTCCCAGAAACCCCTACCCCAGGTTAAGAACCATCTCACATCTAGAGTGTTTGTGCATCAGTACAGGTGATGCCAGGCCTAGGGGTTCCTTGGCACTACACAACTGATGGCATCCCTTGCAAGCACATGCTAGAATGATCCCCAGAAACCACAAGAGAGACTGAGAATGTCCAGAGAGGGACGATGAACTGTGCAGGCTCAAACTTGTACAAAGATGAGAGAGCAGGTCCAAGCCCAGCTGTGGCACTGTCTGGGCCCAAGCCAGCCCTGTGGCATGTGCTGCCTGTATTGGTGCAACTGTGGACAGTGGGTACATGGCGTAGGGGTAAAAGTAGAATAGGCAGTGCCCAAGTAGAATCTGAGGATATCTTGTGTGAGGAGGGGGCTCAGCTTAGGAGCCACAGGAAGTGACCTCACCATGTTGGTGATGACCTAGAGAACTGGGTGCCCCAGCAACCACCCCAACATTCCAGAGTTGAGTCTAAGCCAGCTCACCTGGATAGAGTCTCGCAGGAAGATGTTCCTGAGTTGTATCCCGCGATGCCCAAGCCCAGGCCCCAAGAAACCCTGCTGTGGGCGCCTCGCCCAGTGGTGGGGACGCTGGGCCAAACCTCACCCCCGATGCTCCTGGAGCTTCAAGCAGAAAAAGGCCAAGGTGAGTCTGGCAGCCAGGGCAGCTCTCTGCTGACCAGGACACCACTGAGACCCCACTGGGAGCCAACAGGCCCGTGGGTGTGGGTGGACATGGTCCACTTCACCCTTGGAGGAGGGAGCCTGAGTTAAGAGGCGGGGGCAGCCTGAGGCCTAGAGCTGCTGGCTGTGGAGGGATCCAGGGACTGCCTCTTACCTGCCATTCTCTGCTCTTGTCTCCCAGGTCCAGGACAGGGCAGCCTCGCACCTGGCACAGCACAGCGGGCTGGGGATCTCAAGCAGCCCAGACAACCGTAGGCCAACTAAAACTGATGACCAGTGTGTAGTGGGGGAGTGGTCAAACTCACCCACAACTCCAAAGCTCATGTATCGGGCATTCCCCCAGGCGCACAAGCCACCTGAGGGCCCCCTCAGTCACTTAATCTTGGTAAAGGCCCAGATAGAGCCCAGGGGGTCCGCAAATGCCCATTTCACAGTGGAGGCACTGGGGCTCGACGACTTCGCCTGTTCCAGAAGGGAAGCAAGCTCAAGGCTGGGCCTGGAACCTGACCTGACAGCTGGGGTGGAGCAGAGCCATGACCTTCAAGCAACACCCCCACTGGAGCAGTCATGGCCCTCCAAAGATGAGTGGGGGACAGCTGTGTCCCCAGCTGCAGCCAAGGAAACTGCAGAAGCACCAGACACAGCACTGGCCCCGGCCTCAGCCCCAGCTCCGCAAGTCCCTTCTGCTGCAGCCCCAGTGCCACACCTGTCCTTTCCCGCCCCGGTGTTCCTGTATTTCTCTTTAATCCTCCCCATAGTGTTCCTTGTCTCCACCTTATTGTCGCTTTACCAAAATAAAATTTAATTGATTACCCACTGCGAAATGTGCAATTCACACCATGCGAACTCCCCACACTGTGCCCTCCCCACCCCACTCTCCCTGCACCATGGCCCCAATGCCAGGGACCTGGAGCCTCTGGAGAGGACATGGGCACCTCCCCAGGGGCAGAGCCAGGGTTCCCCGCTTGGATAAAGAGCACCAAGTGCTGGGACAGCCAAGGAAAGCAAAGAACAGGGAGACACTTGCACGGCTGTGGCAGTGCCTCCTCATGGTCAGGGACGCGGGCTCTGAGGTCACAGATCTGACCTGCAGTGGGTGTTCTCCCTGCAGCCTCAGTGTCCTCATCTGTGAGATGGGAAGGCAGCCCTGCCACAGCCATCACCGGCACAGGGAATGTGATGCTCTGCACCTCCCTGCACACATTGGGCCCCCTGCTTCCAGTATGAGGAGTACACAAGAAAGGGAAAGGGTTCTTACACTGAAGGCACAGTTTGGGTCCTGGGGCCACACACACACACAGAAGCCGTCACAGTCTCTGTCCCTGCACTCAACAATGGGTCACTGGCAGAAGGATCTGAGCAGGGATTTGCTCACTGCTCAGGAGACAGGGGGGCCTTGTCTGGGACCCCATGTGCCCCAGACTGCCTGGTGTGCAGGTGACATGGGTGGGTCTTGGCTGGGAACATGGAGACACAGAGGATGTCCCCAAGCACAGTAATTGCTCTTTCCTGAGCTCCTGGGATTTCCCAGCCCCTGGCCAAGCACACGGGTGACCACGTCTCAGCCATGGGGAGGCACTGCTGTCACTCCCCATTTGCAGATGAGGAACCCCCAGAGAGCGAGGCCCCACCCAGGTCACGGCTGTGCTGATCCCACATGAGGACTCCCCTCCCCACCGTAAGCCCAGACTCTCAGGCCCCGATGACCCTGTGGGCAAACAAGAGGGCAGTACAGCAGGCCAGGAAGGAGTGGGAATGGTAGGACTTTCTCCAAGACATCATAGCCACAGGGATTTACTTAACAGGCTTCTCAGCTGATCCACTAGGGCTGAGGGATGCCTGTGGAGGAGGAAGCTGGGGCACTGGAATGCTGACCTGTGTGTGTTCCTGGGAATGGCCTGGATCACACCCACTGACAGCACTGGCCCCATGACTGTCCCTCTGGATAATGTCCCAGATCACCTGCTGCCTGTGCACCCTGCACACCTGGAACCTGGAACCCAGGTCAGGCCAACTGGAGGGAGTGGGTGGCAGTGGGTGCACCTGTCCTGCAGAGTGCCAGGCAGCTCAGTTTGGCTGCCTTGGCAGGGAGGGCCCCAGGGATTCTGTGCTCCCCAGCACTGGGAGGGCACAGAGCGGGGTGTCCACCACTCAGGACAGCTGATGTCCCCATCTCAAGGTCATGAGCTCATGGTCATGTTAGTTCCAGGTCCTGGTGTCTAATAGCTGGAGCCCACCCCCAGGAGGCTGAGCTAAGGGTCATCTCACCATGTCCAGTGGTGCAGCCTGATGCCCTGATGAACTGTAGGGTCCTAGAGAGACAGGCTGCCCCAGGACAGTGGACAGAGCGGGCAGAGGCCAGAGATGCAAGCCCTGGGCTGTTGTGGGGAGAGGTGAGTATGAACAGCTGAGGGGCTGAGCCCCTGCAGGCCTCTATCTTTGCACGCGTCTCTCACTGTGTCCTGACCACTCAGTGACATGGGCATGTGAGGTCCCCACTGAGGCTAGAGGCCCTGCTCTCTGCAGTCTACTCAGCAGCAGAGCCAGGTTTAACACAAGGAGAAGCCAGAAACCCTGGGACTCCCTTGAAAATGAAGCTGCACCCAGATGCCCTGCCTACAGGTAAACTTAAGTAGGCCCAACAGACATGTGTGCACCAGAAAGCGCTCTGCTTCCCAGGACTGCGCCCTCCCCAGTGTGCTAGCCTCAAGTTCACATAGCAGGACAGGCAGACAGACATCCGGACCTGGAAAGTCTTCTGTATTTCCCTGGTGGTGGGAACATCCTGGGCAGACGACAAACACAGCAAATGATGCTCTAAACATCCAATGACCATGACAGAAAATGAGCCTCCACACCTCTCATTTAGTTTTGCACCTCATGAATTCTAAAATGAAACCTAAAATAAAGCATCAAAAACATAAATGTTGAGTCAAAATATAAATCATGTGGAAGACAATTTACAAAATGTTTCTAACTTGGAGTGACTCGCAGATTATGAGTGCATCACAACTATGATAGATAATAAAAAGATATAAGGTAATTTCTCCAAATTTCAAACATTTGTGATTCAAAAAACACATTTTCTTTTTTTTCTGACATGCAGACTGGACAGTGAGAGTGAGAGAGACAGAGAGAAAGGTCTTCCTTTACCATTGGTTCACCCTCCAATGGCCGCTGCGGCCAGCGTAACGTGCTGATCTGAAGCCAGGAGCCAGGTGCTTCTCCTGGTCTCCCATGTAGGTGCAGGACCCAAGCACTTTGGCCATCCTCCACTGCACTCCCGGGCCACAGCAGAGAACTGGACTGGAAGAGGGGCAACCGGGACAGAATCCGGCACCCCGACTGGGACTAGAACCCGGGGTGCCGACGCAGCAGATGGAGATTAGCCTGTTAAGCTGCAGCATTGGCCAAAACACATTTTCAATGTGAAAAAACATCACACAGATTCAGACAAAATATTTTAAAATCATGTATCTAACAAGATCCTCTGTCCACAAAATATAAGGAACACTTACAACTGAATAATAGGAAAATGAACAACTCAACCAACCAGGAGTCAAATATTCAAATGTGCATCTCTTCTAAGATAAGCACAGAAAAAGTTGCTCAACATCATCTGGACCCAGGGAAAAGCAAATGGAAGCCACAGTGTGAACCAACTCTCCCCTACTTGAGTGGCAGGAGTGTAAACAATGGGGAGGAACCAGAGTTATAAAGGATATGGACAAACAGACCTCACCCATTGATGGTGAGAGTGTGAAATGGTGCAGCCACTGTAGTGTTCAAGCAGTTGTCCCCAAATGGAGATATGAAGAGTTACTGTCGGACTCAGCTACTCCATTCCTAGCTCATACTCAAGATGACTGAAAATACTTGTACCTAGAAAAAAGTACCCAGGTAGACATAAGTTGGTATCTGTTAATAAGAACCTAGGATATAAATGGGTTAAATTCTCCACTAAAGGATACCGACTGGCTGAATGGATAAAGACCAACACTCAAGATACTGCCTGGAAGAAGCCCATTTCAGACACACATTACATCAGGATAAAAGAATCTGTCAGAAAGAGCATCTAACAACTGCAAATACATACATGCACCTGAAAACAACACCACCTAAGCATGGAATACAAACAATATTGGTTCTAAAGGGAGGTAGAGACCCCACAACAATAGGAGCTGGGGACTTCAACATCAGGTTATCTAGGCAGTCTAGAAGCACTAGACTTACGAAGTGCTACAAACCAAACGGACTCATCATTTGTGGAACGCTGCCTCTGGATCCTCAACTGCAAGACAGTGCTTAACCACAGAACCTAACTCTATCACTTTTGGGAAGAACAAATTGATTAAATGAAAAGAACATGGAAGAAAACCTGGTCATAACGAGCACACAACATACTCATCAATGCTGTGGGTGATTAATATTGGTATTAAAAAAGAAATCAAAACAGAAGAAAGACTGAAATCTAAGACCTGAGCCTTTGAAACAATTAGAAGAAAACACAGGGGAACTGCTTCCGGACAGTGCTACGGGCAAGGATTTCTTAGATCAGATCCCAAGAGCACAGCATACCAAGCCAACTAGCGGACAAATGGGATTTCACCAAATTAAAGAGCTTCTGCACACCAAAGGGAACAATATGTGCCAGCCAACATCTGGCATAGCAGTTAGTAAAGTCAATATAAAACACAACTAACAGCAAAAGCAAAAACACAACAATAAGTAAGTCAGATTAAAAATGGCCATAGATAGAAATTGACATTTCTTAAAGGAAGACATCTCACTGGTTCTATTCCACAGCACAGGGGGGAACTACAGATACTGTGAAATACTGGACAAAAGTGCTGATCACTAAACTCAGAGAGATACAAAGCAAAACTACAATGGGATACCAAGAGATGAAAGATAACAAGTGAGGATGTCTGTGGAGGGGAGGGAACACTTGGCACTCTGTGGGTGCGGATGAAGATCTAGCAAAGCAGCAAGGAAGTTGCTCAATAAACAGAAACTACAGCCACCATCCAGTCCAGCAATCCTACTACCTGGTGTACATCGAAGGGAAAGGAAGTTAAGTCTGGGGAAGAGAGATCTGTGCCCCTAATTTTACTGCAGTCCTGTTCCCAGTAGCTAAGGAATGCAAACAACCTACACATCCATCCACCATGGATGGAAAAAGAAAAAAAAGGGTACGTGTACACATAGGAATACTACTCGGCTATAAAAAAGGTTGAAATCTTGTCATTTGTGGTACCATGGGAGGATCTGGAAATCACTGGGTTAAGTGAAATCAACCAAGCACAGAAAGACAAACACCACATGACCTCACTCACGCGTGGAATCTGCAAAGTGGTGATGCCCTGGAGGCTCAGGGCACAACGGCAGTTGTCAGAGGCCGGGAGGCAGGGACGAGGGCAGTGGGCAGCGACGGACTAGTGTGAGTCACAGCTGACGGAGCAGGAGTCTCTGTGCTTCTGCTGCGCGGGAGAGGACAAGGCTGATGCCCTGTGTATCTCCCTAGGAAGGCAGACACAGCCCTGCAGTGTGGCGTTTGCTTCCCCGCAGGAACAAGCCCAGTGAACTCGGGGGACAGAGGAGGTGGAGGTGGGGAGCAAGGGCTTTCCACCCTTCTGCTCACTTCCTGCAGGTCAACCTACGAAGGTGAAAGTCCATGGCGATCAAACCATGGACGCACGCAGTCCTGACCCTGTGATTCCCCACAAGCTCAGGTTACACTCAGGTCTGAACTCATGCAATCCTAAGCCCTAAAACCCAAGAACCCGGATAAGATGATCTGGGTGAAGTTCCAGGGATGCTGGAAAGGGAGATCCTGCCCCAGTTCCCTCTCCTCACACAGTGACACACAGCAATGGCCGCCGCCGCAGCTATAAGGGTGCAGGTGTAGAGGCTCAGGTTTCAGGGCTTTACAAGGAACGCCTTCTGCAATCCTGAAAACTCGAGGAGGGGACTACTATGCCCATTTTGTAGCAGGGAAATTGAGGCACGGGACAGGGAATCCACATAAAGCCACGTCACTTCTCACAGCAGAGTCCAGATTATGCCCTGTCTCTCCAGTTCCTCATCAATCTCCTGGTTCCACTCCTGTACCCCAGCCCCAGGAGCTCACCTCTAGGCACCATGGACACCGGACACAGATCAGATCGATATTGGCCCGGGGCACCCTGGGCACTATAGAGTGTGGGGCAGCATCTCTGGCAACCACCTTACCCAAGCCAGGAGCACCTCCCAGTTGGGCCAACCACAGTGTCCCTTAAGGAGTCACAATCTCCACAGCTAGGAACCAGGGCCCCATGGACAATCTTTTCTCAATGGACAAAGAAGCTGTCCCCACAGCCTCAGTGTCCTCATCTGTGCAATGGGAAGGCAGCCCTGCTGCAGCCATCACCGTGTCAGGAAATGCGATGCTCTGCACCTCCCTGCACACACTGGGAGTCCTCAGCTCCAGTATGAAGTGTTAACAGGGTATAGATAAGGGATTCTTAACTGAGGGCACACGATCAGGTCCAGGGGTCATACACACACAGAAGGAGTCACAGTCTCTGTCCCTGTGCTCAACAATGAGTCACTGGTACCTAAATTAGAGGAAGGATTTGCTCACTGCACAGGAGACTGAGGGGCCTTGTCCAGGACCCCATGTAACCCAGACTGCCTGGTATGCAGGTGACATGGGTGGTCTTGGCTGAGAAGATGGAGACACAGAGGATGTCCCAAGGATAGTGACCATGTTCCACTGGAACAGGCTGTGTTTCCATAGGGAAGTGCACCCCAGGCTTTCATAATCTTCCACTGCCGTGTGGTTCTGACTTACAGACAAAGAACCTCGCAGTCCCTGAGAGCCCACAGGTAGAACACAGTGATACCAATGAACTGAGGGACACTGTTGACCTCTGGGGACCAGCTGCCCTGCCTACAGGTGGACTGAAATGGGTCCAACAGACATGTGTGCACCAGCAAGAGCTCTGTCACCCAGGATTTCCCTCTCCCCAGTGCGCCAGACTCAAGTTCACAGAGCAGAACCAGGAAGACCGACATCTGGACCTGGAAAGTCTTCTGTGTTTCCCTGGTGATCTAGAGGTTGTTGTGCACATGGGGGCCTGGGCTACATCAGTAAACAAAGAGAAGGTCCCTTCTGCCTACTCACCCCTGATCAGGTGTGAAGACTTGCGCATCTGCGCAGGAGACATGAGCAGGCCCAGAGAAGGGAGCATCCTGGGCAGACTTACAAACACAGCAAATGATGCTCTAAATACCTAATGGCCCAGCAGAAAATGAGCTTCCAGGCCTCTCATTTACATGTTCACCTCATCCACTCCAAAACATAACTCAAAATAAAGCATCTAAGCATAAATGTTAAAAGTCAAAAATATAAATCACTTAGAAGAAAACTTACAAAATCTTGACAATTTTGAGTGACCCGCAGATTTTTGATACATTATCACAACTATGATACAGAATAAAAAGATAATCAGTAATTTCTCCAAATCTCAAACACTTCTGATTCAAGAAACACATTATCAAAGTGAAAAAAAGATCACACAGATTCAGACAAAATATTTTAAAAGCATGTATATGATAAGATCCTCTGTCCACAAAATATAAGGAACACTTACAATTGAACAATACGAAAATGAACAACCCAAACCACCATGTGTCAAATATTTGAATACGCATTTCTTCTAAGATAAGCACAGTAAAAGTTGCCCAACATCTTCGGGCCCCAGAGAAAAGCAAATGGAAGCCACAATGTGACACCAACTCTCCCCCACTTGAGTGGCAGGAATTTAAACAATGGGGAGGAACCAGAGTTGTAAAGGATATGGACAAACAGACCTCACCCATTGATGGTGAGAATGTAAAATGGTGCAGCCACTGTACAAATCAAGTGGTTGTCCAAATGGAGATATGAAGAGTTACTGTCGGACTCAGCACCTAGCTCATACTCAAGATAAATGAAAATACTTGTCCCTAAAAAAAGTGTCAAGGTAGACATAGGTTGTTATCTGTTAATAACAACTTTGAATGTAAATTGGTTAAATTCCCCACTTAAAGGATAAAGACCGGCTGAGTGGATAAAGACCAACACTCAAGATACTGCCTTGAAGAAACCCATTTCAGACACACATTACATCAGGATAAAAGAATCTGTCAGAAAGAGCATCTAACAACTGGAAATACATACATGCACCTGAAAACAACACCACCTAAGCATGGAATACAAACAATATTGGTTCTAAAGGGAGGTAGAGACCCCACAACAATAGGAACTGGGGACTTCCACATCCCACCTGTCAATGGACAGATCATCTAGACAGACAACCAGCAAAGAAGCACTAGACTTAAGAAGCACTACACACCAAATGGACTTAACATTTGTGGAACGCTGCAGAATATGCATTCTTCCCCTCAGCACGTGGAACATTCTCCAGAAGAGACCCTACATTCGCCCACAAAACAAGCCTCAACTCATTTTAAAAAATCAAAATCACCTTTTCTCAGGCCATAATGGAATAAAATATTAGTAATCAACCAGAGGAATTGTAGATATCAGCCAAATGCATGGAAATCAAACACCATGTTCCTGTCCAATCAATGGATCCCTTTTACCACTCTCCTCAACACACAACTGGGAGTGCTACCCAGCACAATTTAGCAAGAGCAAAAAAATAACAGCATCAATTAATAGTCCTTACTTGCAATCTATATGATCTTATATATAGGAAAATTTAAAACTTCATCAAAAGAATTAAAATAATTCAATAAAAATGCAGGATACAGGATCAGCTTACAAAAACCAATAGCATTTCAATACCCTAGGAACAAATCAGATGAAAAGAGATCAAGAAGGCAACCCAGTGGTAGAACAAGGAGTTGACAGAAATTGAAGAGATGACTAAAAACTGCAAAGTCATCTCATGGTCATGCATTTGAAGAACTAGAACTTTTAAATGTCCAACTACTATAGACACAATGCAATTCCTCTCACAATACCAATGACATTCTTCAAAGAATAAGAGAAAGTATTTGCAAGTTGTTCCCCTGATGAGATTAAGGAACTCAACCCAAAAGTCCCCCCACAAAAATGCACTTAAAAATGAGCTAATTATCTGAGTAGATACATGTCAGAAGAAGATATACAAATGGCCAAAAACTACATGAAATAATGCTCAATCATATTAATCATCAGGGACTTGAAACTCAAAACCTCAATGAAAGATTCTCTCTCCCAGGTCTGACCAGAAAAAAACACAATGAACAAATTCAAGGACATGGAGAAAGGGGAATTCTCACACACTCTGGACAGGAATGTCCATCAATGCAGTCCTTGTGGCAAACAGTGTGGTGTTTCCCCAAAACACTAGAAATAGAACTGCCATATGATCCAGCAATCTGTCTGTGCGTATACATCCAAAGGAAAGGAAACCAAATGTTGACAACATAGTTGCACGCCACGTTTACTGCAGCACTGTTCATGAAAGCCAAGGTATGGAGTCAACCTAGACACTCTACTGGTAGATGAATTGATAAAGAACACCTGGTAACATATGCATAATGGAATAATACTCAGCCATAAAAAAGAACATAGCCATGTCATCTGCAGCAACATCCATGAGCCTGGAAGGTATTGTGGGTTTTTCTGTTTGTGTATGGTTTTTTTCGGTGGGGGAAGGATTTTATTTATTTGAGAAGTTGAGTTCCAGACAGAGGGAAACAAAGGTCTCCCATACACTGGTTCACTCCCTAAATGGGTACAAAGGCCAGAGCTGAGCCGATCTAAAGTCAGGAGACAGAAGCCTCTTTCGTGTCTCCCAGGTGGGTGCAGGAGTCCAAACACTTGGGCCATTCTCCACTGCTTTTGCAGCAGAGAGCTGGATTGGAAGAACAACAGCTGGGGCATGAACCAGCACCCATTTGGCATGCCAGCACCACATGGGGAGGGTTAGCCCACTACATCACAGTGCCGGCCCCAGGGAGGACACCGTATTAGTTAAACAAGTCAATCGCAGGAGGAAAACTACTGCATGTTCCCATTTACGTATGAAATCCTAAAAAGTTGATCTCACAGAAGTAGGCAAAAAGAACAGAGTTTACCAAAGGTTGGAAAGGGGAGGGGGGAGTGGAGGGAGGATGGTGGACGGGTACAGAGCACAGTTCACTGTGAAGAGCAATGTCAAATGTTCTGCCACACCGTGAGGTAACCAATGGAAAGGTAATTAATTAATTAATTTTACTGCAGTCCTGTTCCCAGTAGCTAAGGAATGCAAACAACCTACACATCCATCCACCATGGATGGAAAAAGAAAAAAAGGGGTACGTGTACACATAGGAATACTACTCGGCTATAAAAAAGGTTGAAATCTTGTCATTTGTGGTAACATGGGAGGATCTGGAAATCACTGGGTTAAGTGAAATCAACCAAGCACAGAAAGACAAACACCACATGACCTCACTCACACGTGGAATCTGCAAAGTGGTGATATCCTGGAGGCTCAGGGCACAACGGCAGTTGTCAGAGGCCGGGAGGCAGGGACGAGGGCAGTGGGCAGGGATGGACTAGTGTGAGTCACAGCTGACGGAGCAGGAGTCTCTGTGCTTCTGCTGCGCGGGAGAGGACAAGGCTGATGCCCTGTGTATCTCCCTAGGAAGGCAGACACAGCCCTGCAGTGTGGCGTTTGCTTCCCCACAGGAACAAGCCCAGTGAACTCGGGGGACAGAGGAGGTGGAGGTGGGGAGCAAGGGCTTTCCACCCCTCTGCTCACTTCCTGCAGGGCCAACCAAACAAGATGAAAGTCCAGGGTGATCACACCATGGACAGGACCAGTCCTAACCCTGTGATTCCCCACAAGCTCAGGTTACACTCAGGTCTGAAATCATGCAATTCTAAGCCCTAAAAACCAAGGACCCAGATAAGATGACCTTGGTGAAGTTCCAGGGATGCTGGGAAGGGAGATCCCGCCCCAGTTCCCTGTCCTCACGCACTGACACTCTGTAACGGTGGCCGCGGCAACTATAGGATGCAGGTGCAGAGGCGCAGGTATCGGGATATGACAGAATCACCTTCTGCAATCCTGAAAAAAACGAGGAGGGGGCTACTATGCCCATTTTGTAGCAGGGAAATTGAGGCATGGGACAGGGAATCCACATAAAGCCACGTCACTTCTCACAGCAGAGTCCAGATCACACCCTGTCTCTCCAGCTCCTCATTAATCTCCTGGATCCTGTCCTGTACCCCAGACCTAGAGGCTCTCCCCTAGGCACTGGACCCAGATTGCTCTTGCTCTAGGGCACTATGGGCACTGCAGGGTGTGGGGCAGCATCTCTGGCAACCACCTGACCCAAGCCAGGAGCACCTCCCGGTTGGGCCAACCACAGTGTTCCTTAAGGAGACACAATCTCCATACCTAGGAACCAGGGACCCATGGACAATCTTTACTCAGTGGACAAAGAAACTGTTTTTTAAATTTTTTTCATCAATTTTCATTTGACTTGAAAAGCAGAAAGAGAGGCGGAGCTCTCATTGGTGGCAGGGACCCAAGTGCTCGAGCCACTGCCTGTGCCCCCCAGAGACACGTCAGTGGGAAGCTGGATTAGAAGCAGAATACTGGCAGCCAAACCCAGCACCCTCATGGGGGATACAGGCATCCAAGCTAGCCATTTGACCTCCTGTGCCACAAACCCCTCCTGCAACAAAGCTTTTAAAAACAAATCCAGCAACCTGCACCACTGCCTGCAGTGCCACCATCCCTTATGGGCACCAGTTCAAGCCCTAGCTGCTCCACTCCAATCCAGCTCTCTGGGAAAGCAGAAGATGGCTCAAGTCCTTGTGCCCCTGCACCTGCATGGGAGACACAGAGGAAGCTCCTGGTTCCTGGCTTCCAATCGACCCAGCTCCAGTTGTTGGAGCTATCTGAGGACTGAACCAGTGGTTGGAAGACTTCTCTCTCTCTGCCTCTGCCTCTCTATAACTATGCACCGGATTCTGCCTCACTCAGTGTCACACACATCATCTCCCTTTACACTGCCACAGTCACTGATTCAGGGCCCTCCACCACAGCTGCAGAGTCTGTCCCACGATGGGATACCACAGGAGAACCACACTGTGGGGTGAGACCCAGGATCAGGTGGCACCCGTGGGGCATGGGAAGGTATCCTGGGGTAGGGGGCTGGGCAGTAAGAGCCAGGAGGAGAGCAGGTCAAGCTGTCCAGGGAGAAGCAGAAGGGGGCCCCCAGCAGGCAGGCTGTGCAGCCAAGGAGCAGGGAGCCTGGACAGAGACGCCTCCCAGGATGCAAAATAGCTCAGCCCCTCTCAGGCTGCCATCAGGAAGATCCAAAGGTGTGCCCTCCAGTCAGGGAGCCACACCGTGAGACATCAAGGCTCAGTAGGCAGAGAAATGAGGCTGGAGCAGAAGTGACAGTGGCGAATGATCCGCAGGCCCCAAGGCCTGGACAGCAGTGTCCAGGATGCACAGAAGACCCATGCCAGCACGGAAATGTCCCCAGATGTCACTATCCCAGCACCTGCAGGCCACACCTGATACAACACCTGTTTGCTTCCTTTCCCACACGGTTGCAGGGGCCCAACGACTTCTGCCATCCTCGGCTGCCTGTCCCAGGCATGTTAGCAGGGAGCTGGACTCGAAGTGCAGTACCCATATGGGATGCAGGCACTGCAGCCCAGGGCTTTAACCCTCTGAGCCACAGTGCAGGCCCCATCTATGGGAATGTTAACCATGTAAGTTGCAACATATATTCTAAAATTAACTGCACACAAATACACAATGCTTAACTTGGGCACTTTCAAATCTATTTATATAAAAATACATGCCCCCTTTATAAACAGGTTCCCCATTACAGAGATGAAAACTCACTTCATTTCTATATATGTAAGCAGTTTAAGAATACTGGATCCTGCCGAGGATCAGGTCATTTTTCCCCCAAAACGTTCTAAAGATGACCATAGCACAAAAGAGGATTCACTACATGCCTGCTGACTTAACCCTTGGTTCACTGCACTCCTTCACAGGTACGAGATCACCCTGGATAATCTTCCCAGAGAATCAAAAATGCAATCCGTCCTCTCGTGCTGTCAGAACAACCGCGGAAAGCACACTGGGGACACTCAACCAACACCAGTGCTCACGTGACTGAGGCAGTCGTCTTGGACAACAAAGAAAGACTTCCATCCAGGATCCAGTAAAAGCAGGAGGCGGGGAGATGAAGAAGTTCTGGAAACGGGGCCCGTGTTGTGGTGCACTGGATAAAGCCACAGCCTGCAAACCCTCACATCCCATGTGGGCACCGGTTCCTGTCCTGGCTGCTCCAATTCCAATCCAGCTCCCTGCAAGTGGTCTGCAAAAAGCAGAGGAAGATGGCCCAAGTACCTGTGCCCCTGCAACACACACAGGGTACTGGGCAGAAGTACCTGGCTTCAGCTTGGACCAGGGAAGCCACTGCCACCATCTTGGGAGTGAACCAACAGATGGAAGATATCTCTCTCTGTCTCTCCCTTTTCTGGAACTGTGACTTCCAAAATAATAAATAAATCTTTTTTTAAAAGATTTAGAAATTCTAGAGATGCAGATAAGCCTCAGACAGCAGATTTCCCATGCAGGGTTCTCAACACAACAAAAGGATATGGAAGAATCACAGAGCGCAAGGGCAGCGCAGCCATGTTCTTGTCAGCCCTTCAGGGAGAACCCTATGAGAGGAAGTCACGCATTGCCAACAGGATGCACACCCAGAACTCACCCCCTGCCACTCCCACACACCCAGCCCTGCCTCCTCAGCCAGCTCCCTCCATGGCCTAGCTCCTCCAAGTGCACCCTGTACTTTGGTTAATATCGACACTTGTCCTTCCCTAAGTAATACAGCAGGTGGACGAAGACCAAAAACTTGAGTCTGTTCCTCCCGTCATTCTCTCCACAAACCCTGCACATTCAGGTCATTCTCATGCCTCCACGTCCAGACTACAGATGCCAAATGGCCCACAGGACAACAGCAAGAGACTCAGGAGGCAGCAGCCCTGAGTGTCCACACATGAGACACAGCTCCTGATCCGCTGGGGGCTTGCTCCCTACAGGAACTGAGCCTGGTGACCCAGGGCCCACAAGTTATTCGGTGGTGACCCCCAAATCTCCTGATGTGGGCTACAGACACAGACCGCAGTGGAGACTGGGGAGTGACTGTCCTGGTGAGACTGGAAAGAGTCTGAGGTCTGAAGGGGGAAGATTCTGAGCCAAGGCTCCCAAGTGAAGCCCTGCTCCCCACTCACACACACCTGACCAGCGTCCTACTGCACTCAATGCCAGCTGACCCCTGCTCAGACTCCCAGCATGCTGGGTGGACTCCCTTCAGCCCAGCTCCCAAGACCACCACTCTCTGGCCCAGTGTTCCTACCTAGCATGACTGCTTCCCCCATGAGTGCTCCCACCCTTCAGCAGAGATCCCTCCTCTTCCTCTCCCCAACACCGGGCTTGCTGTCCCCAGAGGCCCTGCCACCTCCTCTGCCTCACTCGGGCAAAACACCCACAGCAAACACCAGCACAGCCCTTAGCATGGCCTGGCCCTGAGGTAAGCACTCACCCAGAAATGCAACAGACTCTAATGAAGTGCTATGGATACCACTGAGGAGAATCCCACAGGACTCCCAAAAATGAGTCACAGATCACTGCCCACCCAATGATTAAAAGGCTCTGGACTGTGGAGAAAGCCACTGGTAGCCCAAAAAAGAGTTATAGCTCACTGCTGCCCACAAACAAGCAAAAATAGGAAATAAAAATGGAGTTACTTATGCTAAGCCAGAAGCTGATGACATCACCTATGTCAAGCTCAGCGCTTGCCAGAAAGATGCTCCTCATCAGACTGAACAGACATCCCTGGGCAGTCTGATAACCTGTACGCTACAGACGACAACCTCAAGTTACCTTCCTACTCGCACAGGGATTGGCTGCACCCCAGGAATACTGCAGATACACCCTGTCCTAAACAACAGATTGGTGGCACCCCGGGAAACTCCCAGAGGGAGCACAACTGATTGGTGACACCCTACAGCTCCTGGAGACTCTCCCTTCAAAATGACAAGGATAAAAGGATCATGGTCCCGGTGTCTGTGAACCTCTGGATCTTCACACATTCAGAGCTGAAGAGGCAGCCTGTTACACATGGATCTGTAATGGCACAAGATGACAAACGATCAAGGGCCCAGTACATGCGAACCTCTGGATCTCCTTACACATGGAGCTTAAGAGCCAGCTCACTAGCCCCCTTGCTAAGCAACACACGGTGACTACAGGACCAAACTCCAGTGGAGCCACCGCCTCGCCTGGACCCCTTATCAGCCTGTTGCCTGGCCTGACCACACAGCTGGACCAGACCTCTCAGCAGGGGACCTCTCCAACTCCTTACCTTGTCGTTCCCCTGGGAACTCCGGGCTTCTGCTCAGAGTGACAGCCATCCCACTACTTCATGCCTGTAAGTGACTGTTCTGAGATCCATCTCTCCGAGTGGTAATGAGACTCTGGACTCTGGACTTTGAACTTTCACTTTTTGGGAATGTGATAGGAACCTTAAGAACACAGCATTTATAATGATATTAGCCATATGTAATAGGAAGGAATGTGCCTCGACCCTATGATTAAGAATGTCTTCTGCTTCGCTGTACTTACATTATTACAGTTGGACTGCCTTTGAGATTGCTTTGATGCCAGGTGTGTGGTATGATATGTGGAGTAATGAACATAACTACAGAGATTGGTTTGCAGTGGGAAAGCCCTAGTGTGAATTGGAGTGAGCAATAAAAAGCCTTTCTATGGGAAGACAGTGTCAAGAGTGACTTGGACTTAGCAACCCTTCTTTCTCGTTGGGTGTTTTTTGCCAGGGATTGGGCCAGGAGCAGCCAGACTGGCAATTTCAGGAGACAAGACAAAGAAATACAAAGAATTATGTCTCACTCTCAAAGAAAACATAAATGACCCAGCACCACACCTGTCTCACTTCCAAGACCAGGTAGATTCTTGTCAGCAGTGGTCCTGCAAAATCACTGAGGATTTAGAGTCCTCACCTCCAAAAAAAGGAGGACTTTGCCTCTGGGTAAAGAGTGTGGCTTGTGGCAAATGCCGCCATAGCTCAATAGGATAATCCTCCACCTGCGTCGCCCGCACACCAGGTTCTGGTCCTGGTCGGGGCGCCGGATTCTGTCCCGGTTGCTCCCCTTCATTCCAGCTCTCTGCTGTGGCCCAGAAGTGCAGTGGAGGATGGCTCAAGTGCTTTGGCCCTGCACCTGCATGGGAGACCAGGAGGAACCACCTGGCTCTGGTTTTCAGATCAGCGTGGTGTGCCAGCCACTGCGGCCATTGGGGGGTGAACCAATAGAAAAGGAAGACCTTGCTCTCTGTGTTTCTCTCTCTCTCACTGTCCACTCTGTCAAAAAAAAAAAAAAAAAAAAGAGTGTGGCTTGTACACCAGTCAGTCAGGTGCTGTGAGAGATGCTATTGAGCACATTGAAAAGCATGCTAATGAAATGTAAGAATGCATTACAATACCCTTGCCACATCTTAGCCATCTTTGCCACTCTGGGTAACTTTTCTACTACTTTCTTTTTTCCTCATAATCACGGTGCTTTATTCTTATGATATATAATTACACATTTCAAAAGTGCTCACAGGAACCAGTGACTGCTAGATCCCAAGACATCCCTCAGGAACATCACAAGACTGATCTTCTTCTCCAGTCACTCTGGACTACAGCCCTGCATCAGCAGGAAGTGGCCAATAGGACATCTCTCTCTCTCTCCTGGGAATAGGAATACAGGACCTTGAGCAACATCATGGGCAGAAGTGATGCCGTGTTACAGCCACATCACTGCCTCAAGAATTCAACCATTAGCCCCAGCCCTCCGGAAGGTTGAAAAAGCCAAGGCAAACCATCTCAGCTCTGCCTAATCCCTGCCCAGCCTGATCCAAAAGTACTCAGGCTAGATATGCCCCAGTCTCTATCAGAACTTGTCCTGACCCTCGCTAGCAGTGGGCCCTCAGGTCTGTCTCTGAATAAACAGGCTCTAGCTACTGAGTTCTTGTTTGTAGTCTGTCTTCCCTGACTCTTGTGCATATTGTCTAAAACACCATCAGGGAAAGAGCAAACCAGACAACACCAGCATTCAGTCCTCAGTCAGTGGAAACCATTAGATGGATTCCCGGCAAAGGAACATTCCGTGTGTTTGAGTTCAGTTGCTTATTCATCCACTGATCCACTCCCCACACACATGCAATGGCACCAGGGGCGAGCCAAGAACCAGGAAGTCACCCCAGATCTCCCTGACAGGTGGCAGTAACCCAAGCATTTCAGCCTTAACCCCCCAGGATCTCTTTAGCAGGAAGGTGATACACATGAAACCCAGGCACTCTGATACTCTGATGTCCCAACCACAAAACACAATACTCACACCCCACTTTTATTCCCAAATAAAACACCACTCACCTGCACAGATAGTAAAATGTCCTGCCAACAACACCTCAGCCAGCACACGTCTGGGCCAAGACTTCAACTCAGATGAGACTGAAACCGCAAGTTGTAACCGGGAACCTATAGGAGGAAAACACCCTCGTGTTTCAACTGCCTCTGAGAACCTAAGAACCAATTCACACCTACCAGATGACAAAGAGAAAGATGTCTGCCTCTAGCAACACAAACTTTGGGATTCTCTACTGAGTCCACCGTGACCTCAGCCATAAGACCAAAAGAGCCTCACTTAGAAATGAAAGCTTGTAAGGGCTGGGCCCTGTTGGCAACCAGTCCTCTGCCTGTCACGAGCTGTTCAACCACAGCCCTGACACAGACAATAAAGATGCTTCCTGCTCCCCCTCTTCCATGGCTTATAAAGGAAAGGGGACCCCTAAAGTGAAAGTAGGGCAATGTCAGGGCTGAGAAAAGATCAGCAAGGGGGCTCCAAAGTCAAGTCCACTTGCTGTGCTGTGGCACACTGTCCCCTAAACTGCTCCAGGCTACTTGGGAAAAAAAAAAAAAAAAAAAAAAAAGAGGGTTCCTTTTTGTATGTAGGATCCAAACTGAGGAGGCCCTCCCTTAGTACCATAACCGGGAGGTGGAGGGCTCAATCTAAGGCGCTGGGGAAGAGGTAGCTGTGATCCAGACACGCACCCTTGAGGGGCAGCCAGGGCCTCCACCAAGCCCACCATCAACACCATGACCTCCCCCAGGAGTCAGGAGCCACCAAGGGAATGAAATGGCCTGACCCCAGATCAGGGCAGTCAGCTCACCCTGTCAGTGCTCATCACCAACTTCATAGTGTCCCATGTCTACAGGGAAATACACTTCATTGTGTCTATTCATTCAAAACAGGCCCAGCACTCAATGTCAAGTCTACCATTGCTTTAAGAAAAACAAAGAGCCAACTGCAGTCCCCTCCCCTCGTCCCCACCCTCCCAGGGAGAAGCCCCAGAGCAGGTGGGACTCAGAGGCTCCAATTCAGCCCCTTCCCAAGAAGAGCTCACTTCCCAGAGAGGAGGGGAGTGAGGCCTTCCAACCAGGCCCCATATGCCCAGCTCTGCAGTGGGGGGAGCCAGACGCCCACCAGGTGCAGGCCTCTTTCTGCTCTCACCCAGACACAGCACCTCCGTCCCACAGCCTTGTTTTACCCTCTGTAATATGGAAGATCACCCATTAGCCTCCTTGCCACTCTAAACGTCTGTGCCCATTGCGCTTGCATGTCCCCGCATCTCTGGGGACAGCAGCTCTTCCCTTAAAGTAGACAACGCCCATCCAATCCCGCTTGCTGCTGAGAGGCGCCAGAGTTTTTCTGGAATCCAGGCTGAGCCCTTGCCCCACCCTCTCCCAGGGCCTCATTCTAGACCCAGCCCCCTCCTCAGACAGCCAGCCTGGCATTTAATCCTCCCTGCACACCTGGCCACAGGAGAGACAGCGCCTGGGGTCAGCACCTGAAAACCCCACCTCTCTCCCAGCCAGCAGGGGTCTACACCTGCCTGCAGAGAGGAAGGCCCTGCAATCCCTGAAGGGAAGTGGCTGCATGCTCGGCCCCACCGCAACTGTGCAGGAAGAGCCCAGCAGGTCGGCCAGCACTTACCGGTGGTCCGGAGGCGGCGCAGGCCGGGGACAGGTGCCAGGCGTGGGCACTGCAGACACAAAGGCGCTATGGCGGTTTCGGCGTCTGGGATGCCAAAAGAGGCTTCCAGCGCCCAGGAGCACAGGAGAGAGCAACCCCATGCTCCCTGGGCACACAACATAAAGGTCCTGAGCCCAGAGTCCGCCACCAGCTTTCGACCTCCAGGGGGCGTCTGCCTCGGCGTCCACTTCTGAATCAGCACAGGCAGCTGGCTACTGACATTTCCAGGGACCCCGCAGGCAGCAGCGGTTTCAAGAATCCAGAACCCTGACCTCAGTCCCCAAAGCCGGGTTGGGGTGTAAAGGCCCCCATCGACCGCGGTGCTGAGGGTAAAGCAATGCAAGCAGCAGCCGCGGGACTCCGCCCAGGAAGCCACCTGGAGCTGGCATCCCAGCCTCTCATCTGCGGGCGCCATGCGGGGAGGGGTGCGGGGAGTGCCCCAGCTTGGGGGCCTGCGTGTGGGCTGTAAATGCCGACTACTCTGTTAGAAACTTCTAATAAAGTATTTAGGGGGAAAGCTTCGGATACCTCCAAGGACGCCTGATGAAGAAAATCTTTCCAAAATGGCGTCCCGGCGGGAGGAAAGGACGCCATCGTCATGGCGGCCTCCTCTTTCCGTTACCCGCTGCTGTGGACCATTCGGGACTCGCCAGGGACGCTGGGAGGCAGCACATCCGGGTGTCCGCAGTCAGGGCCCACTAGCTTCAGGCGTCCCCACATAACGAAGTGAAAAGTAGGCCATGGGAAGAAGGGTTCCCCCAAAGAAACTACCCCCATCGTCTGCCTGGGCTTCTGCAGCAGGGCGAAGGGCATGGCCAAGGCCAGCCACAGACCGGAGGGCCCCTCCTGCTTCCGCCCGGGCCAATCTTCATACTTCCTCAGTTCAGCAAATGGCGGCCGTCTACTCCCCTGGCGGAGAACTGCACCGCGCTATGAGGAAAGCCTAGCTCAGGTCTGCAAGATCTGACTCAAACTGGCTTCTTGCTGCTTCGGTGGTGGTTTGTGGCAGTCCAGCCACTCTGAGTTCAGTCTAAAAAATTCTGCTCCCCGGGCACATCAGGAAAACAAGCTCTAGGCAGTTTACAATCCCTGCCCCTGTTCCACATCTCCCCTCCCCACTTCGCCCAAATCCTACACATTTGGCTACAAGGTGCCCCCTGAGACATTTCACTCCCACTCTGGGGGGTAAAGCACGAAGTCATGCTTTTGTAACTACTTCTTGTTGATCCTGGACATGGCCCAGGCTGGTGGAGAGAGACTCTCCTACTCAACATCAACAAAGGACTTCAGACACCGGGTGTAGCCCCCAGAGGCTGTGGGCAACAGGGCAGGCGTCTAGAGGCATCCTCACCTGACATTCAACATGGCGCCCTGTAGAGCAGCAGTCTGAGGTCTGACAGGGGCTCTCCAAGGAGCCATCCGGGGTGCAGGAGAGACAAGGAACTTCCCTGCTCTCAGCTGTGGTGACTGCAAGGAGTCCCATGGAGAAGTTTAGGAGAACAATCAGTGGTAAAACAGCGCCAAGTGTGGTCCTGCCAGAAGGGGTTAAACTGCTCCTGAAGAGAGCTCAGTTTACAATCAAGGGGGTGGGCTGCCTACCTGTGTAGGTGAGACTAGGTCTGAGGTGCACATCAGATGAGAGCAGTCACTACCTGTCCTCATTGTGTTATCTTGTTCTCATTTCCCACCTTTGGCAGGTCAAGGGGCCAGCCCAATTGGGAAAGAGCCTTCCATAGATAATTCAAAGGGGCTGAATCCTAATTCCTTTTTGTGGCTGCTCTAACACAGGCTAAGGCACTTGGCACAGACCTTTAAGCACTTCTCATGAATTTCTTGGCAAAGGCTAACTGATTTATATGTAGGGTCTCACTGGATGGTTTCCAGACAATTGGGGTCTCCAGGCACCAAGTCATTTGTACCTTATGCCTAAAACCTAGGGACTCCAGCCATCTTGGAAACCAAAACCTATCCATTACCACTTTGTCAATGATATGCAGCACACATCTCAAATTTCCCTCTACAGACTTTTATACAATATTATTTCTGGGAAATAGACACAGATATCACACATGTGCTGATTCACCCCTGAAATGCCACTACTGGGGCTGGGCACTCAACTGAGGTCTGACACATGGGTGGCAGGGACCCAACCAGTTGAGACAGCATGTGCTGCCTCCCCAGGACTACATACACAAGAAGCTAGACTCAGAGTGGAGGTAGGCCTGGAACCTTAGCATCACCATGTGGGATGTGTGTAACCCCACAGTGTCCAACCTCCTGCTTCAAATCCCACCCTGAGAAGCTTTCAATGCCTTAGACATGCACTGCTGCTCCATCCTGACTTAGACACAGAAACGTCTGATTTCATAGCCAGTCTCTTCCCAGGTGGGATGCAGAGCTCAGGAAATGTGGGAGTCAGAACTTTTAAACCAGGCCACAGGGCAGAGGTTCCACTCCTCTCTCTGTCTGCTCTCACGGAAACTCCTTTAACAGCTCATTTTGTGACTCCAGTGTCCATCCTCTATCTCTCCAACTTGTCCTATCTCTAGGGTAGCCAAGGGCTTCACACGGGATTTGGATTTTATCCAGAGGCCGAATGCAGAGCCAGTAACCCATCGGACTTCTTCTGTTGAGGGGAGCTGAGCCCTTCCCATCTGGGGACACCTGGGCCACTCCTCACCAGTGTCCTTCCTGCTTGCTGTAGGCACATGGGTGAGGCTCTAAATTAGCCACTGACATATGGATGGGCGCTTTGTGGTTTCACGCTCACCCCCATGTCATTGTCCCTCATCCTACTGGGGTCCCTGGAATATACAGGAGAGCCAGCAGCAAGCCAGCAGCCTGCCTCCACATCTTACTGTACCCATGCTGATGTTCTCCATGTTATGGCTTACGAAACACAGTAGGCAGTGTCCACCAATAAAGAGGAATTGCCTTAGCATTGATGGTGTTTAGGTTTTCTGGACACTCTGAGATAGGAAGCACCTGCTAGAACCACCCGACTTCTCTGGGCATCAGGGTCCCAGGAAGCCTGCTTTCTATCCTATCCTCTTTGGGATGTCGAGTTACAAGAGTCAGTTGGGGGATGGTTTAAGTCCAAATTCCAGCTTGGAAAAGAGTCTGCCTCCCCCTCCCTCTATGGACAGGTACACAAAACTGGTGAAACATGAAAGCCTCTAGGGATGGGGGAGCAAGAAGAATAAAATCCCAGATGTACCTCAAGTGCTGGGAAGGCAAAGCTAACATCAGAGTCATCCACTGTGAAACATGAAATTCCCTCTCCATGTCTACCTATAGAAGGCAGAGGTCTCTAACCCTGAATAAAGTGGCCCCATGCTGTGAAGCAGGGAAGGTCAGACCCAGCAACCCACAGACCAGGCTCAGGGGTTCTCAGACCTCTCCCTTTGCACTCCTCTGTCTCCCAGGGGAGAACCTGACCCCAGCATTCTGGCGTCCTGGCAAAGGCTGTCCCTTTCTCCTCCACAATTCTGAACTGATGCTGAACTTCCGGTCCTGGCAATCCTGTCTACGATAATGAAGACACTTATCAAACTGCCCAAATGACTCAGCCCTGATTCCCGTGAGATGCTGGACAAACAGGAGTGCAGGTGAATGTGCACCTCTCAGCTCTCTGCATCAGCAGCTCAGCATGGCCAGGCCCCAAGCCACACCTGAGTGCCATAAGGTAGAGTAAGTGTCCCCAAGACTAAGTGCTCCTGGATGTGCTGCTGCCACCATTGCTCAGATCTTGGTGATGGACAACTTGACCCAGGATGCAGCAAGTGTTACCCACAAGCTGCCTGGCACTCTTCAATCTGACAATACCAACTGCTTTACTCACAGTTCCCAGAAACCCCTACCCCAGGTTAAGAACCATCTCACATCTAGAGTGTTCGTGCATCAGTACAGATGATGCCAGGCCTAGGGGTTCCTTGGCACTACACAACTGATGGCATTCCTTGCAAGCACATGCTAGAATGATCCCCAGAAACCACAGGAGAGACTGAAAATGTCCGGAGAGGGACGATGAACTGTGCAGGCTCAAACTTGTACAAAGACGAGAGAGCAGGTCCGAGCCCAGCTGTGGCACTGTCTGGGCCCAAGCCAGCCCTATGGCAGGTGCTGCCTGAATTGGTGCAACTGTGGACAGCAGGCACATGGCGTAGGGGTAGAAATAGAATAGGAAGTGCCCAAGTAGAATCTGAGGATATCTTGTGTGAGGAGGGGGCTCAGCTTAGGAGCCACAGGAAGTGACCTCACCATGTTGGTGATGACCTAGAGAACTGGGTGCCCCAGCAACCACCCCAACATTCCAGAGTTGAGTCTAAGCCAGCTCACCTGGATAGAGTCTCGCAGGAAGATGTTCCTGAGTTGTATCCCGCGATGCCCAAGCCCAGCCCCCAAGAAACCCTGCTGTGGGCGCCTCGCACAGTGGTGGGGACGCTGGGCCGGCCCTCACCCCCGACGCACCTGGAGCTTCAAGCAGAAAAAGGCCAAGGTGAGTCTGGCAGCCAGGGCAGCTCTCTGCTGACCAGGACACCACTGAAACCCCACTGGGAGCCCATAGGCCTCTGTGGGGGGGACATGGTCCACTTCACCCTTGGAGGAGGGAGGCTGGAGTTCAGAGGCGGGGCAGCCTGAGGCCCAGAGCTGCTGGCTGCGGAGGGATCCAGCGACTGCCTCTTACCTGCCATTCTCTGCTCTTGTCTCCCAGGTCCAGGACAGGTCAGCCTCGCGCCTGGCACAGCACAGCGGGCTGGGGATCTCAAGCAGCCCGGACAACCGTAGGCCAACTAAAACTGATGACCTGTGTGTAGTGGGGGAGTGGTCAACCTCACCCACAACTCCAAAGCTCATGTATCGGGCATTCCCCCAGGCGCACAAGCCACCTGAGGCCCCCCTCAGTCACTTAATCTTGGTAAAGGCCCAGATAGAGCCCAGGGGGTCCGCAAATGCCCATCTCACAGTGGAGGCACTGGGGCTCGACGACTTCACCTGTTCCAGAAGGGAAGCAAGCTCAAGGCTGGGCCTGGAACCTGACCTGACAGCTGGGGTGGAGCAGAGCCATGACCTTCAAGCAACACCCCCACTGGAGCAGTCATGGCCCTCCAAAGATGAGTGGGGGACAGCTGTGTCTCCAGCTGCAGCCAAGAAAGCTGCAGGAGCACCAGACACAGCACTGGCCCCGGCCTCAGCCCCAGCTCCGCAAGTCCCTTCTGCTGCAGCCCCAGTGCCACACCTGTCCTTTCCCGCCCCCGTCGCCCTGTATTTCTCTTTAATCCTCCCCATTGTGTTCCTTGTCTCCACCTTATTGTCGCTTTACCAAAATAAAATTTGATTACCCACTGCGAAATGTGCAATTTGTACCATGCGAACTCCCCACACTGTGCCCTCCCCACCCCACTCTCCCTGCACCATGGCCCCAATGCCCGGGACCTGGAGCCTCTGGAGAGGACACGGGCACCTCCCCAGGGGCAGAGCCAACGTTCCCCGTTTGGACAAAGAGCACCAAGTGCTGGGACAGCCAAGGAAAGCAAAGAACAGGGAGACACTTGCACGGCTGTGGCAGTGCCTCCTCATGGTCAGGGACGCGGGCTCTGAGGTCACAGATCTGACCTGCAGTGGGTGTTCTCCCTGCAGCCTCAGTGTCCTCATCTGTGAGATGGGAAGGCAGCCCTGCCACAGCCATCACCGGCACAGGGAATGCGATGCTCTGCACCTCCCTGCACACATTGGGCCCCCTGCTTCTAGTATGAGGAGTACACAAGAAAGGGAAAGGGTTCTTACACTGAAGGCACAGTTTGGGTCCTGGGGCCACACACACACACAGAAGCCGTCACAGTCTCTGTCCCTGCACTCAACAATGGGTCACTGGCAGAAGGATCTGAGCAGGGATTTGCTCACTGCTCAGGAGACAGGGGGGCCTTGTCTGGGACCCCATGTGCCCCAGACTGCCTGGTGTGCAGGTGACATGGGTGGGTCTTGGCTGGGAACATGGAGACACAGAGGATGTCCCCAAGCACAGTGACTGCTCTTTCCTGAGCTCCTGGGATTTCCCAGCCCCTGGCCAGGCACACGGGTGACCACGTCTCAGCCATGGGGAGGCACTGCTGTCACTCCCCATTTGCAGGTGAGGAACCCCCAGAGAGGGAGGCCCCACCCAGGTCACGGCTGTGCTGATCCCACATGAGGACTCCCCTCCCCACCGTAAGCCCAGACTGTCGGGCCCCGATGACCCTGTGGGCAAACAAGAGGGCAGCACAGCAGGCCAGGAAGGAGTGGGAATGGTAGGACTTTCTCCAAGAGATCATAGCCACAGGGATTTACTTAACGGGCTTCTCAGCTGATCCACTAGGGCTGAGGGATGCCTGTGGAGGAGGAAGCTGGGGCACTGGAATGCTGACCTGTGTGTGTTCCTGGGAATGGCCTGGATCACACCCACTGACAGCACTGGCCCCATGACTGTCCCTCTGGATAATGTCCCAGATCACCTGCTGCCTGTGCACCCTGCACACCTGTCAGCCTGGGGCCCAGGTCAGGCCAACTGGAGGGAATGGGTGGCAGTGGGTGCACCTGTCCTGCAGAGTGCCAGGCAGCTCAGTTTGGCTGCCTTGGCAGGGAGGGCCCCAGGGATTCTGTGCTCCCCAGCACTGGGAGGGCACAGAGTGGAGTGTCCACCACTCAGGACAGCCGATGTCCCCATCTCAAGGTCATGAGCTCATGGTCATGTCTAGTTCCAAGTCCTGGGGTCTAATGGCTGGAGCCCACCCCCAGGAAGCTGAGCTGAGGGTATTCTCACCATGACTAGTGGTGCAGCCTGATGCCCTGATGAACTGTAGGGTCCTAGAGAGGCAGGCTGCCCCAGCACAGGGGACAGAGAGGGCAGAGGAAAGAGATGCAAGCCCTGGGCTGTTGTGGGGAGAGGTGAGTATGAACAGCTGAGGGGTGAGCCCCTGCAGGCCTCTGTCTTTGCGTGGGTCTCTCACTGTGTCCTGACCACTCAGTGACATGGGCGTGTGAGATCCCCACTGAGGCTAGAGGCCCTGCTCTCTGCAGTCTACTCAGCAGCAGAGCCAGGTTTAACACAAGGAGAACCCAGAAACCTTGGGACTCCCTTAACAACGAGGCTGCACCCAGATGCTTTGGGGATGGTTTCTGTGGCCTTCACTTCCCAGTACTCCTGGTCCTGGCATGGATGGGCTATTCCCATACAGAGACAGCTGAGGGCCATTGCAACGATGGACACACAGCCTGAGATGAGGGTGCTTCTAACTCCGGACTTCTCGGAAGGCTGCAGGTAGGGAGGGTGCAGCCCCTGAAGGATGTTGGCTCCCGAATCCCACAGAGACCTCAGCAGTGCCTTGAGTTCAGGGTGCAGAGTCAGACAGGCACTGTCATAGCTGCTATTTCAAGCTGCTGACAAGACTCTAAGCCTCAGTTTCCCAATCAGAGAAATGGGAGACAGCCAGGCCTTCCTGTTCAGCTGTGCACTGCACTCCCTAAGCAGAGATGTCGGAATCTTGCCCTGTAACTTTTGCCCATAAACAGCCACGTGGCAGTAGATTGGTGGTCCTCTGGGGCCCAAGGACTAGGTAGGCCCTCCTTAGGGGGGTCTCTTCCTTGTTCATGACCCAGGAATGTTTTGCATGATTGGAGGGGAAGTGGAGCAGGTACAGTGTGACATCCCTCCCCCCCAGTAGAAGAGGCTTAATATGGGATAGACAGGGGGTCACACTCTGTGCTGGGAAGCCCTATGACCCTACCCAGGACTGCTTCTCTTGCTTTCATTCTTCTCTCATTCATTCACTCATCTTTGGGCAAACATTCACTATCCCTCTGCTTGCCCACAGCTGTGGCTTCCTCTCCTGGGGTTACCTGCCATGATCCCTGTCCATGTGTAATCTGTGTCCACTCTCTGACTTGGATGGGGTGGGCCCTGAACTCAAAGGGGCTGATGGGATTTGGGAACCATTCACTGTATTAAAGGAGAGACTCAAGGATCAAGAAAGTAAAAAGGCCAGCCTGTCAGGTCAACATAAAGAATGACATTAGAAGTTATGGAATGTGATGGGGCAAGCATTGTGGCATAGCAGGTAAAGCTGCCACCTACGAAAGCAGCATCCCATATGGGCACAAGTTCATGTCCTGGCTGCTCCATTACCAATCCAGCTTCCTGTTGATGCACTTGGTAAAGCCGTAAAGGATGGCACAAGTGTTTGGGCCCCTGCATCCATGTGGGAGACCCAGAGATAGCTCCTGTCTCCTGGCTTTGTCTTGGCCCAGCCCTGGCCATTTTGTCCATCTGGGGAATGGATTGGCAGATGAAAGATATTCTCTTTCTTTCTCTCTCTCTCTCTCTCTCTCTCTGTAACTCTTTCAAAAAAATAAATCTTTTAAAATTTACAAATACCATGATTATGCGTCTTATTTTCAAAGACTTGGGGAAAGAGAAATGTATAAGAAGGCATAGCAGTTGTGATTAATGAATTTAGGAAAGGAGTTTATGAGCTTTCCGTGAGTTGTAATATTTTCAGAATTAATAATTAAAGAAATAACAGCAAAATAAGGCTTACAACAGCAACTGATTTAAAGTGATATAGATAGAACATTTGAGTTGTTTCTTGTCTGAGGCTGTTATAAATAAAGTTGCCATGAGCATACACATGCAAGTATGCTCATACTCAAAAAAAAAAATAAATAAATAAAGTGATATAGATAAAAACAAAATGATCAATAAATAAAATTTCTTTGTAAACTTTCCTTCAAGGAGAACTGAGCCGAGTAAAAATCATTCAACAAAAGGACAACAGATTTTAGATTTTGAATAATTAATTAGTACCTAAAAAATTTATGAGGCCTCCCATGTTGCCATGATTTGTTAGAATGTTTGAGCCATCAACCATTCACGAAAACTTTTCACTGTCAATCCAGGAGGCTCTGAACGTGAACCGGGTAGTTTGATCAAAATGGCTGAAAAAGTAGTATAACGTGGCTGATGCTGTTGTTGAAAGACCTGTGCTTGGTGGGGCACTGGAACTGCCAGCAGAGGTGGTTCTTGCTCTACAATAAGAGATCAACTGGGGAGCCGGGAAGACCTGGAGAAAAAGCCAGTCTCCTGAACTTTCACAGCCTCTCCCAGAGAGAGGCAGTCAGCACAGCTCAGCCCCTGCTTCTGAAGCCTTCTCCTTTAACCTCACAAAGGAGCAGTCATTCCAGTGTCTCAGAGACAGAGACATTGACACTGTGGCTCCTGGAGGCTAAGGAACGTCTCCCAAACTAACAAAATCAACCCAGACTCCATCCTGATCCCTTCCAGCTGACCCTGCTTTAGAATGGAAAGTGGTGTTAGATATCCCAACAGAAAAAGATCTCAGAGATACAAAAAGGTATTATTTCAGGCTCTGCTTTCTGTGATGCTAGTGATCACGTGGCTGTGAACATGTTAACTTCCAGTGGCTACAAGAAGTAGAGAAACCAAGATAGTGTTTGCATTCTTTCAAGTGCTTGCTGGTAAAAAAAAAAAAAAATACATAGGTCAAGTAATTAATCATTGTTGATCATTGTTCTAAAATGACAAACACAGAACAGGCTGTTCAGTAAGTCACCAGATAATTTGATAACTGATGAAAAAATAACTGGAAAATTATGAATCCATATGAATTTCACAACAGTGTTCTTCTAACTTACTAGACAAGCAGCAAGAAGTCGTCCATTCTGGATCGTAATGTGGCATCTGCTTGCACTTAGGAATGTCCCTCAGGGGAGGGCGCTGTGGTAGAGTCGGTTCAGCCGCCACTTGGACACTCACATCCCATTTCAGAGGGCCTGTTTGAATCCTGGCTTTAGCCCCCTGCAGTCATTTGGGGAGTGAATCAATGGATGAAAGATCCCCTAAGAGTGTGTGTGTGTGTGTGTGTGTGTGTGTGTGTCTGTTTCACTCTGCCTTTGAAATAAATCTTAAATACAAGAATAACCCTCAGGTCATATAGAACAAAGGCCTGATTTAACATCCATATTTGCTTCTTTGAGTTGCTCCTGTAGGTTATGAAAGCATGGGAAACTATGGGTCGTCTTTGCGAAGTCGAAATACAAAAGAATCTCATCAACTTCCACTGTCTGAACTGAGAGGCCTGTTTTTATTGTGTGAATGTGTGTGTATGTGTGTGTGTTTTCCCCACTGTACAGGGAGAGGCCAGCAGAGTGGGAAGTTTAGTGATGGGGGTGTCGTGAGAAAGGGAGCCGTCCACTTCAAAGGGGCGGCTGGGGAGAGCAGGTGGACTGCCCTCTAGGGAAGGTGCGGGGACAGTTGCAGCGATGGAATTCACATGTGGCTCTGCAGTCAGCCAGGGGGCTGGGAGATCAAAAGGAAACCTGAAAGTCACAGGTCGCCCCCCCACACACACACACCTGTACCTCTCAAGGAGGATTAGGACATCAGGCACTTGAAAAGGAGCACCTGACCTTTCCAAGGTCAAGGGTAAGTCTGTAATGGATCTGAATCAGTTTCACGACTGCCAAGTGCAGAAGGCATTCCAGCCACGGAAACCCAGGGAGCTCCTAAAGCTCTTTAAAGGCTGGGGGTGGGGTCGAGTGGGGTGGGAGAGACCTGCATTCCCCAGGCTTCCACGGGCTCTTTTGAAGCATCTCCCAAAGGGCTCATGCAGGTGGACAAGCCTGCTTCCAGCTGGTCCTGATTTGTTGTTTTGCCAGAACTGCCCTCCAGGTGGGACAGGGACAGCATCCTGCCACTTGGCCCAGCACAAGGTCATCCCTCCTGCAGTGACACCATTTATAAATCCTTCATGATTAACTGGCATCCAGTCTCAGCACATCACATGTTAATCCTTGGCCTTTCTGCTTGGTTAGAAAAAAAATTATATTTCTGGTTTTTTTTTTTTTTTTCAGATAGAGTTTTCCACAGGCAATTTCAGCAGAATGAGGGTAGTGACCAGCCTATCTCATGCAACCATGCAGTGATGGCAAAAAGCCCAGTGGGGACAGCTTCCTTATACTGTACTAAAAGCAAAATAATCTCATCATTGATTTTGTTCATTAATGTTATGAATACAAGCAATTCAGAGGACCCTCTGGGATCTGCTTTTTTCCTTTGTAAAACCCCTAACTCAGTCTCACTGGAGACCCAATAGTATTTATGAAGATATTTGACTTGTTCAACATAACATCTTAGATGCTGGCAGATTATTAAAAAATCAGTCAACATTTTGTTCATGTGTGTCTTACAGAGCCCATTTCCAAAATTAAGTTTTCTGAATTTCTACTGTTTTTCTTTAACTAAATATATCAAAAACATACATAAAATGTAGTCATAGTTTGGGGGTTCCTTGGAAGAAAGACCCCCTAGCTGAAAAGAACCCCCCTTTTTTCCCTAGCTATAATCACACTAGCATGGGTAACATAAGCCACCAGTATTCAGCTTTTTCCTCCTCAACTGGTGCTAAAAATTCTGGACAGCTTAGACACAAGTAGACTGTGCTCTGTGGATAATCATGTGAGGTTTATTACATTACATATGTCATCTTGGATTTCTCAGGGTGTCCGTCAGCACAATGTCACAAAATAACAAATACAATCCAATAAGTGGTTAAGTCACTTTCTCTCCGGTTTAGTACCTAGAGATGTTAGCCGATTTGATTTAATTACAAAAGAGCAAATCAATAACACTATCACCAGAACATTTCAAGCTATGCATGCTCACTACACTTATTCCTTTAGCTGCCAAAAACCATAGCAAATAGTCTGTCAGAAAATGTAAGTTACCTGATACTTTTTACTAAAACTGAAGTAAAACCAATGGGGAGAAAAACATCAGTCATTTATAGTGAAGCTCCAACAGAGAAATTCAGACTGCATAATTAAATTTGCTATTGGACAGCATGTTTAAGATGCATTATTTAAAAAACCAGGTCTTTAGGGATAATAACTGAAACAAGTCATTTATAAAGGCTTCTACTTCTGAAAATTCAGGCACCATTAATTGTTTGTGATTTTCAGTAAAGACATTGTGATGAGAAGTCATCACCAAACGGATGGGTGAAGTTGTATGCCAGGGCAGGGCAGGCAGGGCAGGTGCACTGCGCCTGGGATGACAGATCAACTGTAGAGGGGCGGCTGTAGGGTGGCTGTGCTCCCAGCAGCGATGTCGGCTGTGCCTATCCTGTCCTGGTTTGTGCTCAAGTTGTTTACCCTCTTGTCCATAGATTCTGTCAGCCTGGATAGACATTCAATAGATGAACTTCTGCTTCAGTTAGCCATGGTTTGGTTTTGCTGGCAAGCAGAAATCCTACAACTACAAAACACGATCAAGGAAGAGGAGCTACGGCTCATAAGGGAACGTGAAAGTTTTGATTTGTTCAGGTGCCGGAGATGGAGAAGAAATAAATAAGAACCCTGCTAATTTTTCTAGCTGAGAAACTGGCAACTTTTCATAGGTAGTTGTGGAACAGCTGACTAAACAGTTGGCTTCTATACCGCAGGGTGCTGAAGCTGGCACATGAAGGGAACTCGGAAAAATTTATGATGTTGGAACATACTACGTGTGACTATTTCATTGTACAAAAAAAGGAAGAAGAGAGAGAGAGAGAGAGAGAGAGAGAGAGAGAGAGAGGAAATAAATAAATCTATCTGGGCAGGTGGTAGATCACTTGAAAGTTGGAAGTTTAAGGATGACTCAGCCGTTGGAACCACTACCATCCGGACTGCCTCTTATCTGAACTAGTACATTTCCTTGATTTGTTGGTTGAACCTGTCAGTTACTTTTATCAAATCTATCTTCCAGGTTTACCAAGGAACTTGGGTCCTCATCTGCTCGAAGAGAAGGAGGATCTGTATGTGTCCTGGTGCCTAAAAGTAGGCAAAAAGGGAGCCTCGCTGATTCCCTATGGGCGGGTGAGTTATTTTAGGGTCCAGGCATTCCAACGCTGGGCTGCCCAGGCACGAGTTTCACACTCTCTTCCTTAGATCCACTCAGGGGCACACACCTCCTGGGCCCTCGGCCACTTGTTTGTGCTCAGCATCCATGGCACAAGCCCACAGTGTCCCGCCTCTTCTCTCCTCCCCAGTGTCTCCTCTCCACTGCTGCGAGGGCGTGAGAAGCTGCAGAATCTTAATGACTAACTACACGCACCTGGGAATATGAAATTATCCTGTGAAGTTATCCCCCTGTGGGGTAAATCTTTGACCAGCAGGAAACGGGGGCTGCCAGATAAATTCTTCTCTTTGCTGTCCCCAGAAAGACTTTCTGGAAATTCTGTTCACGTGGCCTCTCCAAAAATGGTCTTGTGAGACAGTTGCCTGGAAAGCTAATGGCAGCCAACTCTATAGCGCTTGTACTTGCCCTGGTTCCTTCTCAGTTTCATTCCTATTTCCTTACTTCCACTCCCCTGGGCCTGTACTCCCTGAGAATGGATTTGAACGGAAGATTTTATTGCCTCAGTTTGCTGCAGAAGCTGCTCTGATATAACCCTGACATTTAAAATATATCACTGGTTTCCGATCATCCTCTTATGTTTCACTCTTAGCCCACATCTTTCCCCTAAATTTAAAATGTTGTAGTATTTTCAAGTTGTATCTGACAGCTTTACGCATAAGGCTTACATATATTAAATAATTTAGGGGACAGTCTGGGAAACAAAGTAGTATTTTTCTGGATCCAGACCCAAAGAGAGGTCATTTTATTTCCTACCATTCTCTAGTTTTGATGGATTTTTTTCCCTTCATTGCTGGGCTGTGACATACTCCTTGGTAACACAAAGCTTCTGTATGTGTTCCCAATTTGTATTTTATTTTATTTTATTTAAAAGGCTGAGAGAGGCCGGCGCCGCGGCTCACTAGGCTAATCCTCCGCCTAGCGGCGCCGGCACACCGGGTTCTAGTCCCGGTCAGGGCGCCGGATTCTGTCCCGGTTGCCCCTCTTCCAGGCCAGCTCTCTGCTGTGGCCAGGGAGTGCAGTGGAGGATGGCCCAGGTGCTTGGGCCCTGCACCCCATGGGAGACCAGGAAAAGCACCTGGCTCCTGGCTCCTGCCATCGGATCAGCGCGGTGCGCCGGCCGCAGTGCGCCGGCCGCGGCGGCCATTGGAGGGTGAACCAACGGCAAAAGGAAGACCTTTCTCTCTGTCTCTCTCTCTCACTGTCCACGCTGCCTGTAAAAAAAAAAAAAAAAAAAAAAAAAAAAGGCTGAGAGAAAGATAGAAATTTCTCATCCAGCAGTTCATTCCCCAAATGCCCACAATATCTGGCCCTGGGTCAGGCAGAAACCAGGAGCCAGGAACTCAGTGTGGGTCTCTTATGTGGATGGCAGGGACCCAACTACTTGTCATCACCTGCTGCCTCCCAGGGTGCGCAGGAGCAGGAAGCTGGAGTCAGGAGTGGAACAGAGCCTCCATCCCAGGCGCTCTGATAGGCAATGCAGGCATCCCAAGTGGCACCTTAACCACTGCACCAGACTCCTACCTTGTGTTTTTGAAAAGTCCTTACTATTCATTAGAATTCTTTTGCAGTCTTGCAAACACATGCATATTGATTAATTTCTCTCTGGGCTCCTGATAGGCCCATGATTCCCAGTCTTGAGTAAAGACTCTGACCTTGGTCTTCCTTTTCTTCATTCATTAAATACGAATCTGTGTTAGGCAGATAGTGACAGAGTTCATTACCAGAAAGCATCCTAGAACCTAAGGAACTTTTCTACTGGCTAAGATGACAAATCTGAAAGTAAGGGTATCACTGCCACCTCCTTTCCTCCTCACACTTCCATTTCTCAACAGCACTGATCAGAGAAAAACGAAATAAGAGAAGTGTTTTTGGCTTTTAATCTAAGTACCTCCTGTTAAAGCCAAAGCTACTGATACTTAAAGTAAACCTTTGGGGCCAGCACTGTGGCACAGTGGATTAAAGCCTCAGCCTGCTGCACCAGCATCCCATATGGGTGCCGGTTCAAGTCCCAGCAACTCCACTTCTGATGCTAATGGCCTGCAAAAGTGTCAGAAGATGGCCCAAGTGCTTGAGCCCCTGCACCCATGTGGGAGACCAGGAAGAAGCTCCTGGCTTTGGATCAGCCCAGTCCCAGGCATTGTGGCCATTGGGGAGTGAACCAGTGGATGAAAGACCTCTCTCTCTCTCTCTCTCTCTCCCTCCTAACTCTGCCTTTCAAATAAATAAGTAAATCTTTAAAAGAAAAAAAAAGGATTAACAAAAACATTTGTTTTCTCAAATCAAAGTTTGGATTTAATGGCTTCTTTCTATATGATATGTTGATGCTCCAAGTTTTTGCTAATAATTATTTGTCTCCAAATGGCAATTATGCAGAAACAATTATGCAGAAATTACTCCTAATACTCCTGTGTGAAAACAAGACTCTGGGAAATCAATCCAAGAACTCAAGAGCATGATGAAATGCTAAAAATGGAAGAGAAGAAATGAAAAGGAATACATGGTTGGCTCAAGTTAATAGCGCAATTGGCAATTTTATTTATTTTTATTTGAAAGGCAGTGAGACAGAGGCAGACAGAAATCTTCCATCCATTAACTCATTCCCCAGATGCCTGCAACAGCTGGGGCTGGGCCAGGCCAAAGCCAGGAATCTAGAACTCAATCTGTGTCTCTCACATGGATGGCAGGAACCCGTGTACTTAAGCCATTATCTGCTGCCTCCCAGAGTGTGCATTAGCAGGAAGCTGAAATCAGAAGCAGAGCTTGAACTTGAACCCAGGTACTGCAATAGGGGATACAGGCATCCTAGGTGGTGTCTTAACCATTGAGCCAAATGCTGAGCCCTAATGGTTCAATTTTTACAACTGAGAAAAAGGGACTTTCATAAAATGGAAATTTCACATTTTTTTTATATCAAGGTCTTAGGAGATAGTGGAACAGAATGCAGTAGAGGGCACTGCATCCCCACTGTCTATTCCCGGGGTTTGAGTCAGGGATACAAGTCCCAAACCCTACAGCTCCTGACAGTCAGGCTGCTGCAGAGCCAGCCCTCAGGCCGAGAGCACCCAGCAGGCCAATTGCCTGAGAATGCACCTTTCCTCCAGAGGGGGGAGCAATTCCTCTCCCTGATCAGGTGTAGAGGAAATCAAATAAAGTTCAAGGTTGTAAAGGAAGCGCAGAGCCTGGCCCAGAGAAATTCCTTATAAACTGTAATGGTCTTATCACAGTATTGCTGTGGAGAAAAATGATCACATGCTCAAAATATTTTTATTTCTTAATGTCCTTAATCATCAATAATTTGTCCCTGCCTCTTACCCTTGGGTTTTGGTCTCATTTGCCTTGCATTTTCTGTTTATGTGGAAATAAAAGATTTTTCCATCCTGGTTTTCAAAATGGAAAACTAAAGCTAAATGTTTGACTCAAGTTGTACTGATAGACAGGGCTGCAGCAGGGGCTACACCAGACTACTTCAGCAAGTTCATGGAAAATGGAATGAAAAGAGAAGTTCTTTTGGTACAAGTAAGCTTGAAACCCACGCAATTTTCTCATAGTTTGCATTTTCTGTGAACGTATTTGGATATGCAGAGCTGGTGTTTCTCAGTGAGGACCCTCTTGCCCTTCAAAGAATATTAAGGAAATTTGCAAGGACATATTTGGCTGATTCAATGACTGGAGAACAGTATTGGTGTTCAGTGTGGGACCAGGGTCACAAGGAATCTCCCACTATCCCCCCCCCCAAAAAAAAAGTCCAGAAAGTTCAGATCTTACTCCTGATGGAACCGAGACCCTCCAGAGTGCCCAGAAGGAGACAGCCTCCCAGCCTTCCAGTCGTAGTCTCAAGCTTCTTTATGATTGCAAATCGACCTCTCACTTAAATTAACTCGCTGAATTGAGGGAGTGATGGCAGCTGGCCCTTCTGATCACAAGACTGAAATTAACTAAAGTCAGTTGTCTCTTCCAAAGGTCACATCTTGATGGCCGCTCTTGTCTTGAGGATTTTACCCAGGGACCTGCAAGCCCTGAGCAGTGACAGACTGGAGCCCACTTGCCGTCAACATTCCCAAAAGAATGCAATGGGGCTGACCAGTTACAGGAGAGGCTCGAGCAAGGCGGACCAACCAGGGACCTGGACACAAGCTGAACACGCACGTCTCAACCTCACCCTCAGTCTATAAGAAGCTTTATTCCTAACCCCTGGAGGAGACAGGGAATTAAGCTCTGAGCTTTGCAATGAACACCTACTTCCTCCCACCATGCCAGTTTCAGTGTCTGGCTTGCTGTACATCCAGCAAGTGGACCCCAGTTAGGGAGTTCTACCACACACTCACCTGACTAAAAATACAAAAGACCTGGGGCTGGTGCTGCAGCATAGTGGGTAAAGCTGCCGCCTGCAGTGCCTGCATCCCATATGGGTACTGATGTGAGTCCCGTTTGCTCTTCTTCTGATCTAGTTCTCTGCTATGGCCTGGAAAAGCAACGGAAGATGGACCAAGTCCTTGGGCTCCTGCCACCCACTTGGGAGACCTGAAAGAAGTTTCTGGCTCCTGGCTTCAACCTGGCCCAGCCCCAGCTGCTGTGGCCATTTGGGGAATGAACCAGTATATGTTAAGATCTCTCTCCCTGACCCTCCTTCTCTCTCTCTCTGTAACTGTTCCTTTCAAATAAATAATCTTTTTTTTTTTAAAGGAATAACCAAAAAGTTGGTGAGAGAAGGCAAAATTCAATCATCTAGTAATTGACAAGGGAACATAATTCTGTATGATACAGCCTTTTATAAGAATTTGAAGGAGGAAAAAATGGATGAAATTATTTTTAAAGAAATGATTTAGGGGCAGGCACTGTGGCACAGCAGGTTAAAGCCTCAGCTTAAAGCACTGGCATGCCATATGGGTACCTGTTCGAGTCCTGTCTGCTCCACTTCTGATCTAGCTCCCTGCTAATGTGCCTGGGAAAGCAGTGGAAAATGGCCCAGGTGCTTGGGCCCCAGCACCCACACGGGAGACCCAGAAGTAGCTCCTGGCTCCTGGCTTTGGATCGGCTCAGCTCTGGCCATTGCAGCCATTTGGAGAGTGAACCAGCAGATGGAAGACCCTCCCCATCTCTACCTCTGTCTGTAACTCTATCTTTCAAATAAATAAAAATAAATCTTTAAAAATACAGAAATTATTCATGATATAAAAGAGTTGTCTATATTTGAAACTCAACATTACTTGGCAAAAGCGTTAACTTTTCTATTATTATTGCTTATGCAAAAGATGAAGTTGCAACTATGATTGGTTTATAGCAACATAGATTTACAGTAGGTTTATAAATGGAGTACCAAATGTTTTATAAATTCATATTATTCCTGACAATTAATTGCTTAGAACTGTAGTGACAGACTCAGTAAGCAACAGATGTTCTTATTTTTATTTATAAAATTAAGAGTAATTCCATTAATGTCAGACTATTTTATAAAATGCTCAATAACAGTATTTCAGGCATGGAAAGCCAAGACACTCTGGCAAAAGATCTCTGTGAGTGAGATCTCAGTGAAAAGAACAGGTCTTCAAAGAAGGAGGTACCTTTCTCTGAAGGGAGGAGAGAACCTCCACTTTGACTATGACCTTGTCTAAACAAGATAAGAGTCGGAGAACTCAAGGGGCTTCCATAGCCTTGGAAACTCATGACTGGAGCATAGGGAGATTACTGATGCCATAGACAGGAGTGTCAATTTGTAAAGTCAACAACAGGAGTCACTGTGCACTTACTCCTCATGTAGGATCTCTGTCATTAATGTGCTGTGCATTGAGATTTAATGCTATAACGAGTACTCAAATAATATATTTCACTTTGTGTTTCTATGGGGGTGCAAACTGTTGAAATCTTTACTTAATGCATACTAAACTGATCCTCTGTAAAAAAAAAAAAAAAAAGAAAAGAAAAGAAAAGAATAGAAACTATCAACTCCCAACTTGACTCTCACTGGGATTAAACATGACAATAGGTCTGATCTGATTTCATCATCATTAAAAAAAATCATCTATTATTTTTCACTTTATGTTTCTGTGTGGGAGCAAACTGTTGAAATCCTTACTTAATGTATACTAAGCTGATCTTCTGTATATTAAGATAATCGAAAATGAATCTTGATGTGAATGGAAGGGGAGAGGGAGTGGGAAAGGGGAGGGTTGTGGGTGGGAGGGACGGTATGGGGGGGAAGCCATAGTAATCCATTATTCGTACTTTGGAAACGTATATTCATTAAATAAAAGTTAAAAAAAAAAAAATGCTCAATAACAGGAAGAAGAATGTGTTTATCTTATCCTGTGATAGGAGCTAAGTTTACTCTCTAGGAAATAAGCTAAAATTACTGAATTTTTTTTAGTTTAATATTTGAGACTGTTGTTGAACACTACTGTTGATTTCTCAATTCTATCATTTGAAATTTTTACTTAATATTTGAGACGTTGGAACACTACTATTGATTTTTTTTATTCTAACAAATTGAAAACTAAGCAATAGAATTAGAATATTATGACGCTATATGGACTCCTTTCAAATATATTTAACAGGTTAAAGAAATCCTTTAGCTGGAAAAAATGCATATATTGATGTAAAATAAGGCATAATGAGAGTTAATAGAGGGTTTTACATGATCTTAAAGTAATCTTGCCTACAGAATTTTCAGATTTTTCATTTTTGCACCAATTATATAATGATTGACTTAAGCTATTGATCTGAAAGTACACACTCTCAGCTTTACACTGTTATAAAGATTTGATGATGACATTTGGAGATATATAAAATCTTTACAATATCATTTTCCATAATTTATTCTTTTTTTTAAAAAAATGAACATGCTAGCCAGCATTTTCATGAAGTTAATTAGCTCAAAAATGACTTTGAGAGTCAAACATAAATTAATCCTTGTAACTACAAAAAGCTTGGATCCATTAACACTTTTATACTTATTTCTTTAGAAAGAATATAATTATTTATAGCTGTTCCTATTACATTTTTGGTTTAAAAGTTTTTTACTGGAAAAGTGAAGTTGCTGCAAAATATCAAAGCAATTGCATAAGAACAGAAGAAATGGGAGACTCCTTCAAAATTTACATCAAATATGTTTATAAATTTTATATACTTGAAAGGAAGAGAGAAAGAGACACACACAGAAAGAGGGAGAGAGGGAAAGAGGGAGGAGGGGAGAGAGAGAGAGAGAAAGTGAGAAAGTGAAATAGAGAGAGAGAGAGATCATCTATCCATTGATTCACTCAACAAGTGGTTCCAACTGCCAGGACTAGGCGAGGCCAGAAACCCATCTGGGTCTCCCACATGGTTTGCAGGGGCCAAATATTTGAGCCATTATCTGCTGCCCCCCAGGAGGCACCAGTGGAAGCTAGACTGGAAGCATTAAGAGGCAGGACTCCAACCTCACTCCAATATGGGATGCAGATTTTCCAAGCAGCAGTTCAAGCCACTGCATCACAACTCACATCCCAACAAATACTATCAAATTAGCCGAAAAAGATCAAATTTGGGGAAATCATTGTCTTATTAAGATTTTTAAAAATAGTCATTTTTTTCATGCTTGAATTTCCATCTTATTTTTCACAAAGGTTAGTTTCTCATTTTAACTATTTTATTGAAACAATACCTATAGACATTTTTAACTCCATGCCTGAAAACTCCAATAACTGAACCATTGTGGATTAATTTCTAATATCTTCTTCCTCCTTTGTTTTTATTTTCTTACATAATAAAATGAATTGAATGGCAGATTCCGTGTGATGTCACATTCCTCCCGAGATTTCTTTTTTTACCTTTTTCGGTCAGAGGAGCAAGGCTAGCCAGTCAGAGTACCAGCAGCTCAACATAATCCAATCTGGGCTTGAACTGCTTCAAAGCCAAGGTTCAGTCTTTCAGGTGCTTTTACAACTTGCCCTTATTGCTGAGGTACAGCCCCTTCTGCTGGAAGTTGTGAATGTTCCCAACACCGCACCCCACCCCCACCAGCTCTGCTGGACCTAGTAGAGATCCTCTGTTGGTCCCCTCTCCTTAGGAGACAGCTCAGAGCTCCATTTGGCTTCCCAGCTTCTTGGCAGCACACACACACACACACCTCAGGGACATCCCATCTGTCTGGGATCTACCTGCCTTGGTTTCCCCTTGCCTTGGCAGTTCACCCAATGTCTTAACTGCAACATTCATTTGCCTAGTATTGCTAGACACACCCAGGGGGAGGCTTAGTCTTCAATAGACTGTCATTTCTAGAACTCCAAGACTAGTCTTGTTATTCTAGATGTTACCGTTTAGCATAGAGAGGTGCAGGATGGAGTCCTCCGTTCTTGACCTTGTCTGAAAGGAATGTGCTCCAGGACCCTACACACTAGCTTCATCAGTAGTTTCTCAGCTCCCACTGCTTCCTCAATTTACCCATCGTCTTCCTGGCTCTTATACTTTGGGAGGGGGGCTCTGCGAATAATGCTGCAGCAGTCATGGCATCAAAGTGTTTCCATTCAGGTCCTAATTCAAGATCCCATCTTGCATCGGATACTAAGATTCATAATGAATATTCCTGTTGAAACACCTCGGGAAGTCTGAAGGTTATCAAAGATCCCCTCTGTCCGGCTCACAGACCTACCACAACTGTAATGATCATGCATTTGAGTCAAACTCTGTCATTCGAAATTGCCTTCTCATTTATTTTTACACAGATTCCTTAAAGAGCAAAATAGACACAGAGAGGCAATTTCCTGGTCACAAGGCTTGTTAGCAAAAGCCATCTTTTTTTTTTTTAAAGATTTATTTATTTATTTGAAAGGCAGAATTACAGAGAGGCAGAGGCAGAGAGAGAAAAACAGTTCAAGCCCAGTTCAACCACCCACTGGTTTACTCCCCAGATAGCCACAATGGCAGGAGCTGCAGGGATCTGAAGCCAGGAGCCAGGAGCTTCTTCCAAGTCTCCCATGTGGGTGCAGGGGGCCAAGGACTTGGGCCATCTTCTGCTTTCCCAGGTCGTAGCAGAGAGCTGAATTGGAAGTGGAGCAGCCAGGATTCAAACTGATGCCCATAGGCACTACAGGCAGTGGTCCCACTGCTACACCACAGCACTGCCCCCTCCCCCCGCCAAAAAATTCATCTTAATATATAGTTCCATCTTCCACAACACCCAACTATACCATATGTTTGAGACTGGAATGAGTGGATAGTCTCTGATTTCCCATCTGAATAAAGCCAAACAAAAGGTCTCTAATGCTTACTGTCCAAGGGCAGTCACCTAGAGGCCTCACCAAGTGGCCAGGTGGTTCTCACGCATCAGCCTTTATTTCCTTTGTGATTCCTACCCCATCTGGAGCCTCTGCAGCTCTGATGCAGTTGACATTCTCACGTAAAGGGGCAAAGCCCATTCCCTATGGTCTCCTGATATTACCTAACCCCAACACTTTCTTTTCCTCTCTGCAGTGCCCCCATTTCTGGAAGGGATGGACTTGCTTCTGGCCATAGTCTGAGAGAGGAAGCTTTTGCCCCAGAAAGCACCATGCACCAGGCTTACTGCCCTCTGCTCCTTTTGGATGCAACTCAGTGGCCGGGGCAGGTGCCCCTGCTTCTCTACCCGGTAGACTTAGCCTGACAGTTTCCAGAGAAGGGAGCACCTCCCCCGTACCCCCACAATGAGTGAAAATCCATAAAATGTGAGCAGCCTTCCTTGGGTTTCCAATTCCCACCCCCCGCCTCCATTCACATCTGTGGGAGAGGCGATTAAGCCCGAATTGTCTCTCCAAGGTTTGGTGACCTCAAGAATTCTTTGCCTCAGCAGGAGTTTTTGCTTACTTGTGCTGTCCACTCATGGGTGTCCACATGCAAGTACTCTTCAGGCCACAGGACACCTCTTTGGTGGGGAATTAGGTCATGCCCACCACTTTGATTTTTCAACATCTTCTTTGATTTCTTTTTAGAATTATTTTATTCTTATTATTTGAAAGAGTTACAGAGAGAGGTAGAGCCAGAGAGAGAGAGATCTTCCATTCCTCTGGTTCACTCCCCAAATGATTGCAATGGCCAGAGTGGAGCTGATCCAAAGCCAGGAGACAGGAGATTTTTCCAGGTCTCCCACGCGGGTGCAGGGGCCCAAGGACTTGGGCCATCTTCTACTGCTTTCCCAGGCCATAGCAGAGAGCTGGATCAGAAGAGGAGCAGCCAGGACTCGAACTGGCACCCATATGGGATGGCAGTGCTGCAGGCCAGGGCTTTAACCCACTGTGCCACAGCATCAGCCTCTTCTTTCTTTGATTTCTTTGCTCCTTTACAACCCATATGTAATCATTTGGTGAGTCAGTACCCCAAAAGGCTTCAAACATACAATTGAGCTCCTAAGATTAACTCTTCAAAAACTAGAAACCATGGCCCCCAGTCTCCTACCCCAAGCCTCAGACGTTGCCAGGAGTTCAACAACAAAACAAAAACAGACCCTGGCTTCTAGACCTCAAAAGGTCCCTGGGGACACGTGACTGCCATGACTGTGTTCTTTTTTGAAAAATCAATTTTCACTTTTTAGCAAACCCTGCAATTACAACAGTGGAGGTGGTAACAAGAAGAAAAGTAAAATCCTGTGGAATTGAAAAAAACCTTTTTTTTGCATATTTTTGAATATCCCAAGAGAATTTTGATTTTTTTTTTTTTTTTTTTTTTTTTTTTTTGACAGGCAGAGTGGACAGTGAGAGAGAGAGACAGAGAGAAAGGTCTTCCTTTGCCGTTGGTTCACCCTCCAATGGCCGCCGCGGCCGGCGCGCTGCAGCCGGCGCACCGCGCTGATCCGATGGCAGGAGCCAGGAGCCAGGTGCTTTTCCTGGTCTCCCATGGGGTGCAGGGCCCAAGCACCTGGGCCATCCTCCACTGCACTCCCTGGCCACAGCAGAGAGCTGGCCTGGAAGAGGGGCAACCGGGACAGAATCCGGTGCCCCAACCGGGACTAGAACCCGGTGTGCCGGCGCCGCTAGGCGGAGAATTAGCCTAGTGAGCCGCGGCGCCGGCCAAATTTTGATATTTTCTAAAGGGAGGAATTGGAGCTCTACAAGTTTGGATTTATAAAAAGAGTTGGAAAATGCATTTCTCTGTGGGGAAACTGTCACACACATATCATTAATTTAAATATCCTGCCCTTTGTTCAAGGTAGTCCCTTAATCCTTACTCTAAGTAAACCCATTAGCAGGAAGAAAGAAGATTTGCTATGTCCCATTATTTTTGCAGGCCAGGTTGAACACTTCTTTCGAGAAACAACTCAGGTTTCTAGGGCACACTTTAAAAAAAAAAAACATATTTGAAAACAAGATTGCTTCTACCTAATTTCTTGTATGGATCAAATTACTTCTTTTTCTCAGAATCAAGAGTAGCAGCCTCGTGTGGGAGCCTCCCAGTGGAACAGCAGAACACTCTCTGTTGTATTTCCTGAAAACAGCCAAAAGGGTGATCAGGACAGAAAGGTTGGCTTCGAAAAATTCCAGAATTGCGTGCCAGTAAATATTTACTTGATATGTTCTCGATGTGTGTGTTGATTACAAAGTACAATGAAGTCTATAGAACAGCTTATGCCCAGTAGGATTAGAGAATAGCAATGAAACTCAGTGGAGAAAAAAAAAATTCTGTCCTAGCTATAAAAAATTAACTTAAAATATATAGGATCTCAAACACAATCTTTATTTCTAAGGATCTGTTATAGTTATACTTCTTGACCATTAATATTTCCAGCACTGCTAAAAATTTACAGTAGAAATGAACTGTTTGTTATCTGTATTAGTCTTGCAGTACACAGGGTAAAACGGAAATGACATAAACAACAATGATGACGTGATCTGTTGAACTGAGATGTATACTTTAAGCCTGGTGTTGTTTCTATGTTTTCTAAAATGGTGACTGTCATGAAACTAGAAAACCAAAGTCCAACTGATTTTTCCTCCTTTGAGGATTTATTTATTTGAAAGGCAGAATTAAGAGGGGGAGGAGAGAGAGAGAGAGAGAGAGAGATCTTCCATCCTTTGGTTCACTCCCCAAATGGCACACAGGTTAAGGTTGGGTAAAGAAAAGCCAGGAGCCAGGAACTCCATCCGGGTCTCCCATGTGGGTAGCAGGGGCTCATGCACTTGGGCCATCTGCTGTCTTCCCAGGAGCATTAGCAGGGAGCTGGATGGGACACAGAGCAGCCATGGTTTAAAACTCTGCATAACAACACTGGCCCCTTTTCTTCCTTTAAGAGAGAACTACTGGGACCAGTGTAAGCCCTAGCAGTTAAGGCGGCCTCATACCACACGAAAGTACTTGGGCTTGATGCCTCACTCTGGTTCCTGATTCCAGCTTTCTGCTACATGCATACTGGGAGGCAGTGGTCATGCAGCAAGTGGATGGGTCGCTTCTACCCATGTGGGAGATCCAGGCTGACTCCTGGCTCCTGGCTCCGGCCTGACCCAGCCTTGGCAGTATTTGCAGGTATTTAGGGCAAAGAACCAACAGATGGAAAATCGCTCTCTGTATATCTGTCTGCCTCTGAAATAAATAAATGTATAAATATTTAAAAGAAATATGTTCTCACTGAAACAAGCGGGTTCTGAAGGGATGGATAGCAAGTTTCTAAGACACTGCTGCATATTTATGTAAAATTGTCCATGACTATCAACAACGCCGGCTTGCCAAAATCCACAAGTCCTCACCACGCGCTGCGCCCTTATCGCACCCCTCACAACAATCCCCAGGCTGCCACACTCAGTTTTTGATTCAGCCATGTCGCAGATCGTCAGGCAATGCTCAAACACAGAGAACTGTGACAGCATCCGGACTCAGCATCCACCCAGCGGTGGAACAGAGCTTCCTGCGCCCTACAGAGCAGTCTGTCTCCTCAAAGGCTCAGGGAACCAAATCCATATCAGAACCAGGTTTCTCAGAAGCCAGGCCTGACCCTTAGCCCAGGCTCCCTCACTGCAGAGTCCATGACCCACGCCCCTGTACTTCACTCTCACATCGCAGGCTACGCCTTAGAATGTTGGAAAATTAGGGGCTGGTGCTGTGGCATAGCATATAAAGCCACTGCCTGCAGTGTAGGCATCCCATATGGGCGCTGGTTCAAATCCCAGCTGCTCCACTTCTGATCCGGCTCTATGCTATGGCCTGGAAAAGCAGTAGAAGATGGCCCGAGGCCTTGGGCCCCTGCACCTGCATGGGAGACCTGGAGGAAGTTCCTGGCTCCTGGCTTCGAACCAGCACAGTTCCAGCCCTTGCAGCCATCTGGGGAGTGAACCAGTAGATGGAAGACCTCTCTCTGCCTCTTGTTCTTTCTCTGTGTAACTCTGACTTTCAGATAAATAAATAAAAATAAATTTTTAAAAAGAAAAAAAAAAGAATGTTGGAAAATTAGAAGTCAGGATCCCAGGTTCTGGTGTTGACAGTCAGCTTTTGAATCTTGGCTCCCTCCCTAGCTCAAACACTGCCTGGCTAGTCTCAGGCACTTTATTAAAAAAGACACAACCCTTCTTCATAGGATATTTTAAACTTTTATTCTCACTATCCTTATGGAGAGAATAATTCACATGCCATAGAACACACACATTTAAAGACTATAGTTCAGTGGTTTTGGAAGTACTGATGGGATTGTGCAACCACCACCTTATCTAATTCTAGAACATGTTCATCATCCCATTAGCAGCCACCACCACATGAATCCACCTCCTATTTGGGACACTTCGTACAAGTGGCACTGTGCATTAGGTGGCCTTTTTGTTGTTGTTGTTAAGATTATTTATTTGAAAGAGTTACAGAGAGAAGGAGAGACCGAGAGGTCTCCCATCCACTGGTTCACTCCCCAATTGGCCGCAACAGCCAGAGCCACACTGATCCGAAGCCAGTAGCCAGGAGCTTCTTCCAGGTCCCCCACATAGGTGCAGGGGCCCAAAGACTTGGGCCATCTTCTACTGCTTTCCCAGGCCATAACAGAGAGCTGGATCGGAAGTGGAGCAGCCGGGACTCGAACCAGAGCCCATATGGGATGCTGACACTGTAGGCAGCGGCTTTACCTGCTACGTCACCCTTAGGTGGCCTTTTGTGACTGCCTTGTTTACCATACCTTCAAGGTTTCTCAGATGATCCCAATACTTTAACTGCTGTTCTTACCAAACAATATTCCGCTGTGCCAGTAACCCACATTTTGTTTATCTTTTTATCCACTGATGGGATCTGGATTGTTTCCATGGAGGTCCTGTGTGGACCTATGTTTTCACTGCTCCTGGGATATGCCAGGGATGGCATTGCTGGGGCCTTCATGAATCTAGATAGAACTACCAAGGTGGTTCCCAAACTGTCTGCACCCGCCGGGTATTTTTCCGAATCCTTGGTACTGTTTCTTTTTTTATTAAAGCTATCTTGGGGCATGGGAAGTAGTATTGCATCGTGGTTTTGATTTTTTTACAAAGACATTGATTTATTTTCTGAAAGGCAGAGAAACAGAGAGGGAGGGAGCAAGGGAGACAGTGAGTTCTCAAGAGAGAGAGATCTTCTATGTGCTGGTTCACTCCCCAAATGCCTGCAACAGCCAGGGTCGGGCCAGGCCAAAGCCTGTTGTGGCCGTTTGGGGAGTGAATCAGCAGATGGAAGACCTTTCTCTTTGGCTCTCCCTCTGTCTGTAACTCTACCTCTCAAATAAAAACAATTTTAAAAACTTAAACAAAAACCAGAAATATTTCATTTTGATGACCTCCGATTAATCTATTTCCCCTTCCCCCTTTGTTTCCTTGTGCTTTTGGTATTCAGATTTACTCCTGTGCTTAAGAGGATTTTTGGTGAAGATTAACGGGGTTAATGTATGAAGATTCTGGACATGTAAATATCAGCAGAAATGATGATAATAATGGATTGTCAGTGAGAAGAGTTCTCCGGGCTCTACCTTCTGCCCTTTCCAGATTTCCCTGCTCTCCACCTTCCAGGATTTTCCTCTCCTTGGACGGGCTCTGGCCTTCATTGCAGATTCTTCCTCATACACTGCCTCTGGGTGTCCCAGGATCCTCAGTTTCAAGCCAATGGTCCAGACTCGTGCTTCATCCAGGTCAGGACTGCCCAGCAGGGGGCATCAGAGAACCAGGAGAGAATCTCCTTTTCAGGAAAGCCAGCATTCATCCAACAGCGTCTACTGTTGTGTGAGCGCCAGCTGCCTGGCATCCTTTGTGTGAACACTATTCCTAGTCCCTGGAGTAGCTGCAGGCATGAACTGATAGCACCTCCATGTCACAAAAGAGGTTTCAGAGACGTTCTGTAACTTTTCAAGCATTTCCTGGTTCAGTGTAGCAACGAAGGAACTGGGCTTGGACTCCAAAACTTACATTCTTTTTCTATGTTGCCCATCCTCACCTTACAGGGGGGCAACAAGAAGCAAGAGTTCCAACTTCCTCTTCTTTAGTAGCTCTGGACAGCATCAACACATGAACAGAACTGTGTTAAGAGACGGTGTCCCGGACAAAGGGGACACGCTGCAAGTCACACCCTCTGACTCTAAGCACTTATGTGTGAATGCGGAAGGCACAAGCGGCAGCGGGTGCAGAGGCAGGAAGGAAGTCGTAACGCCTCAATAAAGTCAACTTCAACGTTCTGTCACCTTAGTCACATGTTCCGCCCTGGCTTGGAGTACAATGTTGATAACAGCTAAACTGTGGCTTACTTTAGGGGAACTTGAACCTGATCAGTTCCCCTAAGACACTAGACTTAGAATTGGAGCATCACCCACCTAATGGACAGTACTTTCTCAAAATGTTCTCTGGGTCCCCTTGCAGTGAGATTATTAAAATGCAAACCCCAGAGCACTCCCCATATTGACGTCCAGGCTTGGTGTCTGGCAACTGCCTTTTTTTTTTTTTTTTTTTTTTTTTTTTTTGAGAGGTACAGTTACAAGCAGAGAGAGGGAGAGAGAGTGTAAAATGTCTTCTATCCTCTGGTACATTTCCCAAATGGCTACAATGGCCAGAGCTGGGCTGATCCCAAGCCAGGAGCCAGGAGCTTCCACGTGAGTCTCCCACATAGGTACAGGGGCCCAAGCACTTGGGCCATCTTCCACTGCTTTCCCAGGCACATTAGTAGGGAGCTGGATCAAAGTGGTCACTCCCAAATGACATCAACAGCCAGGGATGGGCCAGGCCAAAGCCAGGAGCCAGGAGCTTCTTTCAGGTCTCCCAGGTGGGTGGCAGGGGACCAAGCACTTGGGCCATCTTCTGCTGCTTTTCCAGCTGCATTAGCAAGAACTGGACCGAAAGTGGAGCAGCCAGGACTCATTTGGGATGCTGGCGTCACAGGCAGCAGCTTAACCCACTGCACCACAGGGCCGGCTCCCAGACCTCACTTCTTATCTTTAGGAAACACTATCTCTCTTTTGAACTCCTGCTCACTGATTCCAAGTTATTAAATCATTAAAGCAGAAATTGATAAAGGTAGGAAAATTTCTATAGTTTGGTGCATGGTAATAATTCTAACAGCCAAGGTGGCTGTTTTGCCGAGTGATTAAGCTTCTCCTTGGCAGGTTGTATCTGGGGGTTTGAGTCAGGCTCTGACCTTGACTCCAGTTTGCTACTAACACATATCCCATGAGGCAGCCTGGGAGCTCAAGTAGTTGGATCCCTGCCACTCATGTGGGAGACCCAGATGACAGGTTCCTGGCTTCAGCCTGGCCCAGCCCTGGCAGGCATTTGGGGAGTGCACCAGCAGATGGACGACCCCTACCGCTGACTCTCTGGCTTTCAAGTAAATAAAAACACATTTTAAATAATGGTGGCTAATACTTCCATCTCACTTAACGTGGGGTCAGGGACTATTCTAAGTCCTTTACATAACACTGAATCCTCATACCCATCTCAAGTTGTTGCCTCCGCTAATTTCAGATCTATTACACAGAAGAGGAAACAGAGCTTAAATAACTTTCGCAAGATCAAGGTCACAGAGCTTATCATTGATGCAGCCCAAACTCAAGTCCACAGACAACCTAACTTTGAAGTCAAACAACACAATTCTTTCAAAAAATACCCTAATACTGAAAGGCTGGAAAAAAACAAACTCATGTGTCCATCAGTAGGGGACTGGTTAAAGGAATCCTGATTCCTCCATGGAAGCACAGCTGTAGAGAAGCTGGAAGCTCTGAGCTGAAAGTCATGGTGCAGAATGTACATCATAGTCTGACTTTATATTAAAAATCAAGCTCCTCTTAAAAATTGATTTTGGGTCTTTACTTAGTATACTAAGTTAATCTTCTGTATATAATTAAAAATTAATCTTAATGAGGAATGGGATGGGAATGGGATGGCTGCAGGTGGGAGAGTGGTTATGGGGGAAAAAACCGCTATAATCCAAAAGTTGTACTTTTGAAATTTATATTTATTAAAGTTTTCTAAAAAAATTGACATTAGGGAGCTCTTTTTGTACTGAGAGGTGAGCCCTTGTCATATGAGTGAACAATTTTTTTTTTCTCAATTTGTCATTTAACTTTGATATGGTTATAATTTTCATTGAAGTTATTTTTGCTATATGTACTCGAATTAATCTTTTATGTTATGGCTTTTGGATTTGGAGTCATCAGGAAAAACACCCTCCCCCCATCAGGGATACAAAGGTGTCGCTCCCCCTCTTCGTGGAGGAACGACACAGGACCCTGCGCTGTTCTTTCGTCTGCTCGGCCCTCCCCGGGTTTGCTGCTGGTTCTTCCCGGGTTGGCTACTATCCCTTCCACCTCCGTGGAAGGGCAGTTCCCCCTGGCCACATTCCCCACTTCCGCAGGGGAGCGGCACACCGCCGGCCGGCTCTTCTCGGGGGCTGCACAGGTGTTCCTTCAGCTAGATGTTCCCCTTAGATGTTCCCGGTGCATGTCGTCTCTCTCCTCCTTTATAGTCCTGCTCCGCCAATCCTAACTCGGCTGCCCACACGCCGAGTACGCTGCTCTCCACCAATCAGGAGCAAGTCCTACAGTTTATTGGTTGAACTGGAGGCAGCTGTGCGGAAGCTGTTTACTTCTCTCCCAACGCCATATTGGGGGAGAGCAGATGCATAGAATAAGTCTTAATTCGAGTAACTTAGTCTAGTCCGGTTTGCTCCCCACAAAAGGAATCCTTGCAATATACTTTTTCTGGTGATTTTAGGGTTCAATTTTTAGGGTTTCATTTTTAAAATTTTTTTATCTTGACACTTAGCTAAGGTATGGAATGAATTCATTATTTCTGATTTCCATTACTAAATTTTTATTACTTCTTATTTTTTGAAGATTTATTCATTTATTCAAAAGTCAGAGTTACACAGAGAGAAGAGAGACAGAGAGATAGAGAGGTCTTCTATCTGCTGGTTCACTTCCCAATTGGGTGCAACAGCCGGAGCTGGGCCGATCCAAAGCCAGGAGCCAGGAGCTTCCTCTAGGCCTCCCATGTGGCTGCAGGGGTCCAAGGACTTGGCCCATCCTCTACTGCTTTCCCAGGCCATAGCAGAGAGCTGGATCGGAAGTGGAGCAGATCTCGAACCAGTGCCCATATGGGATGCTGGCGCCCCAGGCCAGGGTGTTAACCCACTACACCACAGTGCTGGCCCCAGTTTTTATTATTTAAAAGGTAGACACACACACACACACACACACACACACAAGGAGACAGAGATTTTCCACCTGCTGGTTTACTCCCCAAATACCTATCAAGAGCCAGGCTGAACCCAGGAACCAGGAACTCAATTCAGGATTCACAAGTAGATGGCAGGGACCCAAGTACTTGAGCCATTATCTATTGCCTCCAGGGTGCCCAACCAGCTTGAACTGGAAGCAGAGTGGGATTTGAACCCAGACACTCCAACCCTCACCCCCACAATACTCATTAGCGAGGTGCCTCCTGTGTCCCACCAGCCGGAGGGGCCTTCTTTATCATAAAGGAAATGCGCCTACAGGTTTGGGGTTACTTCTGGACTTTCTCCCTCTAGGGATTATGTTCTGCGAGGTGGCCAGAGGACTTTGCCATTCCGCTCAGCTACTATGAATGTTCCGGAGATAAAATTGTGGCCTGTTTAATGTCCCATGTTATTGATAATGCCCCTCATCATCCTGGGGACATTGCAGAGGTAATGAACGGTGCCCTGTACAACCACAACTCCAGCAGCAAACAGATCCTGAGAAACAGTCCCTGTCCATGGGAGACTGCGACAGGCACTGAGTGAGACATGCACACTCATCATGCTGGCTGCTCAGCTGCCGACATGGACAGGCAGCTCGCATCCCCATCTGGAAAACAGCAGCAGTGAAGTTTAGGATTAAATTCATCCTGGCCATGGCCCAGGGTACACATAGTTCCCGATTTATGATGCTTTTTGACTCACAATTTTTTCCACCTGTTTAAAAGGACACACATTCACCAGAAAGTACACTGTGAATTTTGGTCCTTTCTCAGGCTCACGAGATGTAGTCCTTACTCTCATGATGCAGGGTAGTAGCACAGAGTGCAAACCCCAGGCAGCCACAGGATCCCATGGGGAAACCACTGGCATGCCACGATGCACCGAGTTGCTAGACTGTGATGCTCAGGGGCTTGGGTGTATTTAGTGCATTCACAGAATTTCCAACCTACGATGGATTTCTTAGGCCACAACTCCATGTGAGCATCTGTGTCCTACTGAGGTCTATTCACATCTCCTTCATGTTATGTGTGTGGAAGTGCAGGACCAGAGCCAGGCTTTTCAACTGTCCAGACTCCTAGGCCAGGCCACTGCTAGCTCCCACGATCCACCTGCATTCTCCAGAAACCACATCAAAATGGCAGTTCAACTTGGACATATAGCAGGAATGTCATAGGGACCAGTCCAACAAAGTCACATTTCATGTTGTAAAGCCCCTGCACAGACCACTCTGTGGCCTAAAGTCCTTTTAAGTTTCCCCCAGAAAGCCCCGTTTGAAGAGGACATACACGCTGAGAGTCTCTCAACTTTGCAGACGTACCCAGGGTTTTACGTTACGAGTGCGGGGCCTCAAAGCCTGTGTGTGACTCTTGGCTCCACCCCTGCCCCCATGTTAAGCTGCAATGACCCCAGCTGGAATGCGTCCATGTGTGCTCTGTAGGCCTGGACAGCTGGGAAGAGAGGGGGGCCAGGAGACAAATTACGAGGTGTAAAATGCAGCAGGAAGAAAAACAAACTGAGATGACAAAAGCAGGTGCCAAGGGGCCCTCGTTCATGGCTCCGTCAGCATCACCTCTTTCTGCATGATTAGCAGCTCAGCTGCATTAAGGCCCATTTCATGCCTCTTTGATCCTTTGATGCCCTGAAGAGAGAGAGAAATTGCACCTGTTGCTGAGAGATTTTTCTCAGGGCAGAGCAGGCGCTGTTTCTCGGCAGGCGCAGGCGTTCACCTATGGCGCTCTGTGGATGGATTTCAAGATCTGATTGTTCAGAGATCAAAATCTTCAAGGACTAGCTGTAGTATAAAATCCCTATCCTGGGGCTGGTGCCGTGGCTCACTTGGTTAATTCTCTGCCTGCGGTGCTGGCATCCCATATGGGCGTGAGGTTCTAGTCCCAGTTGCTTCTCTTCCAGTCCAGCTCTCTGCTGTGGGCTGGGAGTACACTGGAGGGTGGCCCAAGTCCCTGGGCCCTGCACCCGCACAGGAGACCAGGAGGAAGCACCTGGCTCCTGGCTTCGGATCAGCATAGCTCCGGCCGTAGTGGCCATTTGGGGAATGAACCAACGGAAGGAAGACCTTTCTCTCTGTCTCTCTGTCAAATGAAAAAAAATTCCTATCCCTTTATTGCAACTTTCCAACTGACTGTCAGAGGATTCTCGATTCTCCAGCCTTTGCTTTTGATCAGCAGGACTTCAGGAAGCTGCAATCTTTCAAGACGGTCCCAAGTATCTCTCACGTGCCCTGCTGATTCAGAAACTCCACGTGACCAAACAGGCAACAGTTCTGAAGATGACAGCCACCACATGACCCCATTGCACAATAAGCTTTGCCAGTACAGCCCGCAGATAAACACTGGGCTGCGACAGCGCTACGAGGGACTGCCCTCTCCATGCACCTGTCCTGCGGATCCCACAGATGCTCCAAATTCCCCCTCCACTGTTGTGGGAGGCATCTCGTGCACCTGTGTTCCCCGGCCTGGTCTTCTTGGCTATGCTTTGGCCTTCACAGCCTCTCTGTCCTCACCAGCTCTGGCTCGCTGTGTAATGGTGGAGGCCCACAGAAGGTATCACTATGGCAGCTGGGGTCCTCATTGGCATTTTTCTCCACCCAGACTGCAACCCCCTGAGTGCATGCTCAGGGCTATGTCTCGGTACCAGCATCCATCTGTGTTCCCCAAGTCCTGAATGGATTCTTTTTTTTTTTTTTTTTAAGATTTATTTATTTATGTGAAAGTCAGAGTTGCAGAGAGAGAGGAGAGGCAGAGGAGGTCTTCCATCTGCTGGTTCACTCCCCAGATGGCTGTGACGGCTGGAACTGCGCTGATCCAAAGCCAGGAACCAGGAGCCAGGAGCTTCTTCCAGGTCTCCCTGACTGGTGCAGGGACTTGAACAAGTGCCTGTAGGGGATGCCAGCGCTGCAGGCGGTAGCTTTACCTGCTATGCCACAGCGCAGGACCTGAACTGATTCATTTTTAATGTGATCTTCTACCATAATCTTCACCTCCGGACTCACAGCAGGAACAAGACCGGAGGACTACCTGGGCAAGTGACAGACGTGCCACCTCCCTTGAGCTTTTTGAACCCCTCTTCCTTTAGGTGCATTCCATCCCGGATGGTTTGTCAATCCCTGCAGCCAGGGGCATGCTAAGGCTCTGCTAAGTCCTTGGAGAAACTTCTGTGAGTCTTTTGCAGTCAGAATCAAAGCAACCTTGAGATAAAACCTTGAAAGTTTCATTTCTTGAAATTTGCATTTTGAATATATGTCCTCATAGGCATGGATCAATAGTTTCATTTTTCAATATTGGAAGCCACCTGTGTTTCCTTCCCAACCTCTGGGGGGCGGGGACAAGAAGTGTTAAGATGAAGGAAAGGCTCTGAATCCCTGGCCCTAGCAATGGGCCTGCTAATTGGTATGACGCCTCAATCACGCCTTCCATGTCCCACGTCCAGCAGTTTTTTCAAAGAGGCCTCCGCTACACAATGTTAGGTCCTCAGGGCTTACAGATTCGTGAACCACTCAAGACGCCTGCATTTCAGGTCCCTGGGTTTACTATCCCAGCCATCTGTGCCTACCGTGCTTCACAATCCAGTCTCTCTGCTTTGCAAGCCTAGCTTTCCACCAAGTGGCATGTACCTCGCTATCTGGAGGCCAGATACAGAGTGGTACAGGAGAGAGAGAGGGAGAGAGGGAGGGAGGGAGGGAATCTATATATAGATCTATGGATATAAAGATGTGTTTATTTGAAAGTCAGTGGTATGGGGGGGGAGGAGAGGAGAGAGGCAGGGAGGTGGAGAGAGAGAGAGAGATTTCTCTATATTCTATACATAGATCTATATATATGATATCTATCTATATAAAGATGTGTTTGCTTGTTTGAAAGAGTTACAGAGGGGTGGGAGGAGTGGGGGAGAGGCAGGGAGGGAGAAAGATAAAGAGAGAGAGAAATATCATTTATCTGCTGATTCACTCCCCAGATGGCAGCAACAGCCAGGGCTGGGCCAGGCCAAAGGCAGGAGCCAGGAGCTTCTTCCAGTTCTCCCACATGGATGGCAGGGGCCCAAGCACTTGGGCCACCTCCCACTGCTTTTCCCAGGCCATCAGCAGGGAGCTGGAAAGTGGAATGGGGTGGTTGGGACATGAACCAGCGCCTATATGGGATGATGATGCCCAGGCAGCAGCTCTACCTGCTATGCCACAGTGCCCGCCCCAGGTCAATTATAGACAGCTGGAAGCATCCTAAGTCTGGAACGAGCACAGCCTCTGCCCTAGGATGGTCCTGTCAGTGCCCAGGGCCGCAGAGCCACTGTTTCAGCCAGCGGAGCCCTACCTGGATGCCCCCTTTCCTTCTGCTTCCCTCCGTTCCCGTTGCCTCACTCTGCAACACAGCTCAAGTCAAAGACAGGTAGAGAGCAGTAGCCCGTGAGGGACAGGGTCTCACCACTGTCCCCACCATGACCCTTAAGCAGAAGGAGTTAGTGAATTCCTTCCAAGCTGCTGTCCACGTGTCCACTATGGACACGTGCCGTCGCATGGAATATGGGACGCTGTTCTAGTGGGAACTCAGATCTGCCGTATAATCTTCAGTTAGTTATTATCTACATTGATGGCATGTAGCATCTGAACTTTTTCTGTCTCCCTGGAGGTGACTCCGTAATTTCACCTCAAATCTATTCTAGGCAAAACCGAAGTGACAGTCTGCTCCAAAGTGCATGGATGGGATGGCTGCAGCTTTACTACATGAACTGAAAACCATCTTGAGTTCCCCCTCGCAAGGGATGATCCTGCTTCTCCTGTTTTCCTCCCCGACTCTGGTGTTGGTCTGGATGTGGGTCGTGCTGATGCAACCTCTGCACTGGAAATCTCTTTGCCTGGATGCCCTGGCTGAGCACTAGCTGCAGGCACCACGCACCACGCACAAAGCCCTGTTGTGCCTGGGTACTGAGCGGCTCCTGACCCGACGACGACTTCTGAGATTGGAATACGCCCCACTGAATGGTGACAGCAGGAACTCATCACGATCAATCACCATCCTGAAGTGAACACAAAGAAAAACAAATCCCAGACATGGAAGAGACCATCGATAGACCTCACACGGGGGTGGCAGAGTTCCAGAAAAGGAACGGGAAGCAAGACATACAATTTCCCCCCAAATAATGAGAGAGACAATGCTTCACATCCAAGAAACTCAAAGAACCTAGACCAAGATGCTAAAAGGAGAACTGAGAGCAGTTCAATCTAATAAAGTTTAGCTGAGCCAAGAAAAATGTTCACGACAGGGCAACATTCCAGAGCCAAGATGGTTCAGAAATGCACCTGCTGGTTCTAACTACAGCAAGAGAAAAGGAAGCGACACAACCAGCGTGAGTGGCTACAGAAAGCACTTGTCTTATACATCCTGGCTGAAGCTCAACTTCTGTAATTGGTTGAGACTCAATTATTGGGTTACAAGGCTGTACTGAGGTGAGGTTACAGTTCACCATGTAAGAGGGCAGCTTTGGGCCAACTCCATCACCCAGGGACAGAGGCCAGTTAAGCCCATTTCATTTTAGCAAAAAGGAAAACACATACTTGCACTCACACTTATACCCAGATCCAGACCCAGACCCAGACCCGGACCCACCAGCCAGGCCATAGTAAGGTGTAGAAAATATCTTGAAGAGAGCTAGCAAAGAGAGAGACAAGACGATGCAAAGCATACAATCAAGATCACAGCAGACTTACTGAAAACCATGGAAGGCAGGCAAGGGAGTGTTATATTTTTAAAAAATCACCAAGACTTTATTTTTTTAGTGCAGCATTAGGGGTACATAGAACAGACAGTGTACGGAGTTCCATAAGCCCAATCCACATCCCTCCCCAATGCAGCTTTTCCTAGCATGAACATCTTGCACCAGTGCGGTCCAAGTTACAGCTACTGATTGCACTTGAAAGTTCAGGTAGTTGATGCAATTATCCATCACATACTTATCACATTCTTAGTACAGTGTATCACTTACAGTAAGGTTTACTGGTTGTACTCTGTGGATCTATACGGGTTTTGTATACTCTGTGGATCTATATGGGTTTCGAGGCACGCCTAATGACATCGGCCATCACAGGTTCACATGGAATCGTTCCACTGCCCAAGCAAACCCTACATTTCACCTATACATCCGCTCCTGTCTGACCAAATCCCTGGCAATCATTTGTCATTTGACAAGTACAGACTGGCATATTGAAAGCACTGGGGGCACAGAGTACAGCCAATGCAGAATTCTATGCAGTGAAACTATTGTTCAGTAATGAAACTAAAATTAAAGTCTCACGTACACAACAAAATCAGAGAATTCATTGGCAGTAGACATCAATCACAAAGAATGTGAAACATGTTTTCTGGCAAGGGTTTATTACCAAATGGAAACTTGAATCTGTATAAAGAAATACAAGGTACGGAAAATAGTCAAAATGAACATAAATGTACAAGATAGGTTTTCTCATTTTTAATCACCTTCAGAGATATTTGACTAACATAATAACAGTTTGCTTTTGGATTTAATTTTTAAAGATTTATTTACTTTGACAGAGTTGGGGAGGAACAGGGAGAAGGAGAGGGAGAGGGAGAGGCAATCGATCTTCCATTTTACTGGTTCACTCCCCAAATGGCCACAATGGCCAGTGCTGGGCGAGGCTGAAGCCAGACTTCACCCAGGTCTCCCATGTGGGCGGCAGGGGCCCAGATGCCTGGGCCATCTTCCACTATTTTTCCCAGGTGCATTAGCAGGCTGGATCGAAGAAGAGCAGCCAGGACATGAACCGGCACCCATAAGGGATGCTGGTGTTACAGGCAGTGGCTGTACTGGCTGTACCCTGATACCATCCCCACAGCTCTATAATTTACACCTTAGAGGAACCAGTTAATTTTTTTAGCAGATGTAAAGCCAGTAAGCCACTGGAACAGACAGAAGGCAATCATAAAACATTATCCACAAGAGAAAGAAAACAGGAGTAAAATACAAAAGGGAACAAACAGGCAGCAAGGCAGATCACGTAGGGGCGGTTGGCACAGCAGGCTAACACACCACTTGGAGCTCCCCAATCCCGTATCAGAGTCCCCGGGCTGATCTCCCTTCCACTTCCAATCCAGCTTCCTGCTAATGTGTCTGGGAGGCAGTGGACTGATGTCCCAGTATACTCATGTGGGAGTCCCAGATGGAATTCCTGGCCCCTGGCTTCGGCCTGGTCCAGCTCCGGCTGTTGCAGGCATTTGGGGAGTGAACCAGCAAACAGGTATCTGTCTCTCCTTCCCTTTGTCACTCTGCCTTCCAAGTAAATAAATGATCTTAAAAATAAATTTGAAAAGTAAATCCAAATGTATCCACAAGTTCAAATTAGCTTACTCAAATCAGAAGGCAGATATTATAAAAACACACAGGGACGGGCATTGCGGCACAGCGGGTTGAGCCGCCCTGCTTCCAACCCAGCGTCCTGCTAACGCCCGCTAAGGGGCAGCAGAGGACCGCCCTGCCTGCTGCCCACGTGGAAGGCCTGAAATGCAGTTCCGAGCTTCTGGGCTCAGCCTGCCTGTTGTGAGCACATGCAGATAAAGAGCGATACCTCTTCTCTTTCCTACTGCCTTTCAGTAAATGAAAATGAACATTTATAAAAACTAAAACAGCCAGCTATAACTTGTCAACAAGAAGTCCGTTACAAAGAATCACATAGCTTTGAGCTGAATCAAGCCTGCTGCATGTCTTACAAAGGTGACAGCAAACAGTTTTATAATGTTTGAAAAATAAACGTGTATTTAATGACCTAGAAATCCTAAAATGACAAGGATACTTCAGGAAGTCCATGAACAATGCACACTATCTATCTCTCAACTCAATTTTTTCTACAAACTTTCTGGAGTACTCTCTTATCAGCTAGCCAGCCATTTATGGAAACATTTTCCAACCCCTTCTCCAATATATATTTAGACACAGTGAATTAAAGATAAAAAATAAAGATATACTGTTCAAGCACTACCCAAAAGACAGCTGGAGTGGCTTTATTAAGAGCAGGCTTCAGAGCAAAGAATATTACCTTGGATACAAGGGACGATAAACAGGTCAAATCATGACACACATGACGAGGCAAGGATAAATGTGTCAATTCCTGATAAAGACACACAGATCTTAAACACATGCACGTCTTAAAACAAAGCTTCAAAAACACGATGCCAAACCTGACTGAATTAAAAGGAAACAGAGACAAAATCACGATTTTACTTGTACACTTTAACACCGCTCTCTCCGTAACTGAAAGATGAGGCAGAAACACAACTGGTAGAGACACAGATTTAAAAAGCAAAGTCAAACACTGGACCAGACCAGCACACACTCAACACAGCCGTCACCGAGACAGGACACGCATGCTCTTACTGGCCATGAGCAAACCTCAACAAACTGAGAAGCCACAAGTGGTCCACACGCTAACCTACATGAAATTACACTGGAAATCAACAGCAGGTACAGGGAAAAATCCCAAGAGTCAGAAACTGACATAATTCTCAAATAACCTTGGGACAAAAAACAATCCCAAATTTGATGACTCAACTATTTTTAGATGGAAATTCATAGTAATAAATGGTTTTTGTATACAAACTTCATAATTTCGTATGTTTTGAGAACATGAGGCTTCCCACTCTACCCCTCTTCTCCCCCTTTCTCCCCTCCCTCCTCCATTTTTAATTTCTGCAATGACAAACTTTTGACTTACTTTATAGTCACAAGCTTAACCTTCCAGTAAATAGAGAATTCAACAAGTAGTAAGCAGAAAATCCACTGTTCTTCAAGAGTGTAGACAAGGGCTATAAAAAATAATCAAATCTCAAAATGTCAATTTCACTCATGTACATTATTTTTGTGCTCTATATATTAGTTACCACCAATCAGAGAAAACATAGGGTATTTGTCTTTTGGGGACTGGCTTATTTCACACAACATGATGTCTCCAATGTTAATATTAGAAAACAGCAGGGATCAGGGGTGTGGCTTAGGTTAAGACTCTACCTATGGCACTGGCATCTGTTATGGGTGCTGGTTCAAGTCCTGGCTGCTCCTCTTCCAATCCAGGTCTCTGCTATGGCCTGGGAAAGCAGTGGAAGATGGCCCAAGTCCTTGGGCCCCTTTGGGAAACCAAGAAGTCGTCTTGACTCCTGGCTATAGATTGGCCCAGTTCCAGCTGTTGCTCTCATTTGGGGAATGAACCAGCGGATGGTTCTGTCTGTAACTCTGCCTCTCAAATAAACTAACTAAAAAAAAAAAAAAGCAAAAGTTTCAACTCAATAAACGTCCACTTTAAGAAATTAAAAAAGAATTAAACCTAAGTCACAACGAAGAAAATAAACAGTAAAGAGTATAAATAAAACTGACAATAGAAAAACAGACAAAAACCAATAACAGAAATAGTTCTTCCCAAAAATACAATTAATTAAGCTCAAGGCAATCCTGAGACACAGGAGAAAGAAGGCAGAAGAGGAAGAGAAACAAGTGGCCAATATCAGAGATGACAGAACATCCTCCCAGCTCTCTTGCATTAAAGGGTAGAAGATTAATTCAGGCAATTTCAAGTCAATGAGTCCGACACCTTGCACCAGTGTCCTAACAGGGGACACCTGGCAAAACACCTGGAGATGCAAGTCCTGTCATTCACACCCTCCTACCACAAGGAATGACCCTGCTCCCAAGTTTGGTTAGGAACCTGTGATTTAGGGGTCGGCACTGTGGCTCACTTGGTTAATCCTCCGCCTGCAGCACCGGCATCCCAGAGGGGCACCGGGTTCTAGTCCTGGTTGCTCCTCTTCCAGTCCAGCTCTCTGCCGTGGCCCAGGAGGGCAGTGGAGGATGGCCCAAGTGGTTGCGCCCTGCACCCGCATGGGAGACCAGGAGGAGGCTCCTGGCTTCGGATCGGTGGAGCACCAGCTGTGGCGGCCATTTGTGGGGGTGAACCAACAGAAGGAAGACCTTTCTCTCTGTCTCTCCCTCTCACTGTCTGTAACTCTACCTGTCAAAAAACAAACAAACAAAAAAAAAAAAAAAAAAAAACAAAAAAAAAAAAAACAACCCTGTGATTCAGATGAAATTCTCTGAAAGATCCCAACTTCCAAAAGTTTTTTGGCCTTTTTTTTGTTTGTTTACTTGAAAAGTACAGAGATACAAGGATGGCTCCTATCTGCTGGTTCACTTCCTCTTTGCCTTGGTTGAAGCCAAGAGCAGGTGTCGCTCCCCCTCTTTGTGGAGGAACGACACAGGACCCTGCGCTGTTCTGTCTGCTCGGCCCTCCCCGGGTTTGCTGCTGGCTCTTCCCGGGTTGGCTACTATCCCTTCCACCTCCGTGGAAGGGCGGTTCCCCATGGCCACATTCCCCACTTCCGCAGGGGAGCGGCACGGGTTCCCTTAGATGTTCCCCATAGATGTTCCCCATAGATGTTCCTGGTGCATGCCGTCTCTCTCCTCCTTTATAGTCCTCCTCCGCCAATCCTAACTCGGCTGCCCACACGCCGAGTACGCTGCTCTCCAATCAGGAGCAAGTCCTACAGTTTATTGGTTGAACTGGAGGCAGCTGTGTAGAAGCTGTTACCTCCTCTCCCAGCGCCATATTGTGGGAGAGCAGATGCATAGAATAAGTCTTAATTCCAGTAACTCAGTCTAGTCCGGTTTGCTCCCCACAGCAGGGAACTCCACCCAGGTCCTCTCAGTGGGTACCTGAGCCATCACCTGCTGCCTCCTGGGGTGCACATCAGCAGGAAGCTGGAATCAGAGCAGAGACAAGGCTTGAATGCAGGTACTGTAACCTGGGGTGAGGTGTCTTCAATGCTACACCCAAGGCCTGCCCAGAAGCTCTTTTAAGAAATAAGTACAGGCCGGCGCCGCGGCTCACTAGGCTAATCCTCCGCCTTGCAGCGCCGGCACACCGGGTTCTAGTCCCGGTTGGGGCGCCGGATTCTGTCCCGGTTGCCCCTCTTCCAGGCCAGCTCTCTGCTGTGGCCAGGGAGGGCAGTGGAGGATGGCCCAGGTGCTTGGGCCCTGCACCCCATGGGAGACCAGGAAAAGCACCTGGCTCCTGGCTCCTGCCATTGGATCAGCGCGGTGCGCCGGCCGCGGCGGCCATTGGAGGATGAACCAACGGCAAAAGGAAGACCTTTCTCTCTGTCTCTCTCTCACTGTCCACTCTGCCTGTCCAAAAAAAAAAAAAAAAAAAAAAAAAAAATAAGTACATTGGTGCTGGCGCTGTGGCGCAGTGGGTTAAAGCCCCGGCCTGAAGTGCTGGCATCCCATATGGGCACTGGTTCTAGTCCTGGCTGCTCCACTTTCCATCCAGCTCTCTGCTGGGAAAGCAGTAGAGGATAGCCCAAGTCCTTGGGCCCCTGCACCTATGTGGGAGACCTGGAAGAAGCTCCTGGCTCCCGGCTTTGGATCGGCACAGCTCCAGCCATTTGCGGCCATTTGGGGAGTGAATCAGTGGATGGAAGACCTCTCTCTGTGTCTCTACCTCTTTCTGTAACTCTTTCAAATAAAATAAATCTTTCAAAAAAAAAAAAAAAAAAAAAGAAAGAAAGAAGTAACTACAACAATCCCTACCTTTAAGACATGGACTTCATAGTTCGAAAACGTTCTATAAAAGAGAACTCCAAACTCCCACAGCTTCACAGGCAAATTCTAACAAATAGAAAAAAGTAATATATCATGGGGCCAGTGCTATGATGTAGCAGGTAAAGCCGCCGCCTGCAGTGCCGGGATCCCATGTGGACAATGGTTCGAGTCCCGGCTGCTTTTCTTATGATCCAGCTCTCTGCTATGGCCTGGGAAAGCAGTATAAGATGGCCCAGGTCCTTGAGCCCCTGCACCCACGTGGGAGACCTAGAAGAAGCCCCTAGCTTTTGGCTTCAGATCAACACAGCTCTGGCCGTCAAGGCCAACTGGGGAGTGAACCAGCAGACGGAAGACCTCTCTCTCTCTCTCTCTCTCGCTCTCTCACTCTCTGCCTCTCCTGTTTAACTCTTTCAAATAAATAAATCTTTTTAAAAAATAATTTATCACAGAGATCTTCCAGAACACAAAACAGAGGGACTATCTCCCAAGCCATTTTTTTTAAAGATTTATTTATTTATTTGAAAGGCAGAGTATGAGAGGCAGAGGCAGAGGCAGAGGCAGAAAGGTCTTCCATCCACTGGTTCAGTTCCCAGATGACCACAACAAAGCCAGGTGTTTGGTCCAGGTCTCTCACACGGGTGCAGGGGCCCATGGACTTGGGCCATCTTCTACTGCTTTCCCAGGCCACAGCAGAGAGTTGGATTGGAAGTGGAGCAGCAGGGACTCAAATTGGCACCCATATAGAATGCCAGCACTGCAGGTGGTGGCTTTACCCGCTATGCCACAGCCCCAGCCCCCAAACCATTTTATTAAGTCGCTACCATGTTACCTAAACTAGACATGACAAGAAATCCAGTGACTGTATCCCTTATGATCACAGACACAAAAATCCTGAATAGTGATTCAAATCCATCAATCTATTAAAAAGATCATAAATAATGACCCACTGGGATTAATCCCAGAAATTCAAGGTTTATTTAATATTGGGGAAATCATCAAAGTAACTCAATCAACAAACTGAAAAACAATAACATGCCACTGAAGACAGTTGTTCTAAGTCAATTTAAACCTAATTTCTCTAAATATTCAGTTTGTAGCAGTACCTGAACTTTCCTATATTTGCACACCTAATTATAAAAATGTTTAAAAAAAAAAAGACTGAAGGTGGTAGTACTCTTCTTGCTATCTGACACTGTATACTGTTTCATGTTAGCACAGCATTCAAGGCCATTCATTTGAATCACAGTTAATTTTTCCATCCACCGTCTTCAGCATGAATTTGAGTTTCTTAAAGAGCCAGGAGCCAGTGTAGTGGTACAGTGGGACGCTTATGACTCCTGTGTTGGAGTCTTGGTTCACGTTTTGATTACCCTCTTTCCAACCCAGCTCCCTGGGAAGGCACCGATGATGGTCCAAGTACTTGGGTCCCAGATACCCATGTGGGAGACTCAGATGGGGTTCTAGGCTCCTGGCTTCAGCCTGGCCCAGCCCCAGACATTGCAGCCATTTGGGAAGGGAAGCCGTACATGAAGATCTCTCTCAGTGTCTCTCCCTCTCTCTCCTTTTTATTTTTATTTTTATTTTTTTTTAATTTTTTGACAGGCAGAGTGGACAGTGAGAGAGAGAGACGGAGAGAAAGGTCTTCCTTTGCCGTTGGTTCACCCTCCAATGGCCGCCGCGGCCGGCACACTGCGGCCAGCGCACCGCGCTGATCTGATGGCAGGAGCCAGGTACTTCTCCTGGTCTCCCATGGGGTACAGGGCCCAAGCACTTGGGCCATCCTCCACTGCCCTCCCAGGCCACAGCAGAGAGCTGGCCTGGAGGAGGGGCAACCAGGACAGAATCCAGCGCCCCAACCGGGACTAGAACCCGGTGTGCCGGCGCCGCAAGGCGGAGGATTTGCCTATTGAGCCACAGTGCCAGCCTCTCCTTCTTTCAAATTAAAAAAAAAAAAAAAAAAAAAAAAAAAAAAAAAAAACTAAACGAAAACAAAAACACACCAGGAACAGTAGCAGGTATTTGGTGCACTGGTTAAGCCTCTGGTTAGGATGCCCACACCCCACATCCAATACCTGGGTTTGATCCCTGGCTCCAGCCCCTGCTACTAGCTCCCTAATACAGTGCTAAGAAGCAGCAGTGATGGCTCAAGTAACTGGGTTCCTGCCACTCACATGGAGAAACCGGGATTGGGTTCTGGGCTGCTGGCTTCCCTTGCCCGCTTCTTTGTTCCAGGCATTTGGGGGAGTGAAGCAGCAGGTAAGAGGTCTCTCGTCTCTCAGATTTAAAAAATACATATAAATAAGAATAAAACTCACCAATTTGTTGTAGGAGGGAGAACAGACACAAAAGTACTGCACCCAGCTGCTTTCTTCCCAGCAAGCATGGAAGCATTTTTCCTGGCTGATGGTTTCAGGCTCACAGTACTGCATAAAGAAGACCAACACGGAGGATGGTGCCACAGGGAGAGAACATGTGGCACAGGTTGCGATATGAACAGCTTCTTAATCCTACGGATAAGACAGTGGCTAACTGAAATGCCAATCGATATGCGGACGGAAAGATAAACGAGCAGATAAATGGTCGCTGGACAGAGAGTCAGGTCAGACCACAAAAATCAGCTTCCTAACACGGCCTCGGCCATTTGGGAAACAAAGCAGCCCCTGCCCTCAGCAAAACTAGGACCAGACTTGGCCAAGTCCCGGAAAAAGCAGCAGGGAGGAGAGCACAGGAAGCAGAGTCAGCTGAATGAGGATCAGTTGTGGAGACAGGCACGTGCCCCAGGCCAACCTGGTTCAGCTGGGTATCCTGGAAAACAGCCACCTGTCAGATGAAAACTCGGAGACGAGCACTTAGGAAGGGAACTTACTTACAGAGAAGACTGCAACCAAACTGTCAGGCTTTTGAAGGACTGGTTTTACTTAAAAAAAAAAAAAAGTTACTTGAAAAATAAAAAACTTTCACAATTATCTGTGTTAAACAGTAGTAGTACCAGCATTACTGTTAATAGTTAGCCTGGGGGGGTGGGCAGCGCTGCAGCGCAGCAGGTTAACGCCCTGGCCTGAAGTGCCGGTATCCCATATGGTCGACGGTTCGAGATCTGGCTGCTCCACTTCTGATCCAGCTCTCTGCTATGGCCTGGAAAAGCAGTGGAAGATGGCCCAAGTCCTTGGACCCCTGCATCCACGTGGAAGACCCAGCAGAGGCTCCTGGCTCCAGATCAGCTCAGCTCTGGCTTTGCGGTCATTTGGGGAGTGAACCAGCGGATGGAAGATCTCTCTCTGGCTCTGCTTCTCTTTCAAATAAATAAAAATCTTTTTTTTTAAAGAGTTAGCTTGGCCAGTGAGCAAAATAGCAGTTTTTTAAATATAATCATTCATCTGACATCTTCAAACACGTTGAAAACCACTGCCTTTTTGGTTCAGCTCAGGTTTGCAAAGCACCTTCCACGTCTAAGTATGGGAAACTTAAAGACAGGTACAACCTTTGGTTCTGCTGAGCCCTACCAAGGTGTCCCCTCAAGGCAGAGTTAGGACTGCCATTTACAATCTCCTTGTGAGTCAAATCACACACGTGTCAGCCTTTAGTCCCTACTTTACCTTGTCAGGGCTGAGAGGTTAGACCAGCGGCAGTTTTGCCCCCACTCTGACATAACAGGGCAAGCTTAGGTTATTAAATATCCTACAGTGCCCAGAAAAGCTCCCACAACAACCAACTATGCAGCCCCAAATGTCAATCATGTCACTATTGAGAAACCACAGCAAAGACTAACAAGCCAGAACACCTGGGTTGAGTTTCCAGGTTGACCATTTAACAGCCGTAAACTCTGGAAACACTACCACCCTATGCTTGAACTTTCCCACTTGTAAGTTGTTGGGATAGTACTTGCACCTCACAAGGTTGTGACTATTAAGTGCTATGACTTTGCTATGGTAACCTTCATTGGAAATACAGATTCCCTCAGTTTCTTGGATTACAATGTATGCTCCTAACAATATCACTCGAACTTTCTCTTCTTAGCTACATCTGAATTCTCTGTCATAGTTCCCCTTTTATGTGACAGCTTCAATGCAAGGACAAGTCCTACTAACCGTCAACCTGACTCATCACTTTCCCTGAGCCATTTCTTTGGATTGAGGTATGCAGTCATGCCCAATTTTTAACACAGCAGGTTTGACCGCTGTTCTTGGGAAGGCGCCTTGCAAGTGTAGCCCTTTTCTCAGATGTCTAAGAACTTAGATTTTAGGAGTCCCCTCCCCCCTTTCTCCAAACTGCTAAAAATAGCCCAGTAAACCCAAACTGTACCAAACAAAAATCAGGTTTACAAAGAACACATGCTTTCCCTTAGACTCTCAGTGCGGGCCAGGCCAAGGCTGCACACGTGATCTGGCCCTGCTACAAACCACAGGCACCAAGTCTTAAATAAGCTGCCCTGGTTGGCAACACGTTGCGCAGGTTGTCCCAACTCCATGCTGAGGGGATCAAGTGCGACTTGTCTGATGCCACTGGGAGACAGCAGCTGGAAGCCTGAGCCTGTTTTCCCCCAGACTTTGTCTCATGCACCTTTCCCTTTGATCTTGTTCTATACCCTTTTGCTGTCATCTTAGCTATGTGACAATATGCTGAGTTCTGCAAGCCCTCCTAGTGAACTCCATCAGGGAGTTCTTGGGGGCTTCGAATATATAGTTCTACACAGTTTCACTCAACCTAAGTGGTTATGTTTAGTAACTTAAAACAGTACATTTAAAACATTTGTCATACCCTGCACTGATAAACAAATGAATCAACTATGTATAATTTTCATTTTTAGCTGCTGCATGTTCCCCCAAATCAAACATATGATCTGCTGTTGCATACAGAGGTCAAGGTTTGACACAATTTAGAATCTGAACTGTATGACATTTCTTCCTCTTCCATTTTTGATCCCATCAGCAAAGTCCTTGGCAAGTTTTTCCCAGTGCTCAAGAAATACACTCTAGGGGCCAGCACTGTGGTGCAGCAGGTTAACTCACTGCTTGTTGATGCCAGCATCCAATTATCTGGATGCTGGTTCAAATCCTGGTAGCTCTGCTTCTGATCCAGCTTCCTGCTAATTCAGCCGGGACAGCAGCAGCAGATGGACCAATTACTCGGGCCCCTATCATCCACGTGGGAAACATGGAGTTTCCGGATCCTGGCTTTAGCCTGGATCAGCACTGGCCATTGCACCCATTTGGGTAGTACACCAGCAGGTGGAAGATCTCTCACTCCTGGTTCCCCCTCCCTGTTTATTGCTCTGCTTTTCAGATGAATAAAAAAAAAGAAAGAAAGAAAGACACTTGCCAGTGCCGTGGCTCAATAGGCTAATCCTCCGCCTTGCGGCGCCAGCACACCGGGTTCTAGTCCCGGTCGGGGCGCCGGATTCTGTCCCGGTTGCCCCTCTTCCAGGCCAGCTCTCTGCTATGGCCCGGGAGTGCAGTGGAGGATGGCCCAAGTGCTTGGGCCCTGCACCCCATGGGAGACCAGGAGAAGCACCTGGCTCCTGCCATCGGATCAACGCGGTGTGCCTGCCGCAGCGCGCCGACCGTGGCAGCCATTGGAGGGTGAACCAACGGCAAAAGAAAGACCTTTCTCTGTCTCTCTCTCTCTCACTGTCCACTCTGCCTGTCAAAAACAAACAAAAAAAGACACTATTATCCCTCACTGAATTCATTATTCAGATATTCAGAGCTAAGTTCAACTCTTTAACATGTGATATATAATCAGCTGTTAACTTTCCATATTCTCATTGTTCTTCTGAAGACCAACTACCAACCATTGGGATGGTAGGCTAAAAAATCATGTCCCAAATCCACTGCTTTTTTGGCCCAGTCTGTAGTCCCTAACTAGAGGTGCCTCATCATTTCTCTCTCCTCTACGATTAAACTGCATTCCCTGGGAACGCGGTCTTCATTCTGTTTATGAAAGAGGAGTCTGTGGTTAATGAAGTTTTGGAAATTAGGTAAGCAAAGAAACAGATTTCTTGTTGAACTTCTCAGAGGTTTTGAAGTCATTACTTGAATCCTGAAGGAACATTTAGGGGCTTTGCACAGCATGTAGGTAGCTCTAAATTACATAAAGAGGTAAAACTCTTCACACAGGACTATGTTAAGGGGACTAATATTTTATAGTCTCATTTAAATCAATGCAACGTCACTCCCCGGTGTGGCAGCAGTTACTCACACCTGACAACTGAGAAGTCGGCAGTGACAGCTCTGAGAGGGATCCGAATACTGTGAATAACCAGGGATAACTACATTCTTGAATACTCAATCAAAATGTGCGAAGTATTAGCCAAAACAGTAAATAAAAATGAGATCAAATTAAAATTATGAATAAATTACTACATATAGCTCTTTCAGCCTGTGGGAAAATGAAAGTTTTCTATTGATACGTCAGTATGAAGTTTCTTTAATTCCGGGGTGGTGAATGACTTGCCCTATATAAAGAGAAAAAGTAGTTTCAGTGAATAATCACTCAGCTGCTCATCTATCATCATGGAACTTGAATTGCTTAATTTCTGAAATGGAAAAATAAAATACACACAGCTACTAAAATAAGACTATTGAGCAAACATTTTGTAAAGCAACAAATAGATCATTACTAAATAAAGTCAACAAAAATGTTTGTTAATACTTTATTAGTATTTTCTAATGGACAAGAACATAAAGCAAACCAAATAAAAGTTTAATCTTTTTTAGTTCAATAAAAATAACTGACATTCTGATTGTTGTTTCTTCTTTGTTGAAGAAGGAAAGCACTGGTAGAACAGTTAGGCACACAGTTGACACTTACTGTACAATGATATGCACAAGTGATCTTTTAACAATTAGAATCCTAAAATGTGCTCTTCATATTTTTCCCTTGTAATACAGGAGCCATGCTCCTATAAGCAAAATTTACTACTAATCAAAGAATTTTACAAGGAGTGACAAAAAGACTTTTAAAACAAGTCCCTAAATAAAAGGATGCAGCGACGATGGAACGTCAGTTGTTGGGTTAAGAAGACAGTTAAAACTACATCTCAAAACATTAAAAATTCATTTATTTTACAATTACTCAAATACACATGCACTAAATGAAAATATTGCACAAAATTAAAATTTCAGATTGTGAAATTATCTTGTTCTTATTTTTAAAAAAAATTGGTACACTTTCTGGTAGCACTTAACTGTTTGATTTTTTTCCAAACACCAGCAGCACAAACATAAAATGAGCAAACTGAAATACTCAAGAAAGTTTTTAATGTGTTTTCTTTAAAAAAATTAAGGCTAACCAAGTGCATCCATTGATCAATGGCACAACTGTTTTCAGCAACTATTCTGAACACCCTAATTACAGGAAATGCTCATCTAAGTGCTATATTTAAATCATACAATCAATTTTTGGGGTGAATAAACTTGGTGGCTTCTAAATAGTTCATATGTTACCTGAAGAATCAGAAAACCCAAACGGAGAATGATTAATTTTGAAGGTTCTTGCCTAAAGGCACCACTGACTTAAAAACACATTCAAAAATCAAATATCAGAAGACATAAAGCCTCTTCATGTTTATATTCATATATGCAATAAATGCATTAAATGTAATAACTTTATTAAACATAGTACACTGTACTTGATGTATGAGTTACATATTTTACACACATCTTGACCGAGTCATTCAAAGAGTATCTCTAACTTTAGCATAACCACGGCTCTCTCTGATGTGGAACACAAATGTGCATAGAGAAGATGCACCACCATTTAGATAGACTACCATCTGGCATGTCTGCTTCTGAAATATAAACTCTTTTAAAGAAAAATTACTTTTAAAAAACCCACGTATTCAAATAGTTTTTGGTATGACTGCAGTTATCTTGTAGGGCTCTGCTGGGGAAATCTGGAATCTTACACGACCTTTCTTTCCCTGGTTGAGAGACACTGTTCCTCACGCTGTACAGAAATGCTTTCTCACCTGTTACACACTAGGCTCTTACAGGAATTCTTCTCTACACTTTTTAGACTTATTCATGTCAAAAATATAGTTGAATTGGGCAGGGACACATACAGAAATCATTGCACTTATGGCCATGCTGTGGCTTCCTACAGACATGTTTCACACATCCCCACTTTAAGCTGGGGCACGGGGCAGGGTGGGATGGGGAGACACACTGAGAAGAAATATTATTTCCTTCCATCAGAGCCACGAGGGATCTTTTCTCACTTACAAGTTGCACTGAAAGGGATCTCATTTCTATAATTCTGAAGACATGCAACACATGCTGAATATATGCATACAAGTATGCACAACAGCACTATTAATAAATACAACTATTATAAACTTTAAAGGAAGGCTTTATTCTGTTAATAGGCTTCATTTTGTAAGTAAGATCTAAGTGAAAACAAGACAGTAAGATCTTGTTCCAATCTTCAAGCTCCCAAATAACTGGGATACCAATACTCTGTCCCTTTATCTTAAGCACCCAGACGCTCATTTAATACCAGGATCTTGGCTCAGTGGTCTGAAAAGTAGCTTCACTATTTTAAGGTTTTAGTGTTAATTATTTTTAAAACAAAAATAGCTGGCACATTCAAACCCCTCGTCAATGGAAGCATTAAAATTATGCAGAAATCCTGCATAAAAGGGATATGAAGACTTCCAAGATGGACAAAATGGAGAGTGAGAAAACTACAGGAAATGCAGTCTTCAAAACTGGAAAAGGTACTTTGCTTTCTTGGTATAAAATTATTTTAGGGACTTAAATGTATACACAAAGGAGTTTTGCCTATTAGCTTTATTTAGTAGAATCTTACATTATGCGAAATATAAATAAAAGCATATTTTTAAAAACATTATAGTTCTGTCTTCATTATTTATTTTGCTATATGTACACTGAAATAGAATTAGGAATTTGTATGTTTACATATGACTAATAAGCTCATTAATCCTCTGATTTGCTATGTTTGCAGTTACCTAAGGCATGTCTAGATCACACAATTTTAAATTATCATATCGTAACTTTCAATAGAGTACTGTTGTCTTTTAATTTCCATATTTTTAGAAGGACAGAATGTATTTGGCAGTTCTTCCAACAAATTCCCCCCTCCTGCATAATCAGTAATCTGTTAGAGACAAAATGAGTCATTCTGAACCTGAAAGGACAGCCACGCCTTGCTTCCTTTTGCACATAGAATGCCAGTAGACAACTTAAAGTGAGTACCACAGGAGCAAAACCAAGCCCTTATAGCACGTAACAACCAATTAAAACGAGTCTTACTCTAATGAATAAGCCAATCAAAACCTGTTTTGATTGGTTTTATTTTATATTTGGATTTCATGCCACAGAACTGTTATGTCAGGAATAAGGATATTCCATACTTTAGGGCGTTCTGTCACTCTTCTCAACCCAAAATAGATGTTCCAAAGATTGGTTATGTGGCTAATCTACCCTATATCAAAACGCTGACACAGACCTGCACAATTCTTATGCAGAACAAATCCCTCCAAAGCACACACTGCACTCTCTAACTGTTAAACATATCAGCCAATTTATCTGTGAACCGCTACTTTGTGCTTTCCTTGGCTCTCATACACTCTGGCACTCTGTCGTTGCTGGAGAACGCTGAATAGTCCGAAGCCAAGAGAGCAACGTCCTCTTGCTCGAGGTGGGAGCAGTATCCTGTCAATGTTGCAAAACTTGCACCAAATCATCTGAGACAGAAACCTCTCTTGGCAGTGGCTGCATTCCAGATGAGGATGAGAAGAACCACAGTATTATGGATGTATTAATAATCTATTTTGAGACACTACAAGACTGGTGCAGACACGACCGTATATGAGTTAAGCCCCAGAAGATCTGTCCAGACCATCAGTCCTGGAGAAGCGGACCCCAGCTTCACAGACTGAAGCGTCACCTTCTCTGTAAAGAAGGCGCTTGAGGAGTCTGAAGTTTCTGTTTGTATTTCTGCATCTGCTTTGACCGGGAATGCAGTTTGTTGAAAAGTTCACGGAATTTGTACTGTGGAAATAAGGTTTCTAAAAAGCCTTCCAAGAAGACATAAACCATTCTCCGATTTAACTGGTTGTGCTGAAACATTTCAAAAACACGAAGAATACCTTTCCGTGTCGTCTCAGCCCCAATAATGTGCTTCAGTTCATCTGAAGGAAGAGAGGAAAGACACACAGAACTCATTACCCAGATAAAAGAAAACACAAGCCTAACTGTGTTCTTGAAGTATGCAAAGTACACAGCAGAGTAACTGGCGAATGGCAGGTATCCAGGCACCACACCTCAGCTACACAGTTCTAACTCACACTTAAAGTTGATGGAGGGGGCTGGCGCCGTGGCACAGCAGGTTAACATTCTGGCCTGAGGCGCCGGCATCCCATGTGGGCACAGGTTCGAAACCTGGCCGCTCCACTTCAGATCCAGCTCTCTGCTGTGGCCTGGGAAAGCAGTGGAAGATGGCTCAAGTCCTTGGGCCCCTGCACCCATGTGGGAGACCTGGAAGAAGCTCCTGGCTCCTGGCTTCGGATCAGTGCAGCTCTGGCCATTGCGGCCAACTAGTCAGTGAGCCAGCAGATGAAGACTCTCTTTCTGCCTCTCCTTCTCTTTCTGTTTAACTCTGACTTTCAAATAAATAAATCTTTAAAAAAAAAAAAAAAAGTTGATACAGGTCTGCATGCATACATCTATCTAGCCATTTACACACTTGGATTCTGGGAGACAACACAAAGCAGGAGAAAGACCTAGGGTCCAGACGCAGGCATTTCCATGTACAGCGTTTACAAATGTACACCCTGTTCACAACTTAGTTGCTCACCTGACGCTGACTGTTCCCTCTCCCTGCACTGTTTTCTTCCTCAGCACATTACTGCTACCCAGCAGACCGTATTTTTTTAATCTTTGTGTCCCCTCAATGGAATAAAAGCACCAGGAAGGCAAGATAAGTGCAAACAACACTGTCAGGCACATGGTACGTGTTCAATAAATATCGGCTGGCTAAGCGAAGTAAGATTCTTCTAGCTGTGTAACTGGCTTACTTTAACAGTATATTAAGTAATAACCTAAGTTACTGCTTCCTGTTTTTTTTTTTAAATGCTATTTCTACAATCTGCATTTTATGCAAAAATGCCATCAATAGTCATATGGCAAAATTTTAATTGATAGAAGAAAAAGCTGATCATGAAAATTTTATGATGAAGATACAGTTTTGAAATGATTAATAAAAAATTAGAAAAAATTATTAGGAGAAATAAGCACTGCCTGGTATTAAATAACATAAATATATCTTTCCCATTCTATATATCTGTAAATGAAATGTGGAGAAAAAGGATCTAAGCGATTTAAAATATCACAAAGGGGCAAAACCACTGCCATCACCTCTGCGTCAGACAACATCATTTTCTATAGCCTGCAGGCTGCCACACCAGAATACAACTGGAACAAAGAAAACCCAAGGTAGGGAGACAGCCAAATCCTAAAGAAACTGCAATTAGGCCAACAAAATGCCACTTGTATTACTTTCTTAGGATTATGTTTTAATTATTTAATTATTACTAAAGACTCATAGTAACAAATTAGTTGTTTTTACATAAAAAGATTCTATGAATTTGTTCTCTTAAGTATAACAAATGTTCTTCCAGAAAAAAAAACATACATCATATTCTCTCACTAGCCTTTTCATCTGTCATGTATTTTATTTATTTGACAATTTTACTCTCAAAATGTTTCAAGGCAGTGGAGTGAAGTGCTTAAATCCACTCAAAGCTAGGGCTAGCGCTGTGGCGAAGCAGGTAAAGTTACCGTCTGCAGTACCAACATCCCACATGGGCACCAGTTCGAGTCCTGGCTGCTCCACTTCCCATCCAACTCTCTGCTATAGCCTGGGAAAGCAGTAGAAAATGGCTCAAGTCCTTGGGCCCCTGTACCTACGTGGGAGACCTGGAAGAAGTTCCTGGCTCCTGGCTTCGAATCAGCATAGCTCTGGCCATTGAGGCCATCTGGGGAGTGAACCAGTCAGTGGGTGGAAGAACTCTTCCTCTTTCTCTCTTTCTGCCTCTGCCTGTATGTAATTCTGCCTTTCAAGTAAATAAATAAATCTTTAAAAACAATTCCGCTCAAAGCTGAGATAGAAATCTAATGTTACTAGCCCTAAGTTTTCAGGAGACTGATTAACTGCTCTGAGCTTCCATTGTTTCACATTTTAAAGCTGTGATGTTAACAGGGCCTAGCTTCACAGGTCTACAATGTGGATTAATTAAGAATATATAAGAAATGCTTAGCACAGTGCCTGGTATATATAAGTAGGAAGTACTATAATCAAAAGATAGCTAAAGAAGAATGATCAATGCCAAAAATTCCAACTACAAATTAGTGAGATGTTTACCAAACATGCTTACTCACCTGGCATAATTGCAAGTAATTTAGTTTTTCCTGCCACTCTTGTTCGCATTCGAATAGCTTTATCTCTGCATGGAACAGTCTCTGCTAAGATGCCGTTTGGCCAAAATGCATCTCTATTTAAGAAGATTAAATAAATTTTATAAACATTTTCATTTCTAATGATACAAGTTGATAATATTCCAAATTTCTATAGAAAATATGAATGTGTACAAAAAAGAGGAAAAGTTTTTGCAATTTTATAAAGGTACAAAGATATTCAACAGGTATCAACTAAGTACAGGTTTCAATTTTAGGCACAAGAGGATATATATAAGAAACTTAACAGAAATTCTGCTTGAGAATAGTTGATAAACTACAACCAAGACAGCAAAATGGATTTTGTAAATGTATCACAGATATTTAAATTCAAAAGTGGGTATCTACTGACTATATATCTCATCTCAACACAAGCTCATGAAATCTTGAATCTGGTTACTTAAACAGCTAATCTCCCACATTTTACCACTCTACTCTTCTTAGAACTAAATCAACATGAAACTAAATTTTGAGTCAACATTTTATGCCTCCATTCATCACAACAGTCCTTTCACACATGTGACCTTCAAGTGTGCTTGATTCTTGTTCCTTAATCCTTGATCCAACGGCAGGCATTGAGCATAACTAAGGTTCCCTGTGGGAAGAGTGCTGAGGGAGAGAGACCCCCTTGAGCAATCCCTCTTAACTTTTGTGAGAAATACCCCAGGAGCTCTGCGACTCTTCATGTCCAGCCCATCCACCCAATTAACTAAGGCAGAACCCCCCGAGAGGGGACCTAGCCATGAGTGCTTTTCAAAACTCTCTGGGCACTCCCGAAGTACACCCAAGGCTGAGAATGACTGCTCCAGAACTTGTCAAGGCCGGCCAGCTTTTAGAAACAATGGCATACAGGGGAGAAACTTAGCTTCAGGTTAGCAAAACCGGATTCCCCACTTTCCATCATGAGGGTCTTTGGTCTTTTCTCTAGGCCTCAATTTCCTTGTAACAGAAGAGAAACAAAGACACCTACCTTGTAAAACAGGATGAAATCAGAAAAGATCTATTAAGTACTAGGCACACTGGCAGGCACCCAGTGTTCATTATGGGCAATTCCCTCTCAAAGTGGGTGAGGGCCATGAATTTTTCTGCGCTGCTGATCTCCACTTTTAGAAAAGAGCTCTACTTCTGTGTCTGTGCTTCCCTGGACTGCCTGCATCTTACCCCTTACTCCTCAGGGACTTACAGAGTGTGAGGCACAAAGCAGCGCTCAGCATACTTTCATAGGATGAACACATGCATTAGTGCATCAGTGCTGCTTCATTTACATTCCTTTCAGAGGTTCCAATACGTAATAGAAAATTAGACCACAATCAGAGATGTATGCTTTTCTAAAATTTGTCATTTAAAATCAAGGTTAGGAAATACAACTGAGGAAAACTAATCCCCAAGACCAGGTGTTTGACTTTAAGACCATGGTATTTCTATATTAATCTTTCAGTTATCTAAAAGCCATAGTACTTACATAAAACGTGGTCTATCATCTTAAAGACCCTTATTTTACACTTTTCTTATTTTGGCTTTGCATTAATAGGTTCATGGGATAAATCTTTAATGTAATTCTTATATTTCTTTTTCGCTTACCAATGATGACCAAAACCAAATATTTGGCCAGGAAAAATAAAGCAATAAAAGTTAAGTAGTGATGACAAGGCTAGGCTCTGCACTACCTGAAAGAAGTGACCGTGTCTTAAGACATACCTGAAACGCTTCACCGAGTCAGCAACTTGTTCAGGTGAGGTCATCCAGTCAACATGGTCAACTATTTTTCTGAAAGTAAAGAAATTTAAATGAGAAAACCTTAAGTTTTTAGAAGATGAATAAAACAAACATACTTTCACGGAGCAGGCAGTTTAATTCACATGGAAGTGATCTCTGAGAGCAAAGGAACCCTTTAATAATCTTAAAAGACCCAGAAAAGAAAAAAATCTTTTATAAAGGTTGGCAATCTACCTCCAGATGTAAAAGTTTAAAAGCTAAGTGAGATCAGACTCTAATGGGAAAGAGGGGTTAGGTACCTGTTAATGGTATCACCATATGTAGCTCTAATCAGCTGCTGCAGCAGGTTTTTGATATTCCTTCGCAACCACTGGTTTCTCTCCTTCAAGTCGAATACTTCATCCATGAGAAGCAACATCACCCTAAGTGGAATATTGTCATCCACCTGACAAAATATGGGGATAAGTAAGATCAAGTGAGTCATCTATTGCTTATGAATGGTGACTCCTATAAAATATTTGGCGCTATTTCAGTAAGTCACCCAACAGATTACATTACAGCTTTTAAAACTTAGTATTTCATCCTCCTAATTTAGAAAAAATATTTCTCATAGTCATTTTGATGGAACATCAAATTTTATAATCTGCCATGATGAATAAATTCCAAGCTTGTACTTAAAAAAAAAAAATCTTAAAGTACACTCATCATGGTCATAGAAAAAGGTGATCTGGCTTTCAGTAGAGGACGTACTAATCTGGTAAGGCAAATGCTAGACAACGTGCTCATTTTTTGACATATCTTTTTCATAAAAATCAAACCTTGGAGCAGCACTGAGAGGTAAAGAGTAAAGCCATCACTTTTAACTGTGGTAGTAGCACCAGTTTCAGTCTCGGCTGCTCCCTTTCTGACCCAGCTCCCTGCTAATGAGCCTGGAAAGTACCATATGATGGCCCAAGTGTTTGGTCCCCTGAAATCCACGTGGAAGACCAGGATAGAGTTCCTGGCTCCTGGCTTCAGCCTGGCCCAAGCCTGACTGTTATGGCCATTTGGGGAGTGAAACAATGGGTTGAAGAACTGTAATTCTGTCTTTGTAATAAATAAATATTTAAAATATCACCATTTTTATTAAAAAGAACACAGCACACTTTATACACAATATAATGTACTTTTCTTATTTAGTAAGTTGTATGTATTTAGGTATTTTCAGGAAAAAAAAGCTGAAATTCAATCCAGTATAAAATTAGATTAACATTACAAAAGGTAAATTTCAAAAAAAATACTAAAATTTACTTTTAGTTTTTACCAACTGAAAATTAGCACAATTTTTATCATGGTAGTATTCAATGAGGTAAAAGGCAAAGGAAGACAACTGGAATGGTTGAAATAAGAAAATATGCATAAGGCAGGAAACAGGATATAACTGGATTAAGCATACATATATAAACTTTTTTTTAAAGATTTATTTATTTATTTGAAAGGCAGAGTTACAGTGAGGCAGAGGCAGAGGCAGAGGCAGAGAGAGAGAGAGAGAGAGGTCTTCCATCTGTTGGTTCACTCCCCAGTTGGCTGCAATGGTGGGAACTGTGCCAATCCGAAGCCAGAGGTCAGGAGTCTCCTCCGGGTCTCCCATGCAGGTGCAGGGACCCAAGGAGTTGAGCCATCTTCTACTGCTTTCCCAGGCCATAGCAGAGAGCTGGATCTGAAGTGGAGCAGCTGGGACTCGAACTGGCACCCATATGGAATACAGGCATTGCAGGCGACAGCTTTACCAGCTACGCCACAGCACCAGCCCCACACATATATAATCTTAACATGAGTTCTTCTTTTATTTGACAGGTAGAGTTATAGACAGAGAGAGAGACAGAGAGAAAGGTCTTCCTTCCACTGGTTCACTCCTCAAATGGCTGCAACAGCCAGAGCTGCGCCGATAAAAAGCCAGGAGCCAGGTGCTTCTTCCCTTGTCTCCCATGCGGGTGCAGGGACCCAAGCAGCTGGGCCATCCTCCACTGCCTTCCCGGGCCACAGCAGAAAGCTGGACTGGAAGAGGAGCAACTGGGACTAGAACCCAGCGCCCAGTAGAAAGCTGGACTAGAAGAGGAGCAACCGGGACTAGAACCTGGCGCTCATATGGGATGCTGGCACCACAGGCGGAGGATTAAGCAAGTAAGCCATGGCGCCGGCCCCAACATGAGTTGTCTGTTAGATATATGTACTGGGGTCTCTGTGCTGCTTCTGTTTATCTGTAATCGACAGGGTCACAAAAATTATGAACGGATTTCAAAATCCATGAACTTGGGACTGGAGCTGTGGCACAGTTGGTTAATCGTCTGCCTGTGGCGCCAGCATCCCATATGGGCAAGGGTTCTAGTCCTGGCTGCTCCTCTTCCAATCCAGCTCTGTGCTATGGCCTGGGAAAGCAGAAGATGGCCCAAGTGTTTGTGCCCCTGCACCTACGTGAGAGACCCAGAAGAAGCTCCTGGCTCCAGGCTTCAGATCGGCCCAGGTCCAGCCATTGTGGCCATTTGGGGAGTGAACCAGCAGATGGAAGACCTTTCTCTCTGTCTCTCCCTCTCTAATTCTGCCTCTCAAATAAATAAATCTTATAAACAAACAAACAAAAACCACATGAATTCTACAAATAACTGCCAGTAATTCCATAATTCTTTCCTCACTAAGATACTCTAATACCTGATCAACATTATAAATATTAAAGAAAAAAAGTAGGACTTATACATTTTCCATTGTCATATTATAAACATTTTCTTAGTATGTTTTCCATTCCACATATTGAAAGTTTAGAGCCTAATGACACCAAAGGCATGATGACCTATTTCATTCCCAAGGCAGAATAAATATATTGTTCTGTTCTTAAATCAAATTCAGTCACATGAGTTTGTTGCCACACAATTCTAATAAAGTTAAACCATAAAAGTCATATACCAAAAGGTATAATGTTATGGATAGCATAAAAAACTCGAATAAAAGTATTTGTTTAGAACAGTTTATTATAAACTTAAAGGAGGTAATTATTACTTTAAACTAAATCTGCCCTCATATGACAGATTACAGAGCCAAAAATATGACATCCTGGTTTGTAATAAGGGAGCAACGCAGTGTACAATGGGAGAGACCTGGTCTTCTTAGTGAATGGTGCTTGGACCCTTCCTCATTCCATATACAACATCCAACTGCAGATGAACGTAAATCTAAAAGTTGGCATGGTGAAACAAAAAGATGTTTTGAAGAGGCACTAAGATGGCAGAACAGGAAGGGAGCTTACTGGAGATGGTGTAAGCTCAGAGAAGAGACAGGGAGAAAATAGCAGAGGACACTCTACACAAATTAGAGGGACAATGTGGATCTACATGGAGGGTGTGGATGTGCACAACTCAAGACCCCAGCAGCCACGATCCTCAGCACCAGCACTGCAGAGTGAGGTAAGAACAGGCTGCAGCAGCCCAAGCCACTGGTGATAAAGCTGCAGGAAGAGCCTGGCGTGAGTCTGGCTTGGAGCCCTGTGGGGAACACTGTATCTGCCAACCTAGAGGAAAGGGCGGGGGGCGTGTTTCTCTCTCCTCAACCACCTGGCAACGGTATCCTGTAAGTAGCCAAGAGAAGATGGGTACCGTTTTGGACATACGCAACAGCAGCGCCAGCTTGTGTCCGTCCACATGCCCAGCAAGCAGCTGGGAAGAGATGCCAGAGTCTGGCTGGGGGAACCAACAGGGGCTGGGTGCTCATGACTGTGTGAGCTTGTGTGCTGGGGCTGTGAAAACACTGCAGCTGCGTGTGAGGGCACAGGGTGTGGCTGGGACTCTAGGCAGTCACTGTGGGCAGCTCCACATGCTCGGGGCTCCCTGATTCCCTGGTGAGGTACATTGCTGTGGGATCCATGCTCATACCAAGAACTGCACAGATCCTTAGCGTGGTTCTTGTGGCAGCAAAGACGAATATTGTATTTCCAGGAGCTAGCCTCAGGCACTGGTCTCCTTTGGGGAGAAGAGGTGAGCATGAGACTACTCCAACAGAGCTGAAGAAACCTCCCCTCTGATTGAAAAATAAATAAATAAATAATTAAATGAGATTTACCACGCCCAATTTGGAAGATACACCCCTCACCCTGAGCACTGAGCAGAGCTCCCTGGCCACACCCAGCACACGCCTCAGGGTATTCAATGGAAGAGCAGACATTCCACTAATCCACAGAGGCATAGTCCAAAGATAAAAGCCATCACACAGGGGAAAAAAAAAAAAAAAACAATCAGCAAGTATCTACACAAATGCCTAAAAATAAACAGAGCAATTCAAGAAATAAGAATAAGAAAGAGAACATGATGCCCCCAAAGGAACACAACAACACTTCAATACCAGAATGTGAAAATGAAGCGGGCCAGCTGCGACAGCCATTGGAGGGTGAACCAACAGCCAAAGGAAGACCTTTCTCTCTGTCTCTCTCTCTCACTAGCCACTCTGCCTGTCAAAAAAAAAAAAAAAAAGAAAGGAAAAAAAGAAAGAAAGAAAATGAAGAGACTGATGAAATGCCATAAACAGAATCAAAAAAGTTGATTGCAGGATTACATAGAAGTAATCAGAAGCAAATCCATGAACTAAAGAAATCCGTACATGAAAGAAATTTTTTCTCCTGAAATTGAGATTTTAAAAAGAAATCAAAATGAAATATTGGAAATGAAGAATTCAACAGAACAAATAAAAAAATGCAGTGGGAAGCCTTAACAACAGAATCAGTGAAGCAAAAGAAAGAATATCTGAGTTAGAAGACAAATTCTCTGGAAATTTTATAGTCAAACCAAAAAAAAAGAAAAAGAAATCAGAAAACTTAAAAAAAAAAAAAAAAAGAGTTGGAGACTTATGAGATACTATGAAACAACCCAACACACGGGTCTTAGGAGTTACTGAAGGCATGGAAAGAGAGAATGGATTAGAAAGCCTTCTTAGTAAAATAATTACAGAAAATTTCATAGAACTACTAACACACATGATCAGAAAAGATCTTCACCACAACACATTGTATTCAAACTTCTCACAGTAAAATAAAAGGAAAAGATTCTAATATGTGCACCAGAGAAGTGTCAGATTACTTTCAGAGGATATCCAATTACACTCACAGCTGACCTGATTTCTCTTCAGAAATCCTACAGGCTAGAAGAGAACTGAGATATAGTCCAACTCTTAAAAGAAAAAAAAAAAAAAAGTCAACCCAGAATACTGTACCCTGCAAAGCTCTCATTTATAATGAAGGTAGAATAAAGACTAAATGAACAAAGAGAAACAAAGAGAAATTGAGAGAATTTGTCACCATTCATCCAGCCTTACAAAAGATATTTTAGGATATGCCACACACAGAAACACAGTTAACACTATGAGAGAAGGTGAAGACAGAAAATCTCCCAGTAAAAACACAAAGGAAAATCAAAGTAAACAATAGGAATATTTATGGGAAAATGGCAGGGCCAAGTCGTTACTAATCAATAGTCACTTTGAATGCTTGAATGTAAATAGCCTTAAATCTCCAGTTAAAGGATATAGACTGCCTACATGGAAAAAACAAACAGAAAAACATCTATTTGCTGCCTGTTAGAAACACAGCTCACCAACAAAGATACATGCAGACTGAAAGTGAATGGATGCACAAAGATATTTCATGCCAACCGAAACCAAAAAAGACCTGGTATAGCCATCCTAATATCAGACAAAATACACTTTAACACAAAAACTGTTAAAAGAGCCAAAGAAGGGGTCAATTCAACAAGAAGATGTGATTATTATAAGTGTATATGCACCTAATTACAGGGCACCTGGCTATTTAAAAGAAATGTTAAGGGATCTAAAGTGAGACACAGACTCCAATAATAGGGGACTTCAATACCCCAGGGTTCAGCAATGGACAGATCAACAAGACAGAAAATCAGCAAGGAAACACCAGTTAATTGACATTATAGACCAAATGGACCTAACAGATATCTACAGAACTTTTCATCCTACAGTTGCAGAATACACATTCTTCTCACCACTGCATGGAACTTTTTCTAGGATAGACCACAGGCCAGGCCATAAAACAGTCTCAGCAAATAAAAAACAAACAAAACAACAACGAATTCACATCATATAGCTTTTTCTGACCATAATGGAATGAAGCTGGAAATCAACAACCCAAGAATCTCTAGAACATATGTAGCCTGAACAACATGCTCTTGAATGAACATTGGGTTTCTTTTTTTCATACTATTTGGTGAACTCTTTACTCAGAATTTATCTTCTGTGTATAAAGTTAATTTAAAATTGATTTTAGTAAAAAATAAGAATGGGAATAGGAGAGGAAGGAGGAAGAAGGGTGGGAGTCAGGGTGGGAGGGCAGGTACAGTAGGAAAAATCACTATCACCATGTTCCTAAAGTTGTATTTACGAAATGCATGAAGTTTGTATACCTCAACTATGTTCACATTGAGAGGTAAATACTAGGGTTGTGAGTACTATGTTTTTCTAGATATTTTGGAGATCAATCTTGTAACTTTTACAACATGTATTGTAAACTTAATGTGATGCATCAATGTATTTAATAAATAAAATATGAGTGAGGCACACACACAAAAAGACACAAGCCAATTCCAAAAAAAGACATTTTTAGACAGTACATATAAATAACAGCAATGCAGACAGAAGATATTCCAAATACATTATCTGACAAAGAACTCATATTCAGTTTACATGAGAATATTCTAAAAAGAGAAGTTGATTTTGATGCAAAAAATTTGAAATCCATGCATAATTTTTTTTTCATGATGCACATTTTCCTCAAACTTTGTGAAGACCTCTCACAAAGCATTTTTAACAAATCAAAATGACAAAGAAAGAGGACAAGATCAGAAGATCTAGACAGACATACAAGACAGGACACCCAAATGGGTGTTCAGTATTTCAAGTCATTAGGAAAACATGAATCCATATGAAATACAACCACCAGAATGGCAAATCAACCCAGATTTCAATCAACTGATGACTGGATAAAGAAAATGTGGTATACAAATACAAAGGAATACCACTCGGCCAGAAAAAAAAATGAAATCCTGTCTTTAGCAATGGATACAACTGGAGACTATTATGCTTAGTGAAATAAGCCAGTCTCTGGGGCTGGCACTGTGGCGTACCAAGTACAGTTGCCATCTGCAGTGCCTGCATCCCATATGGGTGCTGGTTTGAGTCCTGGCTGCTCCATTTCTAATCCAGCTCTTTGCTATGGCCTGAGAAAGCAGTAGAAGATGGCCCAAGTCCTTGGGCCCCTGCACCTGCATGGGAGACCTGGAGGAAGCTCCTGGCTTCAGATCAGCACAGCTCCAGCCATTGTGGCCATAAGTGAACCAGCAGATGAAGACCTACCTACCTACCTACCTACCTCTCTCTCTCTCTCTCTCTCTCTCTTTCTCTCTCTACTTCTGCCTCTCTGTAACTCTGCCTTTCAAATAAATAAATAAATAAAAATTTTTTTTAAAAAAGCCAGTACCCAAAAGACAAATACCATGTTTTCCCTATTTGTGGTAATGCATACACAGAGTACAATAATAATGTACTTAGGAGCAAAACTGACATCTTTAAATATGATTATTGTTTATAGACCTGTCTAAACTCTTCAGGAACCGTGGTTTTTTCAATACTTGTTGAACTCTTTATTTAGTGGACCATTAAGCCTGTGATTATAAATAAATTGAAAGTATGTCACTGTAAAACTTACAAGAAAAATAAGAAAGGAAGGAAGGAGGAGGGAGGGAGGGAAGATAAGGTGGGAAGTAGCAGTGTGTTCTTAAAAGTGTATATATGAAATCTGTTCTCTTTATAGAAAAAGAACACAAAATATTGAGCATTAGCATGATGTAATACATCAGAGTTGTCATGTACAGTTGTTGGTACTTGACATGTATAGAGTTTGGGAAACCACTTGACAGTATCTACTAAAACTCAACTTATACAGCTACTCCATTCCTAGGTGTAGACCCAACAGAAGTGAGTACTATTTTCTAGATCATAAATCACGTACCGGAACAGAATGTTCACGGGACTGCTATTCATAATAAAACAAATGAAATTCTGTAATGCCACAAGGAAGAATGAACTACAATTAACATGGAACAATGTAAGACAAGGAAGAACACTAATAATGCTGAGCAAAAGGGCCAGGCTTTAATACAAAGTATACACTTTATCTGTAGTTTCCTTTGCATATATTGCAATAAAAGCAGGGTGGAAGTTCGGATAGTGATTATCCTCATTAGAGGAGAGGGTTGTGACACGAGAGCACACAGGGTTCTGTGGAGTACTGGCCATTTCCTATTTTCTTCATCAGAGTTAAGATTACATCAACAAATTCAGTCTGTGTGGAATTCATCAAGTTTATATGTCATTACAAACTCAAAACACAGCTGTCAAGTATGATTTGAATTAAACTGAATACTATTCAAGAACAAAATTAACTCACATTGTCATCAAGCTGAGCTGAGACTCGACAATGTTCAGCATCTGAATCAGCCTTCGGAATTAAAGGAGGTACCTAACATTTAAAAAAAAAAAAGTAAATACACTAAAGTAAACGGGGAAAGGAAATAACATAGTAATAAAATCAAAATGAACATTTATTTTGGGTGCAGTATATAAGCAAAGTTTAACAATCTAGAATTTGAAACCAAACATAAAGAGTTATGATTATTTCATTACCAAGGGTTTTTTTCCTTTAAAAAATAATCCGACTGACTTCTGAGTTGGAAGGGAAATGACTTAATCAAACTCCCACTTTTTAGAAGAATTTAAAGCTAAGAGGGGTTAAATGCCTTGAAGATCAAATAGCATAGCCACTCTTCTTTCTTTTGCCATAAGGAGTCGATAGGAATGTTAATAGCTTTAAGGAGTTAACCAACTGTTAGGTGTTATGGGGAAAGAAGGGCAGAGACCAATGTTAGCTAATAATCAACTGGCAGCACAAGAAGGACCACTCAGATCACCTATCTTAATCCCTTCATGTTAGGGTGAGGACAAAGAGCCTGGAAGAGGTCAATGACTTTTGAACGAAGTCCTATGAGTAGTCAGCAACAGAAACGGTGCTGGACAATCCTCATTTCAAAGTTAGTTACTTCTCCATGATTAGAAGTAAAGATCTCCACCTCCTTCAGAGAAGTGAAGAGAAAGGTACAATTTACATACACTTGTTTTAGGCATCTTCTATTAAGGAAAATGTTTATATACACTTTCCCTTCATGCAAATATGGCCTAAAAAATAAAAAAGTTCTACGAGCACTCACAACCTTAAGTAACTACATCAAAATTATAATTTACAAAACATGCAAATTAGGAAAGCAATAATCTACTTGGTCTAGTACCTTTATCTGATAATAAAATGAAAAAGCTTCCTGGGAAACTCATATACATGGTAATGCATGGCCCCAGAGACTGACAAGTGAAGATTTTTCATCCCTATGATCTGGCAGTCAGGGCACTGAAGCAGGAGAAACTGGATTTTATATGTAGGTGAATACTATTGCAACACATTTGCAAATATCACTTATTTTCTATGGAATTTAATAGCATTACAGAATGTAAAATAGTATAATGAAATAAAACAGTACAAAAACACTAACTTCACTAATTTTATATTCTTGTTTAAGAAGATTTTAAAACTCCATCGTAGCAGAGACAGGAATAACTAGATTTTACAGCATGTGTTTCAGATACACATTCATTCTCTTTAATTACCCAAACTTTGTGAAACTATGAGTCTAGAGGACTTTGGAAAGGAAATAAGGTAAACCCAGGCAGGAGCACAATACATTGTAGCTGACCTAAAACTAGTTTGCCTTAGACGCTGCTGAAAACGTCTTACCTTGAAAAATGATTGCTTTATGTCTTGACCTAATCTTTCCGACATTCTGCCCATGTTGTCTGACATTTTAGTCATTCCTTCTGCCAGGCTATCAGGAAGAGATTTAACTGCATTTGAAACATTCCTCATAGAATTGCGAAGCGGATTTACAAAAGTGTCCATCTACAGGGAAAAAAATATTATACTGTGACTTCACTGTATTAGATTTATTATTCAATTTTCAGAAGGCTGGGAAAATACAGAATACAACATATAAAAGATACAATATTTTTCCAGTGCATATTATGTAGCTGCATTTTAAACTACTGTCTTCAGTACCTCTTAAAAATCTATCTTCACACTCATATATGTAATATAAAAATTTGCATGATGAGGCTTCTGTTAGAAAAGGAATAAAAGCTTTGGCTGCCTTCTTATTAAAGAAAAAAGTTTCACAGAACAAAATGATGCAAGTAGAATTAGCCACTGCATACTTCCTGCCACCTGTCTGTCACAATTCAAAGCAACAATTAGATCTTTTGAGTAGATATTGAAAAAGAAAGCTGCAGGTAAACAGAAAGCTGGGTTAGCTAATAAGTATGTAATGGTTATTTAGTAGCGAGAGAGAGACAGAAATAGAGAAATGGAGAACTAGAGAGAGAGAAAGAGAGAGAGTCTCTAAATGCTGTTTATCTCTCCAGACGTCCACAGCAGGCTGGGCTGGGCTGGTGTGGAAACTAGCAACTAGGAACTCAATCCACGTCTTCCACATGAATGGAAGGATACCAATTACTTGAGCCAACACTGCTGCTTCCCAGGGTCATTTTTTTTTCTTCGGACAGGCAGAGTGGACAGTGAAAGAGAGAGACAGAGAGAAAGGTCTTCCTTTTCCGTTGGTCCACCCCCTGGCGCACTGCGGCCGGTGCACCGCGCTGATCCGAAGCCAGGAGCTTCTCCTGGTCTCCCATGCGGGCACAGGACCCAAGCACTTGGGCCATCCTCCACTGCACTCCCAGGCCAAAGCAGAGAGCTGGACTGGAAGAGGAGCAACCGGGACAGAATCTGGCACCCCGACCGGGACTAGAACCTGGTGTGCTGGCACCGCAGGCGGAGGATTAGCCTATTGAGCCGCGGCGCTGGCTCCCAGGGTCATTAACAGAAAGCTAAATTCAAGAATCAGAGCAAAGATTCAAAGCCAGGGATTCCAATGTATTGGAGTGTAGGAGTCTCACTTGGCTTCTTGACTACTAGGCTAAAGACCTGCTCTCCAAGGGGTAATTTTTAAAAATAACTTTTATGCTCAATTAGAAACTATTGATGGCCGGCGCCACAGCTCACTTGGCTAATCCTCTGCCTGCGGTGCCGGCACCCCAGGTTCTAGTCCCAGTTGGGGCACCGGATTCTGTCCCAGTTGCTCCTCTTCCAGTCCAGCTCTCTGCTGTGGCCCGGGAGTACAGTGGAGGATGGCCTAGGTCCTTGGGTCCTGTGCCCGCATGGGAGACCAGGAGGAAGCACCTGGCTCCTGGCTTTGGATTGGTGCAGCACGCTGGCCGCAACGTGCCAGCCGTAGGGGCCATTTGGGTGGTTAACCAACGGAAAAAGGAAGACATTTCTCTCTGTCTCTCTCACTAACTCTGCCTGTCAAAAAAAAAAAAAAAACTATTGAGATAACTTGGAATACATAAGAAAAGGAGGGTTACAAATCAGATATGCTAATTACATTTTAGTAAAGTAGAAAGCAAAAACTATCAATGAACTTAAAAGTTCATAGAAACTATAACTAAATTTTTTAAAAGATTTATTTAGGAGCCAGCATTGTGACACTGGGTTAATTCATTGCCTGCAATGCTAGCATCCCATCTGGGTGCTAGTTTGTGTCCTGGCTATACCATTTCTGATCCAGCTCTCTGCTACTGTGCCTAGGAAAGCAGCAGAAGATGGGCCAAGTATTTGGGTCCCTGCCAGCAACATGAGAGACCTGGATGGAGTTCTAGGCTCCTGGCTTTGGCCTGGCTTGGCCCTGGCTATTTGTGACCATTTGGGGAGTGAACTATCAGATGGACGATATTTCTCTTCTTTTTATGTAACTCTATCTTGAGAGGCAAAGTGACAGAGACAAAATCACACACACAAGATAGAGACAAACATGGGGACTGGCGCCGTGGCACAGTAGGTTAATCCTCTGCTTGCAGCACTGGCATCCCATATGGGTGCCAGTTCTAGTCCTGGCTGCTCCTCTTCCAGTCCAGCTCTCTACTGTGGCTTGGGAAAGCAGTAGAAGATGGCCCAACTGCTTGGGCCCCTACACCCACATGGGAGACAAGAAAGAAGCACCTGGCTCCTGGCTTCTGATCAGCACAGCTCCGGCTGTGCAGCCATTTGGGGAGTGAACCAATGGAAGGAAGACCTTTCTCTGTCTCTCCCTCTGACTGTCTGTAACTCTACCTCTCAAATAAATAAATAAAATCTTTAAACAAAATAGACAGACTCACTTGGTGGGGGGAAGGAGATGTATATATATATATATATACACACACATACACACACACACTATATTTTCACTCCTAAATCCCCTAACAGCTTGGAGTTGGGCCAGGCAAAGCAAGGAGCAAGAACTCCATCCAGGTCTCCTAGGTGGGTGGCAGGGACCCAAGTACCTAGATCAACAAGTGCTGCTTCCCAGGTCCATTTGTAGGAATCTGTACCAGAAATATGGAGTAGCCAGAACTTGAATCAAGAACTCCAAAGTGGGGTATAGACATCCCTAGTGTAATCATGTGAATTTATTAAATTTAACAATCATAAATTCTATGTATCTTGTTATCATTTTATCTTTTAAAAAAAGTTAGTCTCTTAGGAGGGAGATGGAATCATTAGGGAGTCTTTTTTTTCCCTAATTCTGAAACAATTTCAGGCTTATGAAAAGCTGCTAAAATAATACATACTGTGTACACTTCACTCAGCTTCCCCAACTACTGTGGTTGCACTTGCGACTACACCTACTGCTACTATTGCTGCTCCTACTAAGAGCAAAAGTAGTCAGAGTATAATTATGTGTCAGGTACTATAACACACAGAATACCTCACTGGATTCATATAATGCTCAAAAATGAGCACTGAACTCTTCATTTCTCAGGAAGTTAAAGTACCAAGAGACTAAGTAACGAGATCACAATTGGAGCCAATAAACAGCACAGCGGGAATGTGAATGCAAAGCTGTCTGATTTCAAAGCAGCACTACAGGATATGAGCATTTAACTGTTCTGTCTTAACCTAGTATTTTATTCCAAGGATAGGTCTTTTAAATTATTTAAAAGATTTAAAATAATAAACATTTTACTCCAACGGCATAAATGCTTTTACAACACACCCTATTTAGTGCTTTCCCCAACAATGCTCCAAGTAAAAGAAACACTTCCTCCCATTTAGAAACATTTTCTTCTCAAGATAATGAAAAGCTTGGAACTTGTCTCCTAGGCAAACTTTTCTTAATGTGGTATTTTCTAAGTTTTTATTTTTTTCCCCATCTTGTCAAACTTTTGCTTGACAAGGCAGGAGTTCATATATACTAGATACTATTATCAACTGCATACAAGGAGCACTTGATCAAAGTTTCTAGTTTTAAACCACACATACAAATCTAAATTTTTGTTTTTATTTATTTTTTATTTTTTTGACAGGCAGAGTTAAGACAGTGAGAGAGAGAGACAGAAAGGTCTTCCTTCCATTGGTTCACCCCACAAATGGCCACTATGGCCAGCACGCTGCGCCAGTCAGAAGCTAGAAGCCAGGTGCTTCCTCCTGGTCTCCCATGTGGGTGCAGGGCCCAAGGACCTAGGCAATCCTCCACTGCCCTCCCGGGCCACAGCAGAGAGCTAGACTGGAAGAGGAGCAACTGGGACAGAATCCAGCGCCCCAACCGGGACTAGAACCTGGGGTGCCGGTGCCACAGGTGGAGGTTTAGCCAAGTGAGCCGCGGTGCTGGCTAATTATTGTTTTTATTAAAAACAGAGTATGACAACAGACGCAGAAAGAAATTAAAGGCAACGGCCAGCCTACCTTGCGAGCAAAATCCCCTTTCCCTTTACTATAGGCTTTGTTCTCAAGGAAATCACACACGCAGTGGGCCAGAGCTGGAGATGCTTTCATCATTTCAGGAGTTAACAGTAACTAATAAGGGGGAAAAAAAAGGAAATCTTAAATTGGTAGGCTGCTGGAAACTAACTGCTGCTTACAATTTCATCTTATAAAAAGAATATACAGTGTTTTTCTATGAAAAAATTACAAAGCCATCAATAATTCTGTGTTAAAATTTGTAAGAATATTCAGCCCATCTCCTATTCGGACCTCCAGGACATCTGATGTGAAAGGTGCCTGAATGTATTCATTCTCTTTTCAAGTCCTAATAATATACACTAAGAAGATACACATTAGAAAACTACTGTTACTCACATCATAATTCTACATTAACATTAAATCAAAAAGAATTTTATAAAAGAACATAAAATAATGCAAACGAAAGCTATCAAATGTTTTAAAAGAAGTCCCAGATGTAACACTGTGGTCACAGCTCCAAACCTGGCTCCCTGAGCAGGACAGGTCTGGACACATTCATGGCACCAGACTTGGGGAAAGCATTCATTTTCTAAATTTCATAAACAACTGATATGGATTTTAATGGAACTGAAGGTAACACTTAAAAAAGTCCAGTGCTGACAAAGGTAATACAAATGATACTGGATGTTCAATTTTAAGCCAGGAGAAGCCATAGGTGAGGAACAGCAGAAGTATGTATTTGCTATCCTTTCAGTAATAACATCATGGAATCACTCTATAAACAAAACCAATCACAGCTGTGTCTATTTGAGGAAGAGAGAAAATTAAGCCTTCCAGACAAAATATCGAGTATGTAACAATAGACTTGAGTTTCACTGAAATCTAAGTCAAGGTCAGAAAACCTTCTCTGTAAGGCACCAGACAGTAAGGCTGCCCTGTTTGCAAAAGCATCCACAGGGGTAGTAAAGGCAAGGCTGGCTGTGCACCAGTAACAGCAGCACAGTGACAGCAGGCAGGTCAGACAGTGTCCACAGACTGTGGTGTTCTGTGCTGAGCCCTCACACGAGGGACTAGATAAAGAACACTGTAAACCTGAGCTGATGCCTTGTGTAGTACATGAGAAAATGCTATTTAAACACAAACAAAACCTTAATTAGTATAAAAACTATAAAGTGACATTTTATCTGGCTTCTAGGTAACTAAGCATTACACAAAGTAATCTCTTTGAGTCCTAACAGTTTATGCAGTAAGTACCTTCTAAGACATGTTTTGCTTCATGAGAGAACTCTATGAGGGGGGATTCAGAAAGTTCATGGAAAATGGAATTAAGAATAGCTTAAAATTGAATTAATAATAGTTTATTTTGGCTCAAAGATAATTTTTGAAATCCATGGATAGTTTTTTTATGATACTTATTTTCAGTGAACTTTTTGATGACCCCTTGTGATGTCTTGAATGTTACTCAATACAAACAGTCCCTTATGTCTATCCCTCTCTTGACTTAGTCTAATTTTAGAAGACTTAGAATCAGTCCAGGCCATGGAGGGTAGCTACACACACTTCTCTGGCAATAGAAATGCACTAGCTTCTGACACACCACGAAAAGCTACTGTTCACTGAATTGGAAGCATTTAACAGTTTAGTCTATTCTAAAATACCTAGGCTTCACAGTAATCTGGAACAGACACTGTTTCTTTGGGTGTTCATGTAGACATGAAGCAAAACTCCTAGCCCTTAGTGAATAGAAAACAAAATAAACAAAAACACAGAAATAATGTTTATAAATTAATAAACAGATCACACCATACTAGGCATGCTTAAAAGTAGACAGCTTAAAAGTAGCTGCTATTTCATTGTTGTAGTAAAAACATACTTTAGTAAAGAAATCTGCCATATCCATGTGGCATATTAAATGAAAATCGATGGGTAATAAATACTGAGTTACCTGCAAATACGCATTTAGATCCTTTTTTCTCTTTTCTAAAAAATCTCTATCCATATTATTAAAAGTTTTTTTACCAGGAAGCTTCAAAATGCTTGATAGATTTTCAAACTGTAAGACAAAATACATTCAAGTTTTTCACAGTTTTGAACGTAAAAACAATCTTCTGAGTTTCTCTACATATCAAAATAATCTTTTTTTAAAAGATTTATTTGAAAGGCAGAGTTACAGGGGGAAAGAGGGGGAGGAGGAAGAGTGAGAGAGGGAGAGAGAGATCGATCCTCCAGCTGTAGGTTCACTCCCCAAATGGCTGCAACAACCATGCTAGGCTACACTAGGCCAGACTAAAGCCAGGAGTCTGGAATTCCATCTGGGTCTACCACATGGGTGCAGGAGACCAAGTACTTGAGGCATCTTCCACTGGTTTCCCAGGAGCACCAGTAAGGAGCTGGATCTGAAGCATGGCAGCTGGGACTCAAACTGGAGCTTAAATGGGATGACAGTGTCACAGAAGGCAGATTAACCCACTATACCACAACACCAGCCCCAGTGAAAATATTTTTAAAAGGCATATGAACAGTCAGAAGTTTACCAGAGAAGAATCTGTATAAACAAAAATAGTATTTAAATGTTTACAAAGTCAAATGTTACATATAAGAGTACTTCAAAAAGTTCTTGAAAAAACAGAATTAAAGAGAAGTTTATTTTGGGTACAAAAACGCTGAAATCTATGTACATGAGGAATCTTCAAAAAGTTCGTGGATAATGAATATTTTGAAAAAGCTATGCAATAATTTTTTTAAGATTTATTTATTTGAAAGTCAGAGTTAGGCAGAGAGAGAGAGAGAGAGAGAGAGGAAGAGAGGGAAGGAGGGAGGAAGGGAGGGGTCTTCCATTTGCTGTTTCACTCCCCAACTGGCCAGGTCTCCCATGCAGGTGCAGGGGCCCAAGGACTCGGACCATATTCTGCTGCTTTCCCATGCCACAGCAGAGAGCTGGATTGGAAATGGAGCAACTGGGACTCGAACCAGTGCCCATATGGAATGAGGGTACTGCAGGCAGCAGCTCTACCCACTATGCCACAATGCTGGCCCCACAATAATTTCAAAAGTGTTTTTCACCAAAATAAACATCTTTAAATTCCATTCTTCCAACAACTTTTTTTAGTACTCTCATATAGATCAAAGGCATTTAATATACAAAGCTTTTATCTCTGTATATAAACATATCAGGTTTAGCTTTCTAACATATTACTAGACTATTTTAAGAGCAGACTTGATATTTTGTATTGACTTCAGAATTTATTTATATCTAAGCACATAAATATTTTACTGTTACCTTAATAAGTACTCAATGTTTTCAATTAAATCACTAGTATTTTATATACAGTTACATAGCTTTCACCCAATAAAACAGAAAAGCAAAATATCTATTGGAATGTAAACTCCTCAAGGCAAGGGTCTGGCCGATGCTGCTCATTCCTAGCAATGAGAACAGTGCCAGGCACAGAGGAAAAGCATGGTAAATATTGTTGCAAAATGAATGGGCAGTTCAAGCTGTCTCTAAAGTTTTATGACATTTAACATCATTAATTATTTTCTATTAATTTTGTATATTCTCCCAAAGATACCAAATTAGACTATTAAAATCTTTAAAGAAAATAAATGACAGTTCATACACTTAGACTGGAAAAAACTTCAAACACAAATTCAAATAAGCATACTAAAGCTTGTTTTAAAATCAGTTTTTTAAAAGAGATCTACGGGATAACAGCACTTGTGTCAACAGGTTGCACTGTCATCTACTAGTAAATTACAAGTCACTGTATTTTCTTTCACTATTTTACAGGACAATTTGACTTTCAGAAATACAGATGAGGCAGCATGAAAAGGCAAACAAGCCTGTCTTACTTGCAGATGCTAAACTAACAGAGTACCTAAAATGTAATGTGCTGGAGTGAAATGGACATTTTGAGATTCAATGATAGTTATATACAGCCCTTGTCTCTTCTGTTGACAAACAGTGGTTTTTTCTTATCTTCATACTATTTGCTGAACTCTCTTACTTTTCCTTAGGGTTAACTTTATGATCATTAAATAAATTTAAAGTAGATCTTGGTAAAATTAAGAGTGAGAATAGGATTGGGAGGAGGAAGAAAGGTAGGAGCATGTGCAGGAGGGAGGTTAGGGTGGGAAGTGTCACTATGTTCTTCAATCTGTATACATGAAATACATGAAACTTGTATAACTTAAATAATCACCAAAAAAAAAAAAAAAAAAAAAAGAAGTTTCACTGACAAGTTTCGTTTTGTTTCTGAAGCCCTATGAGCAATCTCAACACTTCAGTAATCACACTTACTGTGATTTTATAAGAAACACCATGTCAGAACAATCCCACTGTATTTGCACTGAGCCATCTGAAAAAGGAACTGTGCTGTATAACCTTCATTTAATTTTTGGTATAGTACTGAAAGCGAGACTTTCTTTTTTTATTTTTAGTAAAAGGTGAAAGATTTATTTGATCTGAAGAGAAACCAGAGTATTGAAAACGAGACTTTCTACATGGACTGTTCTGTTAGCAGTTTTCCTTGAAAGTAAGCTCTTCATTTATAAGTCTTAATAGGTGAGCATAATATTTACAGTCCTCTAGGACATTTAAATTAGGCAATGATTATTCCTTTTTCTTTATGTTTATTTGACAGGTAGAGTTACAGACAGTGAGAGACAGAGACAGAGAGAAAGGTCTTCCTTCTGTTGGTTCATTCCCCAAATGGCCGCTACAGCTAGTGCTGCACCAATCCGCAGGGGCCCAAGCACTTGGGCCATCCTCCACTGCCTTCCGGGCCACAGCAGAGAGCAGCTCAACAGGCTAATCCTCAGCCTGTGGCGCCAGCACACCGGGTTCTAGTCCCGGTCGGGGCGCCGGATTCTGTCCCGGTTGCCCCTCTTCCAGGCCAGCTCTCTGCTATGGCCCGGGAGTGCAGTGAAGGATGGCCCAAGTGCTAGGGCCCTGCACCCACATGGGAGACCAGGAGAAGCACCTGGCTCCTGGCTTTGGATCAGCGCGGTGGGCAGGCTGCAGCAGCCATTGGAGGGTGAACCAATGGTAAAGGAAGATTTTTCTCTCTCTCTCTCTCTCTCACTGTCCACTCTGCCTGTAAAAAAAAAAAAAAAAGAGAGAGAGAGAGAGAGAGAGAGTGAGCGAGCTGGACTGGAAGAGGAGCAACCAGGACTAGAACCCGGCACCCATATGGGATGCCAGCACCACAGGCAGAGGATTAACCAAGTGAGCCATAGTGCCGGCTCATGATTATTCCTAAGAGTACAAAGAAAATTAGAACTGTTTACAAAAAAATTTTTCAAATTAAACTAAATTCCTATTATTTTGCAAGGAAATAAGACTATTATTTGCAAGTTTAATCACAGGAATAAAGATGTGTTTACATGGGGACTGGCGCTGTGGTACAGTGGGTTAAAGCCCAGGCCTACAGTGCTGGCATGCCATATGGGTGCCAGTCCTGGCTGCTCTACTTCTGATCCAGTTCCCTGCTAATGTTCCTTGGAAAGCAGCGGAGAATGGCCCAAGGTGTGGGAGACCCGGAAGAAGCTCCTGGCTCCTGGCTTGGGGAGTGAACCAGAGATGGAAGACCTCTCTCAGTCTCTACCTCTTTCTATAACTTTCAAACAAATAAATCATTCTTTTATTTATTTGACAGATAGAGTTAGACACTGAGAGAGAGAGACAGAAAGAAAGGTCTTCCTTCCATTGGTTCACCCCACAAATGGCTGTTATGGCCAGCACGCCGCGCCGATCAGAAACTAGAAGCCAGGTGCTTCCTCCTGGTCTCCCATGCAGGTGCAGGGCCCAAGCACTTAGGCCATCCTCCAATGCCCTCCCGGGCCACAGCAGAGAGCTGGACTGGAAGAGGAGCAACCGGGACTAGAAACCGGCACCCATATGGGATGCCGGCGCTGCAGGCAGAGGATTAACCAAGTGAGCGATGGCGCCAGCCCCTTAAACAAATAAATCTTAAAAAAAAAAAAATGTACTCATAAGAACCACATGCTTTTAAAACAATATCAAACAGGCAATATCTGAAAAGGAAAAGCAATTTCAATGTAGGAAAAGAAATTCTTTCACTTTGGCAAACAAATCAAGCCAAACATGAAGATATATTCAACACAAAAACAGAAGTTTCCAAAATTATTAATTTCCTTACAAATATAATTCAAATCTTTTAAATATGGGCTTCAGAAGTCAATACTAACCATCTTTTTAATTACTTTTATGCTAATAGTTAACTCATTCCATAAAATATCTTAATGAGATTAATGGCAATCATTTTTTCACTACTTTGAGAGAAAAAGACTTTGATTTATAAAGAGTACAATGTCAATTAATCAAGGTTTCACCTTTAATTATTTTTATTGGCTTGATACCAGTTATATATCTAAAAACCTTGAATGAATCCAGCTTTTAAGAATTAAATGAATTTCATGTATTATCTAATTCAATTGACCTGGTAACATTTTACTTTTTTCTTACCTAAGGAAGAAAGAAAATATTTAATAAAAAAGTGCAAACATCCTTACATTTCTTTATATAAGATTTAGTTAATATTATTTATTATAACACTATTAACAGTATTTCATTAGTATCTTACAGTTTAAAATAGTTAAAGCAATAGATCAAAGACATAATTGTTACACTGCTGGATGAGGCTGCTATTCATAATAAACTACATCTGAGGCAGGCTCAGCATGTTAGCCGCCACTTGAGGCACCTGCATCCCATATCAGAATACATATTTTAAGTCCCAGCAATGCATCTAATTCTAGCTTCCTGCTAATGCACACCCTGGGAACAAACAGGTAATGGCTCAAGTACAAAGCTCTCTGTCAGCCATATGTCAGACTCCTGTATTCCAGGAGTCTAGCTTTGGCCTGGCCCAGCTCTGCCTGTTGCAGGCATCTGAGGAGTGAACCAATGGATAAAGATCTCTATCTGTCTTCTCTCTCTCTGAACCTCTGCCTTTCAAATAAATTAAAAACAAGTAATTAAGAAATAAAATGATAGTATCCTATGACAAGTCCCATCCTTACTTCAAACCAAACCCAAACACCTAGGCAAAACACAACAAACACAAATTTCGAAATTATAAATACATATTCATTTTAATTTTCCAAGGTATATCACTGACATTTTGTCACTAGTTCACAGCAGTTAAGACTAGCTAAAGTTTTCAAAAGTTGACTAAATGCTCAAAATCGTTCCAACATTTATACAAAAAAACCAAACATTTTTTTCATTAGCTTTGGTCAGTATCTGAGCATCTTTCGAACAACTTAGAAAGCACACAAGCTTTAAAAACCTCATTACCTGCTCCGTGATCCTCATGTGGAAGTCGTGGAAGTCACTGTACCGACGGTACGTTTTCCACATCTCCTCACTATTGAGACTGCGGCGATGCACAGTGATGGCATACAAGGCATAGGTCTTGCCGTGATCATTACAGACGCCTGCCACGGCATATGGGTCACAGTCAGCATATACTGATCATTTAAAACAAAATGAAGAGAAACAAAAGACACAAAAAGGAGGAAGATGAAGAACAAAAACAAAAAAGACAAAATGAAATGAAAAGGAATCTGAAATGACAGATTGAGACAAAAGGATGTCACCAAGGGATAAAACAGATTCCTATCCTTTGTATTCACATCTTTAAGGAATCAAGTATGACAGCTTAATACAAATCAGAAGTTTGTGATGTCACCACTATCTGCAAAATGATGTCTATTTTGGATTACTCTTCCCCAAGAGCTTTTATCTGCTTCATTAGTGATGTGACTACAGCACCATCTCAGAGGGTGGCATTAAAGTGTCAAATTTAAATTTAATAGAGGAAAAATAACAGAAACAAAAATATTCTTTTGTACTAGCTTTCACTATTCTATTTCATCCAAAATTGCTTCAACTGGACAACAAAAGCAACAGGAAAAGATTTATCTTCTAACTCTTTCTTAACATTCAACAATTCATAATTTTAGCTTATTTGGGTTTTTAAAAAGGCATTTTCCTACTAATTTGCCACATACAAACCAGGTCAGAAAGTCTTTTGAATCAAAACCTGTTCTTGCTTTGTACTACTAATCTTAAGAAAGGATTGTGGCCGGCGCCGCGGCTCACTAGGCTAATCCTCCGCCTAGCGGCGCCAGCACACCAGGTTCTAGTCCCGGTCGGGGCGCCGGATTCTGTCCCGGTTGCCCCTCTTCCAGGCCAGCCCTCTGCCTGTGGCCCGGGAGTGCAGTGGAGGATGGCCCAGGTGCTTGGGCCCTGCACCCCATGGGAGACCAGGAAAAGCACCTGGCTCCTGGCTCCTGCCATCGGATCAGCGTGGTGCTCCGGCCGCGGCGGCCATTGGAGGGTGAACCAACGGCAAAGGAAGACCTTTCTCTCTGTCTCTCTCTCTCACTGTCCACTCTGCCTGTCAAAAAAAAAAAAAAAAAAAAAAAAAAAAGGATTGTAGGGGCCAGCACTGTGGTGTAGCAGGAAAGCCACTGCCTGCAGTGCCGGCATCCCGTATGGGCACTAGTTCGAGTCCTGGTTGCTCCACTTTTTTTTTTTTTTTTTTTTTTTTGACAGGCAGAGTGGACAGTGAGAGAGACAGAGAGAAAGGTCTTCCTTTGCCGTTGGTTCACCCTCCAATGGCCGCCGCGGCCAGCGCGCGCGGCCGGCGCACCGCGCTGATCCGATGGCAGGAGCCAGGTGCTTTTCCTGGTCTCCCATGGGGTGCAGGGCCCAAGCACTGGGCCATCCTCCACTGCACTCCCTGGCCACAGCAGAGGGCTGGCCTGGAAGAGGGGCAACCGGGACAGAATCCGGCGCCCCGACTGGGACTAGAACCCAGTGTGCCGGCGTCGCTAGGTGGAGGATTAGCCTAGTGAGCCGTGGTGCCGGCCGGTTGCTCCACTTCTGATCCAGTTCTCTGCTGTAGCCTGGGAAAGCAGTGGAAGATGGCCCAAGTACTCAGGCCCCTGCACCCCCGTGGGAGACCAAGAAAAAGCTCCTGGCTCCTGGCTTCACATCAGCACAGATATGGCCGTTGTGGCCAACTGGAGAGTGAACCAGTGGATGGAAGACCCCTCCCTCTCTCTCTCTCTCTCTCTCTGCCTCTTCATCTCTTCAAATAAATAAATAAATCTTTTTAAAAAAAGAATTGTACATATGAACCATATTCAATCTGTTAAAAACTAAAAATAAAAACGGAAAAGAAAAGAGCTGCTCATTGAATCAGTCTCTTCAATTTGCCTTTTTTTTTTTTTTTTTTTTTTTTTTTAAACAGGCAGAGTGCACAGGGAGAGAGAGAGACCAAGAGAAAGGTCTTCCTTTTGCCGTTGGTTCACCCTCCAACGGCCGCCACAGCCAGTGCGCTGTGGCCGGCGCACCGTGCTGATCTGAAGGCAGGAGCCAGGTGCTTCTCCTGGTCTCCCATGTGGGTGCAGGGCCCAAGCACTTGGGCCATCCTCCACTGCACTCCCGGGCCATAGCAGAGAGCTGGCATGGAAGAGGGGCAACCGGGACAGAATCCAGCGCCCCGGCCGGGACTAGAACTCAGTGTGCCGGCGCCACTAGGCGGAGGATTAGCCTATTGAGCCGCGGCGCCGGCTTGATTTTTCATTTCTTTCTCTCTCAGTGCTCGATTCTACTGTAGGTTAGGTCTCCAGAAGACTACTGCATCTTCACTCATTTGTTTCTGGTCTATTTCTTAATGCATCCTCTTAATTTCAATCACTGTGTTTTTTGATATCCAGAATTTTATTATGTTCTTTTTTTCAAACTTGCTTATTCTTGTCTTAGGATTTACGTCTATGAATATTTTTAATATATTTTAAAATCTAAAGATTGTCATTTTTGAGTTTTTAGGATGTAAATCATTTAACTAGCTAGGTCCGTGGACTCTCCCTTATTGTGACTCATATTTCTTCCTGTGGCACTTAACTGATTTCTATAAGCTAATTTCCAAAAACTGATGTTTCTCCTTGGGCATTCTGAGTGCCCAAAGCTGTGAAAGCATTCATACTGAGCAGTGTTACCACCATTAACTATTGGTTTTTGGGTTCTGAAAGAATTTCAGTACAGTAGGTCCTAGCATCTGTAGGTTCCCCATCTGTGGATTCAACCAACTGCAGATCAAACACATTTGGGGAAAAAAACCTTGTGTCTGTATTACACACATACAAGCTTTTTTGTCGTTAGTCCCAAAATAATACAGTACAAGACTTTTTCCACAGCATTTACATTGTATTGGCTCTTACAAGTCATCTATAAAGAATTTAAAATATAAAGGAGAATGAGCACTGATTATATACAAATACCATATAAGAAACTTAAACATCTGTGGATTTCGGTATTATCATGTGTTCTGGAACCATTCCCCCACAAATAATGAGGGAAGACTGTATTAACTCTCTAGCTTGAGACAGTTGTAAATAATTAATTACTTCAGGACAGCTAAATCCAGATGCATATGTTGGGATACTATCTGGTGATCGCTATCATTTCCAACCTGACCTTGACAATTCCTGTTCTTTCTCCTGAACATTTTTTGCTCTTCTTCCATATCAAGCTGTCCTTTGTAACTCTGAGTTTTATGCAAGGACTAGGTCCCACCTTCTCATGGCCTTGGCGCACCCTGCCTCTTCTAAACTTTATGAAAATACTATCAAAATCAAGACAGCAAAGGTGGGTGATCGGTCTAGCACTTCAGATGTCACAATTGGGACACTTGCATCTCACATCAAAGTGTCTGAGGTTCAACATTAAACTCCTACTCCTGATTTGCTTCTTGCTAGTGTAGATGCTGGGAGGTACTGGGTGCCTGCCACCCACACGTGGGAGATCTGAGTTAAGCTCTGGGCTGCCAGCTTCAGACCCTAGTCTGGTGCAGGGCCTACACAGGCACTGGGGGAGTCAGCCAGTGGAGGAGAGCGACTATTTATTCTCATTCTTTCTCTCTCTCTCTGCCTTGCAAATAAGTAAACAGAAGTTAAATCAAGGCAGCAGTCATTATGCAAAAAAAAGGCCCTGGTCTTCAACGTTTCTTCACTCCCCTGAATCTGTTCTCCTCCCCATGGTCTATGGCACCTGTAGATTTCCCTTTTGGCTATTTTTGTATTATTTTCAACCTTCAAGTGTGTGTGAGGCAGGATTTCCCATAGCAGTGCAGATTACCAAAGTGACCAAAAGACTAAAACTGAGCTTGTAACAATGGATTACACTGATGCATAACTGTCACAAAAAGAGGTCAAATTTTGGAAATCTACAAAAGCAGGTAAAGAAGAGTCTGTAAGCCTTTTTAGTAAATTTTTTGTAAAGATTTATTTTACTTATTTGAAAGGCAGAGATACAGAGAAAAGGGGAGGTAGGGAGTGGGGGGGGGAGGGGAGAGAGAGAGAGAGAGAGAGAGAGAGAGAGAGAGAGAGAGAGATAAATCTTCCATCCACTGGTTCATTCCCCAAATGGCAGCAACGGCCAGGGCTGGACCAGGCTGAAGCCAGGAGCCAGGAGCTTCTTTTGGGTGTCCCACTTGGGTGTAGGAGACCAAACACTTGGCCATCTTCAGCTGCTTTCCCAGGCACATTAGCAGGGAATTGGATCAGAAGTGGGGCAACTGGGATGTGAAATGGGATGGCTGGAGGACACTTAATCTGCTACACCACGGCGCAGGCCCCCAAACTTATATAGTTTAATACAGAAAACTAGACATCTACACTGGCAGTAGTAGGTGGATAAAAACTTCTCTCAGGCTGTCACCAAAATTTTCCTAAGAGCTGCACTTTGTAACTCCAAATTGTCTTTCTCTCCCTTAACATCTAGTAACAGTGTTTCTGCTTTGACAAGATTTAAGAAGAGAAAGAGACTTTGGTCATCTTGCTCTTTACAAAGGCATTACATATAGGTGGCACTGTTTTTCACTTGTGACTTCTTACAATCATTTTGCAGATGAAACAGTACAATTCTTTTCTTTTCATCAAATGAGAAAACCACCATTTCCCAAGTGAGAAAACCACCATTTCCCAAACAAGGGAATGGCTTTATGGGTTATATCCAAGATACATTTGGGAAAAGAGAATAGCAGAGGTCAATTAGGCAGCAACCACAATCAATTACAAGTTAATAAGAACAAGGAAAACAGTAAGGAATAGAGTTATGCAAAAAAAAAAATATTCTAATAAATTACAGGGGGCCAGTGCTGTGGCTCAGTGGGTTAAGCTGCTGCCTGCAAGGTCAGCATTCCATATGGGTGCTGCTTCAATTCCTGGCTGCTCTACTTCCAGTCCAGCCCCCTGCTTATGTGCCTGGGAAAGCAGTGGAAGATGGCCCAAGTGCTTGGGCCCCTGCACCCACATGGCAGACCCAGGCGAAACTCCTGGCTCAAGACCAGCCCAGCTCTAGTCATTGTGGCCATTTGACAAGTGAACCAGCAGATGGAAGATTCTGTCTCTACCTCTCACTCTGTAATTTTTTTTTTTTTTTTTGACAGAGTTAGACAGTGAGGCAGAGAGACAGAGAGAAAGGTCTTCTTTCCATTGGTTCACTCCTCAAATGGCCGCTACAGAAGCCAGGAGCCAGGTGATTCTTCCTGGTCTCCCACGTGGGTGCAGGCACCCAAGCACTTGGGCCATCCTCCACTGCCTTCCCAGGCCACAGCAGAAAGCTGGACTGGAAGAGGATCAACCGGGACTAGAACCCGGTGCCCATATGGGATGCCAGCTCTGCAGGCAGAGGATTAATCAAGTGAGCCATGGCACCGGCCCCTGTAACTCTTTCTAATAAATAAATAAATAAATATTTAAAAGAACAAACAGGATTTGACACCAATAGACAGGCAGTTGAGATCACCTAGGGTGCATGAACAACAGAAAGAATAATGAGGCCACTATACAAGAAAAATTCAAAAGACAGAGGTCATTTGATTTGAAAATGAAGATAATGAGGTTACATATGTTGATTTTCAGAAGATACAGTTAGAACATTTTGTTTTCATTAGGCCAATGCTTCTCACACCAGGTGATCTGCCAACTGTTATTAATCCACGGTAAGATAAGGGGCAAGCATCAAAATGCAAATCGATCTTACTACTAATCAGTGTTGAATTTAGCTAATAATTTTAAAGCTAGGTTTCTCTGTGCAGGAAACAGTACATGCTGAATGCATGGACTACTCAGAGGAGCACTGCTCTAGACTGTAACTTATTTCCTGCAATAGAAATGGTAAGGATCCGGGACCCAGAATCAAAGAGAGTCTAGTCTACTGTTCAATTGGTAAAATATGTATTGAACAAACACAGATGATGCCCATCATATACAATTACTGATGTAATTAGTTACTTTATCATAGTAAAAACCTTATGACATATTACTATTGCTGTCCCAACTTACAGATGAGAAAATTGAGGCACAGAGAAGGAACTTCTCTGTCTCAAGGGGCAGAGGCAGTAGTTCAGTCTAAAAGTTGTGTGTTAATCACTATAGTATGCTGCCTCTTTAGTTCTATGTCAGACAGAAACATTACCAAAAATGCCTAGCACAGTGCTTCCATACATTTCCAGAAGCTAGCATCTGTTGAAAAGGTGAACAAATGGACACAGCAAATAGAAAACCAGAACACTCAGAAAACAGAAAGATCAACTGAGTGTCTATCATAGGATGAAAAAGCTTGAGAACGTCAAGAAATTAAAAAATATATATACTGTTTACACTTGAAATACTATTCACACTTCTCACATTTAGAAGTCAATCCTAAAAACCAAACAGAAGTTTAAAAAAAATTAAATTTTAAAAATTTAAAGCAAAAATTAGGACAATTACAAAAACTAGGAAGAAAAGCAGCAAGACCTCTGATTTCATAAAAAGCTTGTTATCAAATGATATGGATAGCATAACCTATGTAAAAAAAAAAGTATTTGGAAAAGATAAAGGAAAACCTGGGTCAGCAATTATGGTTAACTTGTCCCAGAAATCTGGCTGGGAACAGAATACAAAATCAGATTCCAGCTCCAGTGAAAAACAAAAGAAAATAAAATCTTTTTTTAACATATACAAATTAATATATATTAAACTACACGCATACTATAAAATCTCTTTAGTATCTAAAATGTAAGCTTGAAACTGAATTGAGGTATGTTTGTACTTCACTATAAAATACGACAAACACACTCATATTCTGGGAATAATGAGAGGCACATAAGAAAACTATCTTTATCTAGTAATTACTAGGATTATCTAACAACTCAATGGCAATGATGGAAAGCAAGGATTCTGTCTCAGCTCACCAACAGTTCTGACTGATCACAGTCTCACAGGTTTCTCATGCCATTCAAGCATTTCTTGAACTCCTGCACACTCCTGTAAGCAGAGGCTTCCTTTACCCAAGTTCTCCACTCTGATGTTACACATATGAAAAGAAATACTGAGCCAGGACATCTCAATAACAGATTTAATAAGGATTATGCAAATTATCATCTAGACTTAAGTATAAACAAGACTGGTTTCAGAGTTTACTAGCTATGACAAAACACTTCGGACATAAGCATTTTCAAATGTTAACAGTAACAACATAAGAGGAAACCACAAAACTGAATGGAGAAAATGGTGCAGAAAAAAAGGTAACTTAAAAATGACTACAAAACAAAAACTGACTTGTAAAAATAAATATAGAACATAATTGAGGGATACAATAGTCAATGGTTTTGAAGTAGTGCTTATCCCACGAAGTCTCTTACCAGTGTCTGAGATGTAAGCATGAAGCTGTGTCGAGTCATCAGAAGACATGCTGGAAAGGTCATCTAAAGACTGGAGAAAAAGCCAGGGAACAACTTTTTAAGTTTTACAGAGAAAAAAGTGTGAAAGAATTCTGCATCTTAGATGCACTGCTCATCTCCATTGCAGGTACATTTTACTAATTTTTCTATCCTCACCCTCACAATACTAATTCTCTCCACTTATCCTAACTGAGTAAAGAGAAGCCAAAATTAAGAAATTATACCAAAAAAAGTAATCAAGTTAATACATAAGATTTCTTTCTTCACTGCTTAAGTAACCACTTTTCAATTATATTCAATATATGGCAAGAAAAGAAAAACTGTATAACAGTAAATAAACATACTCTCAGGTTAACATTTCAATTTTTAGATGTTAAACTAGAACCAGATCACTTCTGTTAATTAAATAATTTTACTAGTTAATTTAGATCCCTTATCTAGAAATGAGGATAATAGTATCTACATTACAGGATTATGTGAGAATTAAATGAGATGACATATAAAATGTTACTTATCAAATGAAATCAGTTCAAAGTCTGCGACAGATTTTAAATAATTTTCAAACAATTTCATAAGCAAAAATCTTGACGGAGTGATTCCAAACAAAATCTTTCCAGTGATAGCCTCTGTAGTACATGTACAGGGAACATAAGCTCATGAAGAAAGCAGACACTGCAGAACAACAGTGAACACGGCTGCCTGAAACTGTCTTCTTAGAGAGGACTGCCTGCAGGGCTGCCCCTCGGATGGCATCTGGGAATTCCCACCGTTCTCTGACAAAGAGTGGCTCACTGCAGCTCAGGTCTGTACAATATGGTTTATGCTGAATACTTGTTTTCCTTCTTAGAGTCTGGAACTTTGGTATGTACTAGACAGAGCAGGTGCTCCTGGATCTGCCTCCCACAAAAACTCTGTGTACTTTATCTCCAGTAAGACAACTGGCCTCTCAAACATTCAGCTATTACAAACAACTTAAAAGAAAAAATAATGCCAGTGAAAGGGAAAACAAAACAATTTTCCATCTCTCTCCCTCTTCCTTGCCCAGCTAAACTGTGGACTGAAACCATTAAGGAACCCTGATATTTCTTCCTAACAGAATTATAGGAAATAAGTTACTCAATGGCAAGGCTTGGATATGTCAGAGAACTGAAATGTTCACTACTTTGTTTTACCCTCAATATATGTAACACCAGTGACAGTTTATATTGCTGAAAACTTGTCATTCTCACATCTTAAATCATAAAACGTAGTTGCTATAAAACTTCCTAAGCTTAAAAAATTCTTTTTATAAACAATCCATATTTATTTCAGTGTAGACTTTAAGAACATGTAAAACCTCTTGGTTATCCCTATTAGTTTTATGATTTTTACGTAACAGGAGAAAAAACTAAATGTGAACATTTAGGTGTCACATATTTACTGCCTACTACAGTACTAATCAAAGAATCATTCAATTACACTAAACACTGGAAATAGCTTAATCAACTTCTTTATAAAGTGAGGTGGCAATTATGCAGGTGTGACCTAAGACCAATTTCCAAAGTAAAAATGAAATAAAATTTTAAATTCTAATTCACAGATGCCTTATATGCGAATCTGTATACTTCTTTAAAAACATAACTGGGTGCTTAAAATGTATCATCTGCCCACATATGTCAAGGCCCAGGCTTTTACATTTTCAAGTCACTGTCACAACAGGTACCTATAATACTTACCAAATTTATGCTTCCTGTAGGAGACCCATTAAAAGATTCTGTAACAGAGAAATTCAACTTAGTATACAGTAAAAAAAAATCTGAAATTTTTGTTTTATTTAAGTTCAAACACCAAGAATGAAAGGCAACAAGCCAAGATATAACAAAAAGGTAAAGAAAATTTGAGGTATATTCCCAAACACCAGATCCCTTAAGTCCCATGGTTTTGTAAGCCAGGTATTTCAGTGAAAATGAACGTTCAGAGACATGAATGTGACAGCTGACCAATAACAACAAGGCTTTCATGTACAGGAGAGCAATGTTAAATACCGTCATTCTCAGAGTACCCTATTAAGCAGCCTAACACAACACGATTCGAAGGAAAAGACTGCAGTGTGAAAGCCCATTAGGGAACAGTAATATTACTCTTTCTCACTGGATTAACTATGCCAAAAAAAGTAGTTCAGTATTGAGAGAAAAACAGAGTGATTTTAAATATATCTATTAAGCCCACTTATTCTTGGTAGATTTGGCTCAAAAACATTGGAAGACTACATTCATAAATCAATACATAACTAATATACTAGAAGATCCTTAATAATCCATACATAATGCAAATTAATTAAAAGGCAACTAGGAAAAATTAATTTTTAAAATTCATATTAGAGAATGTCAAACAAAACTTTTTTTCTCAGGGTTTTCTTGTACATATAAGCAACCAAGTTTCCAATTAGGATATCTTTTATCTGTCTATTTGAAAGGCAGAGAGAGAGAGAGAAAAAGAGAGAGACAGAGTTCCCATCAACTGGTTAACTCCCCAAATACCCACAAGGGCTGGGGATGGGGCTAAGCCAGGCCATAACCAGGAGCCAAGAACTCAATCCAGGTCTCAGATCTAGATGATAGAAACTCCAATTACTTCAGTCACCCATCACTGCTGCCTTCCAGAGTCTACATTAGCAGGAAGCTACAGTCAGGAGCCAGAGTTGGGTTTGGAATACAGGTGCTCCAATTTGAGACATGAGCATCTTAACCATGTCTTAACCACAAGGCTGAACACCCAACCCATATATACAAAAAGAAATACACTTATTGGGGCTGGCATTGTGCTGTTGCAGCAGGTTAACCTCTGCCTGTGATCCTGGTATCCCATATGAGTACTGATTGGAGTCCCAGCTGCTCAACTTTTGATCCTGTTCCCCATTAATGTGCCTGGGAAAGCAATGGAAGATGGCCCAAGTACTTGAGTCCCTGCCACCCACAAGGAAGATCCTGGTGAAGTCCCTCTCCTGGCTTTAGCGTGACCCAGCCCAGCCATGGCTGTTGTGGCCATCTGCGGAGTAAACCAATGGATGGGAGATTCTCTGTCTCTATCTCTTTCTCTCTAACTCCACCTTTCAAATAAATAAATGAATAAATAAATAAAAAAAAAAAACAGCATACATCTAAACACAAAGCTGTGCCAGCTTACCTCCATCCCCATCATCTGATCCTCTGAAACTAGGATCTTTTAACATGTCAAGCTCAGCTAACATGCGCACATACAGGGCATTCTGTCTGAATGAAGGATAAAATCTTTCATCTCGTAACATCAACTCATATACCTTGGGGAAATAAATCAAGATATTCAATAATTAATACAGATAAAGTGATTTCTGTTAAGTAAGATTTCACCAAAAGCTACATGGAAGTCTTGCCATAACATTTCACAGTTAAAAGATGTCAGCAGTGACACTATACACAGTTAATGGTTATTCTGGTTCCTCCACTACCTGAATCACACTGAAGAGTATCCTACTGCCAACACAAATCACATGACCGGTTTTATAGATAACAGACTAGAAAGCAGTGTTTTCTATGAAACAAGTACAGTGGACTTCAAAAAGTTCATGGAAGCACACATTGGGACAGAAGCACTACATAGATTTAAAATGTTTATACCAAAATAAATTCTCTTTTCTCATGCACTTTTTGAAGTATATTTAGATGAAAGGCTCAATGCTCATATTAAAAACAATTTTTAAGGCATGTTATTCATATTATTTCATCAAATCCAAGACTAGAATATCTGACTTTTTGGCCAGATTCCAATAAAACAACTCAACACAAGGATTTTCCTCCCAATTAAAGAAATAAAGAGAAAATAGTGGCCTACGAATTTGAAACTGAGAAGTATTATTGTTATAATTTCCATTTTTTAGTTTACAGTCTTTTTAAATGTTTCAATAACTTGTTAAAAAACTACACTGACATGGAAATACACATTTTTTTCAAGAAAATAAAATGATAAATATTATGCACTATACCTTTCTTTGAATATCATCAAAGATTTCAGGGGTTGGATCTTCATGATTCAAAGTATCTGCTAATTTTGCTACTAAATAGTCATCAACAGTAACTCTTGGAGATGCCTAACAGAAAAACAACAGTAGTAATAATCTTGTTAATTTTGAAATACAAGTTAATACTCAATGGTTATGACTGAAAGTAACTGGAAGATAAGAATCACTGGTTTGTGATGTCCATGAATGCAAAAACTGAGTTAGAGTCTTCCTCACATACCAGAGGTGATTGGTAGTCAAACATGGACTTAAATCAACTTTTGCTGAACAAGTTACCTCTTACCTGACCTCATTTACTCCATCTGTAAAATAGCGTTAACACTACAGAAAGTTATTTAAGATTCCTCTAGGGGCCAGCACTGCAGCACAACAGGTAAGATTTGACTCTTGCGATACTGCATGCCATATGGGCACTGGTTTCAGAGCAGGCTGCTCCACTTCCCATCCAGCTCCCTGAAAATGCACCTGGGAAAGCAGCAGAAGATGGCCCAAGTGCTTGGGCCCCTGCACCAATGTAGGAGACCCGGAAGAAGCTCAGGGCTCCTCGCTATGGCCTGGCCCAGCCCTGGCCACTGCAGCCATCTGGGGAGTAAACCAGCAGATGGAAGATCTCAATCTGTCTCTCCCACTCTCTGACTTTCAAATAAATTAATAAATCTTAAAAAAAAAAAAGATTACTGTAAAGATTAAAAATATTTATATAAAACTACAGCATAGTGTCTGGCACAGAGAAAGCACTGTCATTAGATGCTACTGTTTAGTGTCCACCAGCACTGGATGTATACTGATACAACTGCCAAAAAAGAAAGCCAAATGACTTACCGTCTGACACCAGAGAATCCTTCTGAATGGCCTTTAAGAGACTACAGTAATCCTAAATTTGTTTTCATAATGCTTCAGCAAAGTTTTAGTGTGATATTGATGGGAAAAATATCTGAAACGTTATTTGTTTCAAGAAGCTCCATTTCAAAGTAAATAATATGACAAATACTACACAAAAATACAAAATCTGACCTTTCAATTTCAATGATTACTTTATAGGGAAAAAATGCTGAAAAGCAAGGCATGTCAATAGCATTGGCATGGTAGCATCTCAATTTTTAATTCTGAAGGCTCTACAGAGTGAGTGAGTGCTAGAGATGGTAACTTTTAGAGAAAAACAAAACATGCATTGTTTAAATAATTTCACTATTCAATAAGATTCCTAAGGAACAGAATGGAGAAATCAAGAAAGGAGAAAAAGTAAACAGGGTACAAATGCATAGGAAAAGAGCTATACAACTTCTGATGTTCCTTTAAAAATTCAACATTCTTATTAATTAGCAAACCCACATAAATGAGTGTGGTTGTGTTTTTGTTTTTGTTTTGTGGTGTAGAGGAAGTGCTTATTTGTTGTGTGTGGGAAGTTGGTTTCCCTGAAATAAGAGAAATAAGCAAATTCAACTGTGTGATAAAAAATTAAGAGTAAAATACGATCTTAGTTGGTCCAGCCTTTTTTTATCCTCTAAGCTCACTAAACTCAGCTTCTTGGAAATAAAGAAAAACAGGTCAATTAAAAGTAGTATTTTCATATTTGTTTAATTAAAAAATCTATTTTTTATCAAAAAGCCAGAATACAGAGAGAGATAGAGAGAGACAAATCTATCTGCTGGTTCACTCCCTGGATGGCTGCCAGGCCAAGGCAAGGAGGCTGGAATTCCATCGTGCCTCCAACATGGGTGGCAGGGCCCAAGCACCTGGGCCACCATCACCTGCCTTCCCAGGCACATCAGCAGGAAGCCAGATGGGAAGCAGAGCAATCAAGACTCAAACCAGCGCTTCAATTTTTAATTTTTCTTGTACATCTCAAGACACAGCATCATCCTTTGTATCGGATGATCAACACTTTCAGAGAGCCAGAATTGGACATAACTAATTAGGGAGTCCTTCTCCTGAGAAAAGTAATACAGAAGAAATACTTACACATACTTGTTATTACTTTAACAAAGAACTATGGGCCGGCGCCGCGGCTCACTAGGCTAATCCTCCGCCTTGTGGCGCTGGCACACCGGGTTCTAGTCCATAGTCCAGGTCGGGGCACCGGATTCTGTCCTGGTTGCCCCTCTTCCAGGCCAGCTCTCTGCTGTGGCCCGGGAGTGCAGTGGAGGATGGCCCAAGTGCTTGGGCCCTGCACCCCATGGGAGACCAGGAGAAGCACCTGGCTCCTGCCATCGGATCAGCGCGGTGCACTGGCCGTAGCACGCCGGCCGTGGCGGCCATTGGAGGGTGAACCAACGGCAAAAAGGAAGACCTTTCTCTCTGTCTCTCTCTCTCACTGTCCACTCTGCCTGTCAAAAAGAAAAAAAAAAAGAAAAAAGAAAAAAGAAACTATTTAAGTTGGCTGTCCTTTTCTGGTTACTTTGATTGTCATGTGGTCTTATTTCAACAAAATGAGATGTGTTTGCTCACAGCTAACACACACCATCAAATAGCTCAGGTCAGGCGTCTCATCCTTTTCTAGGCTCCAACTGCATGCTTCAAAGACCACTCACCAGTTTTAGAGAAACAGCATGCAATTCTGTTTTCTGTGTTTCTTTTCTCCATTCTCATTCCTGCAGTATTTTCTACACTCTGTCCTCTGCTTTGAGAACATGATTTTACCACAGGCCAACATTTTCCAGCGTCTTTCAATAGCTGGCAAGAATGACAGCCACCTTGTAGATATGAATCTAAGAACGTTATCTCCTGATATTTTTGTATGTCAAAATCTCAAGTATTACTCAGATTCTGAGGAAAATAAAAAATGAACTGAACTTTCACTGCAAAAGCTTCACTATCACAAGTAAGAAATCAAATTCTGTTTTCAGCAGTGCTGTGTACAGGGAACACATGACACTTAGCAAGTAACACCTTTCAGTTTTCTTTGGCAAGTTCACGGACTGCAATTTGTTAAAATTTATGTTTGCACTTTATGCTGAGTATATAGATAGATGAGTAAAGTTTGTTTTGTATTTTCTGCAGTTTGTTGAAACCCAGGAAATAAAAGAGACACATATAACTCTATTTCTCAAATCAAAGTACTTAGCACCAAGTGAAATATTTTTCTCACAATGATCTGATGCATACCTGACATACTATAGAAACCGTAACAGTTGGTCAGACAGAACAAACTCAGCTCTACCTGCCTGGGGGCCAAAACATCTGTTAACCAAAGTTCCTCTCCTGTTGACCCACAGGACATTTTAGCTGAAACCTCCAAACCTCAGTCTCACAGAATAATCAAGGAAACAACAGGCCAACACACATTCATGTTTGCTATGCCCATGCCTATTCAGTAATCACTACGTTCAACTGATCACTGGTGTCTTTCAGAGATGGGAAACCTTTCTTACTAACTTAGATTACTGAATCTTAGTGCTTTCATATCCCCTCCACCATGATCAAGTCCAAAATTATATAAGATGTTGTATCTTGCTTATATCCATATTCCTTAATTCAGCTTTACGTACCTTCTGTCCTTTGCTATTAAAATAACAAAGGCATCTATATTTCCATTTTGGTGATGCCTGGATCACACTGGCATTTGTATCATAATTATTTTGATTTTTATTATCTGAATTCTTAATAACGGCCACATACACAAAGTCATAAAATTAAACCAGTGTTGTCAAATACAAATTATAATACAGTAAAATTAAAGATGGACCATTAATGTTCACGATTATGATGCTCTTGAACTGTGCAGTTAAGTCTACTGTGCAGAGTGCTTCAACAATGGGTGATTCATGAGTGCAAACAGCAAATCACAGCTGCTAACATCAGTGGTCAAAGGAAAAACAGCCATCGCTATGGAAGACAGATAATCCATGCTATAGTCATTCAATACTAAAACAATACTTTTGGCTCTTTATGGAAGGACTCAAGTGCTGTATTTATCTTTTGTACTCATTGCCAAAATCTAAGACATCATCACAGGTAAATAAGCTCCTACACATCCATCCATGGAATTAAATACCTCTTTGAGAATGAACTACACCTGTAGAGATCAAAATATATGTATTTCAATATAATGAGGAATTTAAAAACACAATAAATATAGTATCATGCCATTTTAGCAAAGGTTAGAAAAAATGCTGAGCAATATACTATTTAGGAGAAAATATATTTAGGATAAAAATGTGTGGGAAAACAAGTGAATAATTATCTCCAAATTCAGGAAACTGGAAGTAAAGCAGCAGGTGAACACGACAGGTGAGAACAAGCAAAGAAAATATACAAAGCTTCAGAGCACATTAAGTAAAGAAAATATACAAAGTAAAGAAAATATACAAAGCTTCAGAGCACATTAAAAGCTGGACTGTGTGTATAAATGTGTTTGTCATACATTTATTCTTAAAAATGTGCATTTATGGGTAGGGTAGGAAGTATCACTACACTCCTTATCTGTTTATATGAAATACAGGAAATCTGTTCACCTTCTATAAATAAAAAATTATGCAGTTATGAGAGTATGAATATATTTCATGAGGCAGAGTTTTAACATGCTTTAATAAATAAAATTCATGGCTAAAAGTAAAAAAAAAATGTGCAAGAATAAATTAATAGGTGTCATACTGCAGAGAGTCATTAAAAGTACCACAGTGAGAACGATCTTGAATCTTGAGGATTTCTGTGTCTGCATTAATGAGGGGCACTGGTCTGTAGTTTCCTGGGTGATATACTGGGCTTTGGTATGACACTAACACTGGCCTCACGAAACAAGAAGCCACGTGTTCCTGTCTCCTCTAGTTTCTGAACAGTTTGTGAAATACTATTAGTTCCTGAAACAGTTGACAGAATTACCAGTGAAACTGTCTAGGCCTAGCCTTTTTTTCTGTGAGAAGATTTTCAATCATTAATCAATTTCTTTACTTATTACATTAGATTTTTTTTTTATCTCTGAAACAGCTTTTTATTAAACAGCAAAGCAGAATTGCAACACAATTTAAATATCTGTCAATCAGGTCACAAAAGGGATGCAAAATGTTTGTGGTGTAACTACTATATATTCATACATCAAATCTTACACTTCTACAATAAGGTTATTCCATAATTAAAAGTAGTCAAATCTAGTAATCATAAACTGTATTATTTGATCTCTTTTCCTAGAACATTTTAATAATACTTCTGACATTGATTATTCCCTTACCAAACAGTCTAGAAACTAAGTTTTTAAAAATTGTTAAAGGATAATGAAAACTCTGCAAACCAAGTTGACTTTACAGAAAATTCTGGGAGAACAAGTAAGATAAAATACTGAGCAAGGTTATCAATTAGTGCACCCGTGAAATTCTCCCAATTCTGATACTAATATACTCAAGGAGTTTTGCAGTTGATCTGCTGGGTTCTACAAATAAACCTTGAAACCAAATTCTTTCTACTGTTCTCTTCCGGTGGTGGCTTATGTAAGGTCAAACAATCCATTTTCAAATATACTCCCCAAAATATGTACTCTGCACTAGAGATCACACGACTCTCGAGTGAAAACATCTGGAGTTGTTTCACTACTGTTTTACCAAGTACTTTTACACCCTATTTTATTTTCCCTCAAGATTTTCTATTTTTAAGGACACACATGACTAGGACGCCTATCTTTACAGATACCAAGTAGATTATCTTGTACAAAAGGAAGCTTTTAAAATTCATGACAATTTACTTTCAAGGAAAAGTCATTTTTTTAGCCTCCATCTGTTTTCAATTGATTAAAGAGAAACCAGCAATCCTATCTTATTACTAAATATCACAAATGACAAGCCCTAGCTGAGAAAGTATCTTATTTTGGTTAAGTTTCAACAATTAGGGTTCAGATTACATCATAGATGATTAACTATTAAAATTACTTTTACAAACTGTTTTCCTTGGGGAAGTGAGTGGGAAGGAAGAGGCAAAGGCAGCAGAGGCACAACATGGTGGACAGGTACATAAAGCTGTGCATTCAGGACATGATTTTGGTCACTTTTTCACAACATGGTGGGTTTTTCTTGTATATCTTGCTAAGCCTATAATAAAAGACAGTGCTAAGCCTATAAATCAAAGTAAACTCGATAAAACATTCATCTTCAAGTGTCATAAATATATGCCATTCTGATTATAAAGTCTCTACAATACATTTGCACATTTTCATAGACTAACATAATACACAAACTTGTGGAAATCTCAAGTAGTTAATTTTGCCTACATCTGACATTATCTTCCGAAATATTCAGTGAAGCCACAAATAAAAGTACTGTAACTCTTGGAATCTATCGAAGTTTTAAAGGAAAAAAAAAGGTCAGCAGCAATTCCATGAAAGAGAAGGGACATCAGTCCCCTACTTCCTTTTGCTTTTCGTGTCAGTTGTTTGAAAAACACTGGAAGCTGACATGAGGTTTTCTATATACTGTCCAAGAACTTGGTTTTCTGATTTAAGCTTCAGATTTTCTTCCTTAACTGCATCTACTCTTGCAGAGAGATCTTCAAGTGTGTGTTGGAGTTCCAACACTTGATTAATAAGTCGTGTTTTTCCCTCCAGTTCCACCTGATTTTCGGCATCAACTGCATCCATGTCAGCATTCATCATCTTGGATAACAAACTTCTGGGCCGTGGATGCCAAATCCTTGATGAATGTTCTTCAGTTAGAGGCACCGGGGAAGGGGAGGGATCGGGAGGACGCCTCAGGCCAGGAGACTTGGAGCAACTCTACATTAGATTTCTAAATTTCTCCTTCAGTTTTAAAACCCAGAAACCTTTTATTTAAGGTATACAAACTTCATGCATTTCATAAATACAACTTTAGGAACACAGTGATTCTTTCCACCCTACCTGCCCCTTCCACCAGTCTGATAATTTCTAACTTTCTAGAAATTTAGCCACTTTAGCTATCCTAGTTTGTTATCATAAAGATGTACATAATATTTACTAACACTTTTTTTAATTTCCATAGGATTGGGGTGACGTCTCCTCTGTCATTCACCATTTTGGTGACCTCTACCTTCTCCCACCGTTCCTTGGCAAAGACCCGAGCACTTGAACTATCTATCACCTGTGCCTCCCAGGATGTGCATTAGTAGAAAGCTGGATCAGAAACAGAGCTGGGACTCAAACCCAGGTACTCTGATGATGGGATAAGGCTGTACCAGTGACACCTTAATCACTGTGCCAAATGCCTGTCCTAACAACATTTCTTTTATCATTTTTTATCTTAAATTTTGACTGTATTATTATAGCCACTCCAGTTCTCTTCTGTTTATTTTTCCATGGTTTATCTTTTTCCATGCTTTTACTTTCACCTTACTGTGTCTTTGAATCGAAAACTTTGTGACCTTGAATCTTTTATTTTGTAGATTTAGTATCTGCAGGAGCTTGGCCACATTAATTTAATTTCCCAAATCTCAGACTCTTTCCTTACACAATGAGGATAAAAATAAAGAATGCTACCATGACTGAATGAGACAATGTCTGTAAAGTAGCCATGCCCAGCATAAATAATTTTTTTGCAAGAACTGCAAAAGTTATTAACAATACTGTCAAAGATAAGAGCACAGTAACCAAAATATATCCTCACCTTTTCTGATAAATATTGTTCATAAATTCCAACAGCTGCTGCTCTTAGAAGACCTTTGGTTTGGTTGGTTTGATGTTTTCCATCCCTTTGGCGACTTAATAAAACCTCTAGCTGTTGCTGGGCTGTAACCCGGTATCCTTCCACTGTCATCCAGAAGAAAAGATGTGCCTGACCTCCAGTTTGCTGCATGTAATCTACAAAAAAAAAAAACAAAAACCACAGATACTAATGTCAACAATTAGGCGTCCTTGTAGTTGCAGTAAAGAAAAAGTATTAAACACTTCAAGCATTGGACTGAACATTTAGCCTAGTGGGTAAAATGATGCCTGTGTCCCATATCGGAATACCTAGGTTTGCTAGCTGGCCCTATTTCCCGACTTCCAACTTCCTGCTAATACAGACCCTGGGAGGTAGCGGTGACAGCTCAAGTAATTGGATTCCTGCCACTCCACATAGGAAACCTGGACTGAGCTCTTGGCTGTCAGCCTTAGCCTCTGGCCCAGCCCTGGCCACTGCAGGCATCTGGGGAGTGAATTAGCACTTGGGAGTTCTCTCCTGGATCTCTCTCAAGTAAATTAACAAAAAAGAAAAGAAAAGAAAAGGAAAAAAAAATTCTTTTTTAACATTTCAAGCACTTAAAATGCTACGTCCTAGAAATATAATCAATCTATGAAGGGAAAAAACAATGAAAACAAATTAAAAAGCTAAGCGTTAGTTCTGTAGGACATTGAAGTAGAAGCATACACTTTAAAAAATAAAAAATTGGGGGCTAGCACTGTGGCACAGTGGGTAAAATCACCGCCTACAGTGCCAGTATCCCATATGGATGCCGGTTCAAGTCCCAGCTGCTCCACTTCCAATCCAGCTCTATGCTATGGCCTGGCAAAGCACCAGAAGATGGCCCAAGTGCTAGGGCCCCTGCACCCATGTAGGAGACCTGGGAGAAGCTCCTGGCTTCAGACTGGTGCAGCTCTGGCCATTGGGGCCAACTGGGGAATGAACTAGCGGATGGAAGATCAATCAATCTCTCTCTCTCTGCCTCTCCTTCTCTCTACTAACTCTTTCAAATAAATAAGTCTTTAAAAAAATAAATTTTAGATAGAATTCTTCATGAAAAAACCTCTAATAAATTTTCTATATAAGGCCTCATCAGAAATAAACTACTTCACCAAAAACATTCAACAGTTTTTTTTAATAAGGATTATTTGTCATGATGCTGTATTTCCAGATATACCTGAAATAAAGGGGTTATGTGCTGGGGACACCTACATCTCATATTGGAGTGTCCGGCTTTCGCCTGACTACTCTGCTCCTAATTCTAGCTCCCTGCTAATGTGTATCCTGGGAGGCAGTAGATAATGGCTCAAGTACTTGAGTCCCTGCCACCTACTTAGAAGACCTAGATTAAGTTCTGGGCTTCAGCCTGGTTTAACCACGTTTGCTGTTGTGGTAATTTGGGGAGTAAAACAGAGGATTGAAGATCTCTCTTCTCTATTTCCCTCTCTGTGTCACCATGAAGGATATGGGAACCAACACTACAATGAGATACCATCGTATACCCATTAGGATAGTAACTAACAACAATAAAAACACAGAAAATATCAACTGTTGGGAGGATATGAAAAAACTGGAACCTTTTTACACTGTTGGTGGAAATGTAAATGAGACAGTTGATGTGGAAAACAGTAAGATGATTCCTAAAAAATGAATAAAATTACCATATGACCCAGCAATTCCACTGCTGCATATACACCCAAAAGAACCTAAAGCAGAATCTCCAACAAATACTTGTATGCCCATATTCACAGCAGCATTACTCATGATAAGTACACTGTGGAAGCAGTCTAAGCACCCACGGACAGATGAGTGGATACCACAGTGCCACGTGCTCACAATAGTTACACTGTGGAAGCAGTCTAAGCACACATGGACAGATGAGTGGTTACAACAATGCCATGTATGGTTGTGAGTCCTTTAATGACAGCGATATACCCTAAGGAATGCACTAACACTGTGCTAATATCACAGAGTACACTTACACAGATTAAGAGGGCTATGATGTCATTATATGATATAATTTTATGGGATCACAGTCATAAATGTGGTCCATCATTGAAGGAAATGTAATTATACAGCTCATGACAATATGTGCACTATTAGCCTTAAAAAGAAAAATTCTGACATGTGGCATAATATGGGTGAATCTATGCTAAATGAACTAAGCCAATCACAAAAAGACAAATGCTGTGCAATTCCACATCTACAAGGTAACTTCAGGGCAGTTGAAATCAGAGACAGATAGAGCAAAGGTGGCTGCCAGACAGTGAGGGATGGGAGGGGTAATGGGTACATAGTTTTAGTTTTACTGCAAAGAACCAGTTTTGGAGATTGATAGAGGTGTGGATGTACAACACTAAAAATACGTCTATTAACACTGAACTGGACACTTCTTACCAGGTAAGATGCTAAACGTTATGCTGTGTATATTTTACCACAAATTTAAAAATGGAAAAAATTTTTCACTGACTTTAAATAAAATGGATTTACTTACCCATGAAAAATTGTAGTGCAACATTGTCTACAAGAATGCTGTCCAAGGGGACTGTGCAAAGTTTCCCAAAGTTTGCTGCCAGTTTCACAGTATTTATTTCCTATACATAAAAATGAACAGACTAAGTCAATATTTCTCCCAATCACTTATTAGGTTAAAGATCTTTAAAATTTTAGGGAAAAATGCATTAAATTAAAATGGAATAAAGATTAAGCTTTTCGCTTCTCAGGTATGTTGTTTCCCAATACAACACTCTCATTCAGCGAATTTAAATTCCTAGTTAAGAGTGACTCAGCCAGAACTGAGCCGACCCGAAGCCATGAGCCAGGAGCTTCTTCCAAGTCTCCCACATGGGTGTAGGGGTCCAAATGCTTTGGCCATCTTCTGCTGCTTTCCCAGGTATATTAGCTCCTCAGCCTGGACCAGCCTTGGCCACTGTAGCAATCTAGGGAGGGAATCAGTGGATGGAAGACCTTCTCTGTTTCCCTCTGTCTGTATCTCTACCTCTCAAATAAATAAATAAAATCATTTTTAAAAAATATTTATTTATTTTTGAAAAGTCAGAGTTACATAGAGGGGAGAGGTGAGAGGAGAGAGGGAGAGGGAGAAAGGTCTACCATTCGCTGGTTCACTCCCCAATTGGCTGCAACAGCCAGAGCTGCACCGATCCAAAGCCAGGAGCCAGGAGCTTCGTCCTGATCTCCTACACGGGTGCAGGGGCCCAAGGACTTGGGCCATCTTCTACTGCTTTCCCAGGCCATAGCAGAGAGTTGGTTCGGAACTGAAGCAGCCGGGTCTCGAACCAGTGCCCATATGGGATGCCAGCGCTTCAGGCCAGGGCGTTAACCCACTCCGCCACAGCGCTGGCCCCAATAAATAAAATCTTAAAAAAAAAAGAAAAAAGCACCAACACAATGACCTCATCCAAAAGCTTAACATTAAATAAATATGTGATAATTCTGAGAATTTGTACAGATTATCTCCACCACTGGCCTTTGAACTCCAGATTACCAGTTGACAAGTCTGCTTGTATCTCTAAGAGATCGCTAGAACTTTCTTTGAAATCGAGTCCTGCCTTTGATTTTCCCATTGCAGTTAAGAGCATCACCCTTCATGTAGCTGCTTGAGCCGAAGAGTCTTAGAACCATGCTGGAGTCACCTTCCTAAGCCTGTTAGCAATCTATCTAGTCTCTCACCTCTTATCACAGTTTCACAGTTCTCTTATCAATGGTCTCTCAGTTTCCATTCTTGCTCCTACCATCCTACCACAGTCTACTCTTCACAAGGAGTGAAAATAATAATTTTAACATGTAGGTCAGATCATGTCTCTTGTCAAGGAAATCTCAAATTGCTTTCCATAACAATTACATTAAAATAAAAAAATCTTAGTATGGCCAGAAAGACCATACATGATGTATGACCAGTTTCTTCTATAACTTCATTCCTGGCTCAATTCCTTCTCATTCCATACCAGCCACACTGGTCTCTACTAACTCACCCAAGATGTTCCCATTTTTCAGGATCCTTGCATTTGCTTCTGCATTAAAGAAACTTCAAAAACAAACAAACAAACAAAAAAACCATAGGACTAACTCCCTGATGTTATTCATCACCAAATCTCTCAGCACCAAAACACTCCCAAGACATTCTCTATCCTGTAGTTTGCTTTACTTATTTTCTTCACAGCAGGTATCACCACCTGATGCTGTATCAATTTTCTTATTGGTTTATTTTCAGATTCTGCAACTAAAATATCAGCTCCATGAAGATAGTTTATTTAGTCCTTCTAAAATGGTGCTCAATTCATAATATTCAGTGTTATATTTGAATGAGTAAATCAACAAATAAGTCACAAAACAAAATATTTAATTCGTTAGCATTTTTTCAGGCAATGGTTTTAAATCACTCTCATACCATGTGACACTGCATATGAGTAAATGCTTCAAAAAATTATTTTAGAGTGCTGTGCTGGTTAGTCTGCTACTTTTCATTACTTACTCAGCATTCTAATTACTATAAAGCACTTATAACTATTTTTAATTCCAAAGTGTCTTACTTACTTTGCCTGACTGCAACCGCTGTATTCTTGAATCACATACTTTCTTTACAAACAATAAGCTATTTATCTGATTTTTGATAGTGTTGATATCTAAAAACAAACAAATTGATTATAAGCCAGGAAAGCTACCTATGAAACAGTTTAAACATATACCTACAATTTAACAAAGTAACCAATTAGTATAGCAATTATTTTATGCAGTAAATAAATATTCTGAAACTGTATTGTGACATTTAACTAAAATTATGACATGCCGATAACTTTATTTATAGATACCTGGAATAATCAGTCTCACATTTAGAAAATAAAGTTTGTATTCTAAGCACAATATTAACAGAGACGACTTGTTTAAGGTAAAACCAACTAACAACATAAAACGACACTTGGGTAAATTAAAATTTTGTTTGAACATATAATAATCCTTAAAGAAAACATTCTTTTACTTAATTACTTACCATCACCAGCTGTATCTAGAGATCTAAGATACTGTAATTCTTCCGCTGCCTTATCTCTAACCGCTTCTAGCTCTCCAACGTTGTCACTCAATTTAATAATGTTCATAAAGGCCTCATAGCTGCAATTAGAATCACGGATCTGAAAATCAAGTTTAAAAAAACAAAAACAAAAATAGGTGGGAGGGGAACTCATTATTATGGGGAGAAGTGAGTCCTAAGTGCCTGCCATGGGCCAGGTAGCACTTGTTCCAAACCCAAGGCTTACAAGAGAAACAGAAAGCTTTTATTCATGATACTTATATCCTAATAGGTCGCAAATGGCAAATAAAGTAAGTAAAATATAAGTAGACAACAAGCTGGAAATACAAGGGTATGTTCAGAGAGTCCACTGCCAACAAGGAAGTCTGGGTGGCTGGAACTAAACCAAAGATGGGCTGAGGAGAAGCTGAGTCAGCAGTAATGCAGAGCAAGTCTTACAGAGTGAGGGTTTTGGCTTTCAGTTTGAAGGAAATCAGAGGCTACTGGAAGGCTTAAACAGAAGAAGACACACTGACATGAAATATAACAGAATCACTGTGTTGCTCTATAAAAATAAAGTAAAGGCAGAGTAGAGAGGAGGGGAAAAACAACACGGTGCCTAGAAGCAGAGTGGTGGCAATAAAAAAGTGCTCTGCAAAGTGCTTTTCCAGTAAAGTGTTTTGTGGTAAGAAGTAAAGACATGCCAAAAGAACTGGCTAACAAATCAGATATGAGTACAAAATAAAAAGAAATACAAACTACATCAAGATTCTTGGCCTGAACAACCAGAACAACGGAGTTACTCTTTTTTTTTTTTTAATTTTCATTTTCTTGACAGGCAGAGTTAGACAGTGAGTGAAGTGAGTGAGTGAGAGTGAGTGAGTGAGAGAGAGAGAGAGAGAGAGAGAGAGAAAGAAACGTCTTCCTTTTTCCATTGGTTCACCCCCCAAATGGCCCCTACGGCCGGCGCGTTATGGCCAGCGCGCCGCACCGATCCGAAGCCAGGAGCCAGGTGCTTCCTCCTGGTCTCCCATGCGGGCACAGGGCCCAAGGACCTAGGCCATCCTCCACTGCACTCCCAGGCTACAGCAGAGAGCTGGACTGGAAGAGGAGCAACTGGGACAGAATCCGGTGCCCCAACTGGGACTAGAACCTGGGGTGCCAACGCCGCAGGCAGAGGATTAGCCAAGTGAGCTGCGGCACCGGCTAACGGAGTTACTCTTAAACAAGATGGAGGAACCATCCAGAAGGTCAGGGTTATTTTACAGTAAGGGCAGAGTATCAGAAGCTTGGTTTTAGCCATGATAAATGTAGATCACATTGGCCGGCGCCGCGGCTCACTAGGCTAATCCTCCGCCTAGCGGCGCCGGCACACCGGGTTCTAGTCCCGGTCGGGGCGCCGGATTCTGTCCCGGTTGTCCCTCTTCCAAGCCAGCCCTCTGCTGTGGCCAGGGAGTGCAGTGGAGGATGGCCCAGGTGCTTGGGCCCTGCACCCCATGGGAGACCAGGAAAAGCACCTGGCTCCTGGCTCCTGCCATCGGATCAGCGCGGTGCGCCGGCCGCAGCGCGCCGGCCGCGGCGGCCATTGGAGGGTGAACCAACGGCAAAGGAAGACCTTTCTCTCTGTCTCTCTCTCTCACTGTCCACTCTGCCTGTCAAAAAAAAAAAAAAAAAAAAAAAAGTAGATCACATTAAAAATCCAAATGAAGGTGTTGTGACCATGCACAGGAAGCACAAGCATTCAGGGAGGAGGACTAGAAAGAAAGGGGCACTGCAAAATTACTGACATAAAGATGACATTTAATACCATGAACCTAGGTGAGAACCATCAACAGAAAAGAGGCACGAGGCAGAAAAGAGACACGAGGACAGAGACCTGGCACATTTAAGTAGCAAAAAAAGAATGACAAAGATCTGAAAGGTAGAAGAAAAATCAAGTGTTTTGCCCTAACAAGCCAAATTAAAAGTATTCTAACAAGGAAATTGATAAGCTTTGTCAAATGTTTACAATAGGTCAAGAAAATGAGGAATCTAAGAACTGATTACTTTACATTCCAACTAGTCTATAAAGGCTCAAATTTCTCCACACCTGTGCCAATACTCGTTTTCTTTTTAATTTCATAGTGGCCATAAACATTTGTAAGATGAAATAGCTAATGCAGCTTTGAGCTGTGTTTCCATAATGATTAGGGATGTTGAGCACTTTGTCATGTAACTGTTGGACATATGTATAACTAATACAAAGAACTGTCTTCAAATTCTTCACCCATTTTAAAGTTGATTTTTGGAGTAGCCATTTGGAATGCTGATTAAGATGCCCTTGGGACGCCTGCCTAGGTTCAAGTCCCAGTTCTGCTTCCAATTCCAGCTTTCTGCTACTGTGCACCCTGGGAGGGGAGCAGTGATAGCTAATGTAGTTGGGTCCCTGCCACCCACGTGACTGATCCAGATTGAGTTCCAGGCTCCCAGCTGCAGCCTGGCCCAAACCTGGCTAGTGAGGAGTAAACCAGCAAATGGAAATGAATCAACCGATAGGAAGATTTGTTTCTCTCTTTCAAAAAAAAATAAATAAAATTCTAAAATAGTCACTTTGTTTTTTGCCATTATCAAGTTGCAGTTTTGTGTGTATGTGTTTATATATATAAGTAATAACCTCTTACCCCTAATCCGACGCATGGCTTGCAAACAGACTCCCCCATTCTGAAAGTTTTTACTATGGTGACTATTTTCTTGCTGTGCAGCTTCATAGTTTGGAGTACTTCCACTGTCTTTTTTTGTTTCTGTTGCCAGAATTTTTAGTGTCATAGTTAAGAAATCATAGCCAAATCCATGAAGGTTTTCTAGGAGTCTTATAGTCTCAAGTCTTACATTTAGGTCTTTGATCCACTTTGCACTGATTACTGCATGAGCAAACGGCATAAGGTAAGGGTCCAACTTCATTATATTGCACACGGTTATCTAGTTTTCACAACATGATCTGCTGAAGACAGATTATCCTTTCCTGTTGTGCAGCCTGTTGATGACTATACAGAAGATAATTTGACCATATCCATGAAGGCTTCTTTCTGGGTTCTCTATCCTGTTCTACAAGGGGTGTGTGTGTGTATGTGTGTGTGTGTATGTATGTATGTATGTATTCTTCATTGTGACAGTACCATACTGTTTGGAAAATAGGTTTTGAAATCAGGAAGAGTGCGACCTCCTGAATTTTCTTTATCACAACTGTTTTGCCCATTTATGGTCCTTGGAGAGTCCATATAAAATAGCATTGTTTTTCTACTTCTGTTAAACCATCATTGGGGCATTGATAGGATTGCACCGAATCTGTAGGTTCTTTACTTAGTATGGAGAGCTTCATAATGTTAAGTCTTCCAATCCATGTGTTTTCATTTATTTGTGTTCTGATTTCTTTTAGCAATGTTTTATAGTTTTCACTGCACATATCTTTTGCCTTACTAGTTTAGTTGATTCCTAAGTATTCTAGTCTTCTTCATGCTTTTGTAAATGAGGTTATTTGAAAATCTGCCCCAAGAGTCATCAAGGCATGTTGGTCTATGGTTTTCCTTTTTTGTAGTATCAGGATAATTAGTTTGGAAGCATTGTGTCCTCTTCAACTTTTTGGAGCAGTTTCAGAAAGATAGGTATTCATTCTCCTTTAAATGCCTGTTAGAATTCTCCAGTGAAACTATCCAGTCCTGGTTTTTTATTTATTGAGAAGATTTTTTTCGAGTTTTTAAAAGATTTATTTTTTAAAAGGCAGAGTTACAGAGAGGGAGACAGAGATCTTCTATCAACTGGTTCATTCCACAAATGGCTACAACAGCTAGGGCTGGTAAAGGCCAAAGCCAGGAGCCCAGATCTCCATCCAGATTTCCACACGGGTCTCATGGACCCAGGCACTTGGGCTTGCCTCTGTTGCTTTCCCAGGAGCTTTAGCAGGGGGCTGGATTGGAAGCAGAGCAGCTGGGACTTAAACCAACACTCATATGGGAAGCTGGCATTGCAGCTTACCTGACTGTCCCATAAGGCAACCCTTGGGAAATGTCAACCTACTATCGGTTTAATGTTTTTAAAATTTCTAGTTTCCTGAGATGCAGCATTAGGTTAAGTTGGGATTTTTGCTCACTTTTAATGTAGGCATTTACAATTACAAACTTCCTTCTTTAAAAAAAAATTTATTTCTTTGAAGGGCATTTAGGGAAAGAGCGAGACAGAGAGCAAGCGGGATCTTCTATCAGCTGGTTATTCCCCAAATGGCCACATTGTACAGAGCTAGCTTAATCCAAAGATAGGAAACAGGAGTTTCTTCCAGGTATCCCATGGTGTGTGTGTGTGTACACATGTGCAGGGGCCCAAGCACTTGGGCCATCCTTTCCGCTTTCTTAGGCCATTAGCAGGGAGCTAGATAGGAAGTGAAGTAGTCAGGACTTGAACTGATGCCCATATGGGATACAGATGCCACACCGCAGACAGGAGCTTTACCCACTACACCAGGGTGCCCACTCCGAACAAACTTCCCTGTTAGTACCGCTGAAAGTATGGCTAAGTTGTGGTATTGTGAAATATGTATTCGGCCTTTGCCCTGGTTTCCTGACATCTATCTCCCAAAATCCATGGAATCCAAGGAAAGAGAAGGTTTTTCATATGCTAATGAGAAGACTGTCTTACTGCCACCCTCACTCCCAAACCTCAGGATATGAGCTGATTGTTAGGTCAAACAACCACGCAAATACAAGTTGGTAACTTTCAGTCCCACCCATCTCAACTTCCACTTGCATGGACTATGTCATCCTTCTACTTCTAGCCCATTAATACCCTTATAACAAAACTGAATCTCTTATACAAAGAATATAGTTAGGTGGTTTTTTTTTAGGTGTTATTTATTCATCCATTTAGTCATTCTGTCTTTTGACTTGGGAGTTTAATCCATCTCCATTTAAAGTGATTACCCATAGGGAGAGACTTACTATTGCCATTCTGGTCACTGTTTTCTGTATTTCTTTATGGTATTTTGTCCATCTTTTCCTACCCTACTGCCTTCCTATGTGTTTTGTTGACTTAGTGGCACACACTGATTCCTTTCTTTTTTGTGTGAATCCTCCATATTTTCTTTGTGGTTACCATGCGGCTTACAGAAAACAACTTACAATCATAAAATATTTAAATTATAAACAACTTAGCTTCAATTATGTAAAAAAGTACTCATTTTACATTCCCCTCACTTTATACTATCAATGCCACACATTAGATCATTTTATATTTTATATCCATTAATGTAGTCTGATATTTTTATCTTTTAAATTCTGTAACTAAATTAAAAGTGATTTATGTGCCACCACTTCAGTGTTACAGGATTATGTGCTTCTATATATTTACTTTCACCAAAGAGCTCTGTATTTTCATATGCTTTCATGCTGCTTGTATCTAGCCTCCTTTTGTTTTAATTTCATGGACTCCCTTTAGAAGTTCCTTTAAGGCAGGTCTCGTGGTGATGAACCTCCTCAGCATTAACTCATCTAGGAAGATGTTTATTTCTCCTTCCTTTTAAAAGCACAGGATCGAGAGTTATAGTATTCCTTGGTAGCAGATTTGTTGTTGTTGTTGTTGTTGTTTTGTTCTGTTTTTCTTTCAGCACTCTGAATTTATCAAGTCACTCTTTTGGTCTGACAAGATTTCTGCTGATATTCCTATAGATGTTCTCTGGTACGTGATGATTTGCTTTTCTCTTGCTGCTTTCAAGATTCTCTCTTTTTTCTCCCCCTCAACTTGAAAGGAAGAGTGACAGAAAGAGGGAGGAAAGAAGAGAACCATCTCCTGGTTCACTACCCACATGCCGCAACAACCATGGCTGGACCAGGTTGAGGCCAGGAGCCAGGAATTCATCTGGGTCCCCCATGCGAATGACAAGAGTTCAAGTATTTGAATCATCATCACCACCTATTGTCTCACACAAGAATGAACAGGAAGGTGGATCAGTAGAGTGTGGTAGAAAGGACTCTAATAGCACTGGGAAGTGGGATGCCATCTCAAGAAATGGCTCAAAGTGCTGTGCCACAATGCCTGCCCTGGACTCTGACTGGCAGTTTGATTATCATGCCTCTGTTACAGTGCCTCTTCAGGTTCACCCTAGCTGGAGTTCTCTAAAGCTTTTTTGAATTCAGATGTCCATTTCCTTTCTTAGATTTGAGAAATTTTCTGCTCTTATTTCTTCAAACAAATTCTCTGCCCATCACCCTCTAATATTTCATAACGCATATACAGATTTCATTATGGTGTCTCATAAGTCCCTTAGGCTTTCTTCATTTTTCTTCCTTTTTAGTTGTTCCTCTGTCTCAATAGTTTCAAATGACTCATCTTCAGGTTCCCTGATTACAGGTCTGCTGTGAATCCCCTCTAATAAATTTCTGAATTCTATTATTGCAATTTTTAGCTGCAGAGCTGTTTGTATTGTTTCCTTTTGTTGCTAATTTCATTTTTGTTCATATATTTTCGCTTACTAACGTTGCTGTCTATGTTCTCGCTTAATATGCTGAACTTCTTTAAGATGGTTATTTCAAGTATATTGAATTTTGGTAAGATTATTTGTTCGAAAGTTAAAGCAATAGAAAGAATGAGATCGTCTATCTGCTGGTTCACTCCCCATGTGGCTGCAACACCCAGATCTGGACCAGGCTGAAGAGCCAGGAATTCCACCCATGTCTCCCACATGACTGGCAGGGGCTCAAGCACTTGAGCCATCTTCCACTGCACTCCCTGCTGCTTTAGCAGGGAGCTGGATTGGAAGTGGAGTGGCTGGGACTCTAACCAGCACTTGGACAGGGGCCGCTAGCATCAAAGGCACTGGCTTAACTGTCTGCACAATGCTGGTCCTTGTTTATTTTCAGTTCTTTTTCAGATATGTTTCTGCAGTTCCTGAATATTCATTTGGTCCTTTTATTTTAGCCCTGTTCTCATTTCGCTGTGATTTTTACATCTGAAAACAGGGCCACCCATCCTAAATCTGCAGACTGGCCGTCACACAGAGAAGGACTTTGAGCAGCCCTACAGATTCTGGTGGACCTCGCAAACCTTCTACAGGGCTGCACCTTCTCTAATGTCCCAGTTGGTTTCTTTCTCGTGTCTTAGTTACTTGCTCCCCTGGTCTGTCTACAGAAGCCTTCTGATACTACCACAAGCCACTGAGCTCTCCTCTGTCCTCCACAGCCACCAGGCATCAAGGTGTGCTTGCTTCCTCAGGGCTCTCATTCAAGCACCACAGAAATAGCACCACAGGTATCCCCCTGGAAATCCCATAAGTGGACGCAGGTCCCATTCGCTCTTTCCCTCTCATGGGAGAAGTCCCAATTCTGACCACAGGATTTTGTCTGTGGTATTACTAGTTCTCTGGTCTCCACACAAGCTGCAGAGCTGCCCTGTGTGCTCTGTGCTCTCCCCAGTATCCAGATGATACCAGGATACCAGCTCCCTACCATGGTCCATGTCAGGAGAGAGAGAAACTCTCCGGGCAGCTCTTTGAGGAATCCCAACATTGAATCTCTTTCCCTCTCAACTGTAATCTCAATTGGGAGTTGTGCCAGATTAGCGGAGATGTTGACACAGTTAAAAGGAAGTAACTTTTCTTTTTATTTAAATGTAGCCATTCTTGGCTTCAAACTTACTTGTGGCATTAAGACTTCTTATCTGGTTTCTGCGGTTCTCATACAGGTTTTCTGCACCATACATTAAGTTGGCATTTCTGTGGGAGTAAAGGTATCTGGTGCTTCTCATGCCACTATCTTGCTGATGTCACTCCCCTTGACAATTTCCAATAAGCAGGTATCTTTACCTTCAGACACAGTATTCACATCTAAAACACTGTTTCAAAAACAGAGTTATAATTTTAAAAAGTACTTACCATCCATATGACATATTGATTAATATAATCAGGATCACTGAGTTGATTTATTAATGGAAGAAGAATTCCTCGTGCAAGGATTTCCTAAAACAGTTTTTAAAAACAAAAAAAATTTAATCAAATGTTCACTTCAAAGCAATAGCATAAAATAACTTTCCTAGGAAAGGTATGACACATGTGGACATAAAACTTGAAAAGACAAGCTAGTATATACTTCAGTTAAAATAAGTAAGATAAAGGTAACATAGCAACATCGACACATCTGCACATTGACAACTAGAAAAAAGCTAAAGGATACCTCTAGTACATGAATTTTTTTAAAAAAAGATCTATCTATCTATCTATCTATCTATCTATTTGAAAGGCAGAGTTACTGAGAGGCAGAGACATAGAGAGAAAGGTCTTCCATCTGTTGGTTCACTCCCCAGATGGGTGCAATGATCAGAGCTGCACCAATTCGGTGCCAGGAGCCAGGAGCCTCTTCCCCTCCCAAACCCGAGTGCAGGGGCCCAAGGACCTGGGCCCTCTTCCACTGCCTTCCTAGGCCACTAGACTGTAAGTAGAGCAGCCAGGATTTGAACAGGTGCCCATATGGGAGCTGGCTACCCAGACAGAAGCTTACTCCGGTGTACCATGACACCGGCCCCCTCGAAATTTCTTTTCAAAATCAGAGTAAAGCACATATGGCAGAATTGAGAGTAAACTGTTTCCTTTACTAATGCAATCAGTTGATCTCATTTACAAAATTTCTTGATCTCCTGATCTGCCCCACAGAAGAGCATGGTTGGTCAAGGGCTAATTACTTGATTCAACAATTCCTATACAGATGCTCCTGCAAGCTTTGAACATTTCAAAGTAAGTAGCCATTTTACAAATAATTCCTACTCTAAGAACCCCCACTTCTTCTTCTTTTTTTTTTTTAAGATTTATTTATTTTTGAAAGACAGAGTTAGAGAGGCAGTGACAGAGAGAGAGGTCTTCCATCCGCTGGTTCACTCCTCAGACAGCTGCAATGACCAGAGCAGTGCTGATCCAAAATCAGGAGCCAAGTGCTTCTTCCAGGTCTCCCACGTGGATGCAGGGGCCCAATGACTTGGCCCATCTTCTACTGCCCTCCCAGGCCATAGCAGAGAGTTGGATCAGAAGAGGAGCAGCCAGGACTAGAACAGGTACCCATATGGGATACTGGTGCTTTAGGCCAGGGCATTAACCCACTGCGCTACAGTGCCGGCCCCAGAACCCCAATTTCTAGAAAACAGCACCAACTACCACATATGGGTCCCAAATTACAGAAAGTCACCAAAGCCATGATTCTTCAACTAAATAAAACTCAGCAATGAAAAGAAAGTAAGGCAATTAAAACTCCAATTACCTCAAATACCACATTTTGTGCAACCTATACAACAGATCCATACAAAGGAAGAACTCTTTCATCTGTTATTTGATCTAAGCAAGATGTATTCCAGAAAACTGTGTTTAATTACTGATAAAAGACAAAGAGCATCTTTTGAGTAAAGGGGAAAACAAACTGATTTGCTGAATGCACTAATCAACAATCATCCTAATCCCATTAAATTCAACCCAAATAGAATTGAAATGCTGACATAAAAGAGAAACCTACAGCAATCCTACTTACTGTAAACAACAGCCTCATTTAATAGTTTCATCATCAGTAATGTGTAACATGGGTAGCAAGAGGATTTCCTCTTGCATTAGACTGTGATTTAGTACCTGCTATGTCCCAGGTACTGTGTTAACCACTAAGTATATGAGTATGATAAATGCTAATATGATCCCTGCTTTTCATGGAATTTAAGTTCACTTGGGATAAGAGACATCAAGTTAAGTAAATAGAAAAACCCAATGATCACTTTAAAACACTGTGAAGGAAAATAAGTGGGGAAGGCCCACAGTGACGGGACCATGAGGGCCTGGAGAGCAGGTGCTTAGGGAGGCATCTCTGAGAAAACGACAGCAAATGAGGATGCTGACAACGAATAAAATTTAGCCAAAGAGAAAAAAAGAGGAATCATTCTATCAGAGGAACAAAGTGTATGAGACAGCCTTAAGGTGGGAAGAAGAAGGGCACTTCTGGAAAGAAAGCCAGAGTCACATCAGTCACAGCGACTGCTGACAAAGACTGTGTCCTTGACCAAACTCCTATCAGGCTCCTTTGAACCCTCCTCCCGATGAGGACTTGCTTTGGGCTTCCATGTCTGTTCATCATCCCATGGCAGTTTCAGCAAGAAGCCTACCAATGAAGTTCAGCTAGAACCTCCCAACCCTGATTGCATATCAAATGGATCAAATGCCTCGTGCCCCACCCACAGTGTCTGACCATGCTGGCCTGCCTTCTCCAACGATCCTGATAAGTCCACAAAGCCAGAGCTCCCCTTAATCCTGACCTCTTGGTCATCTTCCATCCACTGATCCCCAATCTGCTCCTTGGCTACAAACCTCCACCTCTCTCTTGTATTTGGAACAAGACTCAGTTCTACACTGAAATCTCTAACTCGAGTTTTCTTTGACACTACATGAATGCTGCAGAGGTTTAACAAAGTCTTGTAACACAGGGCCTTGTATGACTGGGAAAGGACTTGGGATTTGAAACATCTGATGCTCATACCACTTCCAAGAATGGAGAGAAGACTAAAAGGCAGGCAGCATATGGAGGCAAGAGTAAGACTTCCATTGCAAACATGAAGTTTAAAAGGCCTATGAGTCACTCGACTGGTGATTTTCAGTGGGTAGTGGGTTCAGAGTACTCTGCAGCTCAAAAGAATTCTGTATCAAAGTTACAAATTTAGAACTCATTTGCTTAAAGCAAAGAAACTGATGATCAAGAAGAAGGCCTAGGACCAAAAAACTTGAAAATTTCAAAGTGAAGCAGAATAGGAGTGAAGGTATACAGAGATAACTAAAATAAAGACCAAAGGAGGCCAGCACCGCGGCTCACTAGGCTAATCCTCCGCCTTGCGGCGCCAGCACACCGGGTTCTAGTCCCGGTCGGGGCGCCAGATTCTGTCCCGGTTGCCCCTCTTCCAGGCCAGCTCTCTGCTGTGGCCAGGGAGTGCAGTGGAGGATGGCCCAAGTCCTTGGAAGACCAGGATAATCACCTGGCTCCTGCCATTGGATCAGCGCGGTGCGCCAGCCGCAGCGGCCACTGGAGCGTGAACCAACAGCAAAGGAAGACCTTTCTCTCTCTCTCTCTCTCTCTATCCGCTCTGCCTGTAAAAAAAAAAAAGACCAAAGGAGGAAAAAAAAAAAATGAGAAGACAGCAATACAACAGAGAAGCAAAGAAAAAAGTTTCAAGAAGGAAAACATGGCAAGTAATAAGAAACACTGCAGAGCTATTCCAGAGAGGGTTGTCTATAGGACCACACAGGTAGACTCTTGACCTGAAACCTGTGCCGTAACTGGTATCTTCATTCTGTGGCAGATGTTAATCTGGTGATAAACATTCCTTGTTTATAATATAACTATATATATAACTATATATATAACTATAACTATATATATATATAACTATAACCGCCTAGCTCTAAATAAGGCAGTTCTCAAAGTCAGTAGTCAGGGCACTTGAACTCGTTCTCCAACCATTTTCAAAGTAATACTAAAGTATTACTATCCATCTCTTCACTCACATTATCTTAGGAGCCTGACAAGCGGCATTTTCAAGAGGTAGCACGGGGGCTGGCGCTGTGGCATAATGGGTAAAGCCGCCACCTGCAGTGCTGGTATTACATATGGGCACTGTTTCTAGTCCTGGCTGCTCCACTTCCAATCCAGCTATGGCCTGGAAAAGTGCAGAAGATGGCCCAAATCCTTGGGCCCCTGCACCCAAGCAGGAGACTCGGAGGAAGCTCCTGGCTCCTGGCTTCAGATCAGTGTAGCTCCAACCACTGGGGCCATCTGGGGAGTGAACTATCAGATGCAAGACTTCTCTACCTCTGCCTCTCTGTAAATTCTGCTTTTCAAATAAATAATCTTAAAAAAAAAAAAAGTAGTGTGATGGCATCACAAATCAGCTCGTAACGGAATGCATACTTATGTCTTTGTGTGCTTTAGAAACTTCTGTTTTAATTTACAACACATAAATCTTACAGAGAAAATCCATATAAATCTAAGTCCTTTGGGGTCTTCAGTAATTTTCAAGAACGCAACACAGTCTTGTGACCACCATTTTTGAGAACTACTGTTCTTAAGGTTTTCTACAGCCTTCACTCTGTGAAAGTTTAAGCTTACCCTGACAAAGTATCGCATGATCTTGTTCTGGAAATCTCCAGGAGGTAGTAATAAGTACAACAAGACTTCACACAAATCCCTTAGGAATCCTAAAAACAGAAAAAGTTACTGTAATAATGTTAGAAAATCTAAAGTCTCCATCTACTGTGGATCACAAAAGATCAGTAACAAGCAGTTTCCTGATAATACTGGCTTATAACTTCAACAATTAGTACACATCAGTACTCATTAAAAACTGCTTCACTTCCAAATAGTAAGTATTGATTAGTTAAAATAGCATTTTTAAAAATTCCATTGTTTTAACTGATTTTTAAATTGCATCAGAAACTTCAATTTCAAAAGTGTTTTTTCCCAAAATAGTTTTCAATGTACTATATATTTTAAACTTCCACCAAATATTAATTACTTTTGCATATATAAGTTATCTATACATTCAAAAATACACATGTAATTCTTTCAAGAGAAATCTCCACTCTCTTAACAGGTTTTAACACAAGAAAAAGAGTATGCTTTTCTAGTAGCTATAAATATTATATAAATAATATATATAAAAGAAGTAGATATAGGCCGGCACCGCGGCTCACTAGGCTAATCCTCCACCTGCGGCGCCAGCTCCGCATGTTCTAGTCCCGGTTGGGGTGCCAGATTCTGTCCTGGTTGCTGCTTTTCCAGTCTAGCTCTCTGCTGTGGCCCGGGAAGGCAGTGGAGGATGGCCCAAGTGCTTGGGCCCTGCACCTGCATGGGAGACCGGGAGGAAGCACCTGGCTCCTGGCTTCAGATTGGTGCAGTGCTCCGGCCATGGCAGCCATTTGGGGGGTGAACCAACGGAAGGAAGACCTTTCTCTCTGTCTCTCTCTCTCACTGTCTAACTCTGCCTGTCCAAAAAAAGTAGATATAATGATGTCTGGGATATACATCTACTTATATTTAGTGATTTCATATCAGTGCTAATGAACAGGCAATTAAAAACTGAAAGGTACAATAAATTTCAAATGGAAGCAGGAAAAAGGGAGAATTAAAGTGAATAATTTAATTCAGCGCATTTTTTAAATTAAAAAAAAAAAATTCCACAACCAGAAATGCTTCTCTATAGTTGTTCCTATGCTGATACTTCCTAAGAACATAATTAAATAAACAACCTTACTAATTTAAAAATGTGCCACTTAGCAAAAAGTCAATAGCTTGTAAAACTGGGAAAAGACATCTTCAACTAAAATCTGCCTGGCCTACCTTCCCACAAAGGAACGATAACTCCATTTAAACCTATAAATTTAATTCAAAATTGTTATAACTATTCCCTTGGAAAATATTTTCAAGTAACACATGTGCTATTGAAGAAGAAATAGTGAATTCAAGGATAAAAGAAACTATTATCATTCATAAGATGTAATTTTCAATTATAAAATGTTTGTGCTTGCTGTAATTTAAAAGACAGGTTAATTTTTAAAGATAAGCTTTAAAAAAACAGGAATCTAGAAATATTTTTTAAGAGTCAACAAATAAAATAAATATTGTCTTTACTATGTTACCTGTCCTATGTAAGAATAATTTCACCCTTAGATTTGCTCTGTTAACTTGTCTCTATTCAGTTACTAGTCTCAAAAGAGTACAGTGAAAAGAAAACCTTCTTCATCTTTGGGAGAAGTGCACACTAGGTCACGGCAAACTTCCTTCTCCATTTCCACTTCAACTTCAAAGAAGGTATCTACAAGATCTTCTGCTGTACCTGCACAAAGACAGGAACCATCTGAGATATGCAAAATGATAAAGGGATTCAGATTTCTAAATCTAAATTTCAAACAGAATAACACCATTACCTTTTACTTGATCATCTTTTTCTGTTACTTTCTGTTGAGCCTTTCTGAATACTCGTAGGTGTGTGCCAAAATCATCTACAATTCGTGTAGTAAAATAAGGTTGCCAGTCTATTTCTTTTGACCTTATAGAAAACATATTACATCAAAGCATTATATACTTTATAAAAAATATAAACTTATTTTAATAAGCACCAACAAGTAGCATGATTATGACAGATGGCAAATTTATCTATGCTGTGATTTTGTTCAGCACTCTATTCTATAATATCCAAAATCCATCAAATATACTCCACCAAGTCTTTTATCAATATTTAACAACAATAATAATTAATAATAATAAATATAAATTTATATTATATTATATAAAGTATATAAATGTAAATAATAAATAATATTTAGCAATATTATTTGAATCTTAGGATAGGAAAAGAAATTAATTTTTTATAATTAAATCTGAAATGAGTCTGACACCACAACTATTATCATTCAAATTCTCAGCCCAGACAAAAGCAAACAGGGATTCGCAATGTCTCTTGCTTGCTTTTAATGACGTTTCAGACATTTCTTGGTTTCTTCTGAAGCCTTTCTGAGAATTCTCTACATTCTTCTCTTTAGTTACACAATCCAATAGTTCTAAATCAAATACCTTTGGTACGAGCTGACTGGTTTCTGTTTGGATATACCAGCACTTTAAAATATGGCCATTAAGAAATTATTAACAAATGGTTACAAATGGGATAAATAGTATGCATATAAAAGCCTTCAAAACACCCATGAGAAAGGTGATCTCTAATTTCATGACATTATCTAAGTACTCTATCTCAAAAGCAACGGAACTCTTAAAAAAACAGTTAATTCAATACACCAATGAAACAGACAGCAACTGCAACAGATAATGCAAAAAGCAATTTACCTCTCTCCTTGGATTGAGTTTTATTTTGATAATCTGAAATATTTTTCCAATGCTGCTTTTCTTAAAACAGCACTAAAATTAATTCACTCTTTGATGAACATGCCAAGTAAATAAAAGACAAGGAGACTATTTACTCAGATGCTGGGCTATGGAGAAACCAAAACTCTATCCCATAGTTCCTGTGGTAATTACCCACACATTAACAATGAAAAAACTAGTGAAGTTCTTGACTTTCTGAGAGAAAACTCTTTAAGGCAGTAGATGATGGCCCAAGTCCCCTGCTACCCATGTGAGAAAACCAGAGGGAGTCCCTGGCTACCCACTTCGGCCTTGCACAGCACTGGCTATTGGAAAAATTTGAGAAGTGAATCAACTGATGGAAGACTAATAAATCGTTTGCGCTCTCTCTCTCTCAACCTCTTTTTTTCTCTAACACTAGCTCACTTGATCCATTAAGGTTCATTCTAAAAAATTTAGAAGAAAACAATATATAATCTTTCAAGTTATATCTGTTCCATCTTGTAGTATAATGTAATTTCATTTACTGACCCTTTCAAACAAACTAATTTTTTACCAATTTTGGAAGGCATTTTGAACCCATTTCATACCCATTTTAGAGGACTATAGATTTTCAGAATGAATGAAATCGTCTATCAAGGCAAATATATAAAAACTACTTGAACTTTTAAATACAGATTTTTTAATATAGAAATATGCTGCATGTAGAATGTCCTACTTGAATCATTCCTATTGACTAGATGCAAACAGAAGATAAATCTCAATACAAAGGAACTTTGCTAAATTATAAAGAAAAACAGTACATTGGTTCTTATAAGTTAGAATATATACAAACATTTCGTAATATCTGTCTTAAACTTAAAAACTTGTTTATGACATTTATTTTCTTAAATTTTAGTGTATAACAAATATGTAAAAAATGGACTGTAAATGTTAAATTTTAAAAACATTCATTTATATGACACATTTCCTTCTACTGTTTCCACTATACACCTTTCTATGAGAGCTCTTAATAATCAATTATTGTTAAAGTATGTCCACAAAGCTTTTTATTTTACATATTCCCTCCTGATTCCTATTTTAGTGACACCATCTGAGTTATTGCACAGTGGGTGCTGTTACACTTTCATTTTATTAGTAGTTATAAGCTATTATTTCTTGAATTTAAAAATAAGACAGCATATTTCACACAGGATCAAAATAACAAGTCACATAATCAGTCCTAACCTGGAAACACAAGGTTTACAGCAGGTCCCTGAAACACATATCATGATAGCATAGTTTCAAGAAAGATGATTAACCAGGAACGCAAAAGAGCAGTCAGGTTTTCATTAAAACACAGAAACAAAGCAAAATAATAAAGTATACTTTTCTGAACATAACTTTTACATATCAGCCTCTCTATCTATAAAGTCACCATCGTACTTCTATGTCTCCCTTCTATTCCATGTTCCACAGAGCAGTTAGAATTATCTTTTTTAAAAAGATGCTGCTTGGGATTCCTATGTCCTACTACTGGAGTGTCTTGGTCTGTGTCCCAGCTATGTTTCCTCTTCCAGCTTCCTGCTAACAGCAGCAATGGCTCAAGTAGTTGGGTCCCTGAACCCACACGGGAGACACAGATGGAGAATCAGGCTCCTGGCTTCAGCATGACCCAGCCCTGACTATTGTGGCCTTTGGGAAATAAACCCAGGGAATGGAAAAATTTCCATCCCCTCTCCCCTTCTCAAATAAATAAAAATAAAAATATATATACAAAATGATAGTACAAAAAGACCTTTCAAAACCTCTCAACAATTCCCCATTATTCTTAGAGCTAAGCATTCTCCAGATCTTGCTTATCCATGCCCTTCTTATTTCTTCACTGTTTATTTCCTCCTCTTCCCGTCTCTGTTCTGTGCACCCAGAGGCATTCCTCTTTGTTCGCTCTTTAAACATGCCCCTTCTGATTTCTGTGCTTCTGGACAAACCACTCCTTCTCCCAAGTCTGCTTGCCCTCCCTCCAAAAACTTCCCTTCCCCACATTCACATGACAACTCCCCGTACTCTTTGGGGTTCATCTAAAGTAGTCTCCACTATTTCCTCAGACTAGGTCTGGTTCTTTGAATACACATTTCAGTAGCACCAAACTTTTCACATCTTGTAGCTGTTATAAAATAAAAAATCTCTAGGCTTCGTTTTTTTCCAACTATTGGACTCTGTTTTATTCAGTCACATCTCTGGTAGCTAAGTAACGCCCTGAACACTGAAGGCGCATGATACAGATTGATACACTGACTCCTCTTCCAGAGTCAGAGCACTGGGAACAGGTGCTTGAAGAGGAGCCACTGAGGCACAGTTACTCTTTATTTCTTCTTGAAAGAGAACATGTACCGAGAACCTCCCCTTGCCCGTCACTTAACACCAGTTCTTTAAAAAAGCAGGCAATATCCCAAATAAGTGGGCTGAGATGATTAGATTTAATAAATTGCTTCACTCATTCTATCTATTCTAAGGGGTTCAATCAGTAACACAAGCAACAACAAAATCAATTAAGTATTTCTGCAAAGAGCATTGGACCGGCACAGATACCCTTGACCAGAGTAAAAGAACTACCTACAGAATTCAGCAACTCATATCTAAAAGAACTACCTACAGAATTCAGCAAGTCATACCCTTGACCAGAGTAAAAGAACTACCTACAGAATTCAGCAAGTCGTATCACTTTCCAGGCTTTGTTTTCTCTATGTACACTTACAGCCTTCAGTCTGTGATTTATATTAACTAAATAAATGCACACACACACAATATGTAAAACTGGTAAAGGGTCAGTTGATAAATCTAAATATTTGATTAAAAGGTGACTAAGATCCTTGACTAACGTTCTGTTCAGTGGTATTACCGTGACCTTTCTCTTTTAGGTTTTGAGTCCAGCATCCTTTGTGACCACACAGAATATGTAATATAAAAGCTTCAAATAAACTTTATTATTAATCCTACATTAAGACTTCTACTTAGAAAAACACTGAATCAGAGGAGTAATTTAATCCCAAAGAAAATAAAACTCTAAATAGCAATGTCACCAACTTAAAAATAATTCCCCCAAGGGCAAGCTCTGTGGTGCACAGCCATTGCTTGCAAAGACAGCATTGCAGATGGAAGCACTGAGTAGAGCCCCAGCTACTCTACTCCCAACCCAGCTCCAGGCTGATACACTTGGGAATGCAGCAGAGGATGGCCCAAATACTTATGCCCTGCCAACCATAGGAGAGACTTCAAGGAAGTTCCAGGCTCCTGGTTTCCATCTGGACCAGTCCTGGCCAATGCAGCCATTTGGGGAGTTAACCAGTGGATGGAAGACATTCATTCACGCTCTCTCTCTCTGCTTTTCAAATAAATAAATAAATCTTAACAAACAAACAAAAAAAGCAAAAGTAAACAAAAACAATACCCCCAAAATAGAAATAAAAATGTGGTGTGGTTTGAGTGTTTTGGGAGGAAGCATGAGCGAAAACAAATCAGGTTAGTATCAACCTGGCCAAAGAACCTTATTACACAGTTGGTGAGATCAAAGTTTTGTAAAACAAATCAGGGTCCTAACTTTCAGTTCTCTCTACTCCACCTTAAAAACGAAACGAAACCTCCCTCATTCACAAAAGTTAGACGGAAATGGTGTGGGTGGGGGAGCGGAGTATTGTGGCACAAGAGGTTAAGGTGCTGCTTTGGGATGCCCACACCCACATCAGGGTACCTGGTCTGAGTCCTGCTCTTCTGCACTTCAATTCACCTTCCTACTAATGTGCCGAAGAGGCAGAGGATGATGGCTCAGCTGCTTGAGTTCTTGCTACCTACATGTATGTGGGGGATCCAGACGAGTTCCTGACTCCAGCCTGGCCCAGCCCTAGCTGTTGCAGCCATCTGGGCAGCGAACCAGCCAACAGAAAATTTATCTCTGTCTCTCATTATCACCTGGTCTTTCAAATACATCTTGTTTTTGTTTCAGGTTTACTTTTTTATTCTAATGCTTTAACGAAGTCAAAGATCCAGATGTTCTGAAGAACTTGGGTCTCAACAATTTATAGAGAAGCACTCGTAAAGCACAGACAGCATTCCAAGGACTGGGGATGAGAATAAGAGTTGAAAGCATTTAATCAAACTGCAGTAAGAGGAAAAAATAACCTGGAGCCATGTGTTTACCCTCAGAAGTATAACATTAAATCATGTGATCCCTGTTAAACATAAGAGTGGGAATAAGAGAGGGAAGAGATGTATAATTCGGGGCATGCTCGGGCTGACTTGCCCCAATTGGTAGAGTTGGAAACATACCAGGGGATTCCAATTCAATCCCATCAAGGTGGCATGTGCCAATACCATCTCACTATTCCAAGTGATCAATTTCAGTTCACAATTGATCATAATGAAAGGACTAAGAGTCAAAGGGAGCACATAAACAAGTCTAGTATCTGCTAACACTAACCGATAGAATAAATAAAGGGGAGAGTGATCCAACATGGGAAGTGAGATACTCAGCAGACTCATAGAATGGCGGATGTCCTAAATAGCACTCTGGCCTCAGAATCAGCCCTAAAGGCACTCGGATCTGGCTGAAAAGCCCATGAGAGTATTTCAGGCATGGAAAGCCAAGACACTCTGGCAAAAAGATCTCTGTGAGTGAGATCCCAGTGGAAAGAACAGGTCTTCAAAGAAGGAGGTGCCTTTCTCTGAAGGGAGGAGAGAACCTCCACTTTGACTATGACCGTGTCTAAACAAGATAAGAGTCGGAGAACTCAGAGGGCTTCCATAGCCTTGGAAACTCATGACTGGTGCATAGGGAGATTACTGATGCCATAAACAGGAGTGTCAATTTGTAAAGTCAACAACAGGAGTCACTGTGCACTTACTCCTCATGTAGGATCTCTGTCCTTAATGTGCTGTACACTGAGGCTTAATGCTATAACGAGTACTCAAACAGTATATTTCACTTTGTGTTTCTATGGGGGTGCAAACGATTGAAATCTTTACTTAATGTACACTAAACTGATCTGCTGTAAAAAAAAAAAAGGAAATTATCAATTCCCAACTTGACTCTCACTGGGATTAAACATGACAATAGGTCTGATCTGATTTCATCATCATTTAAAAAAAATCATCTATTATTTTTCACTTTATGTTTCTGTATGGGGAGCAAACTGTTGAAATCCTTACTTAAGGTATACTAAGCTGATCTTCTGTATATTAAGATAATCGAAAATGAATCTTGATGTGAATGGAAGGGGAAAGGGAGTGGGAAAGGGGAGGGTTGTGGGTGGGAGGGACGGTATGGGGGGGGAAGCCATTGTAACCCATGAGTCGTACTTTGGAAATTTATATTCATTAAATAAAAGATAAAAAAAAAAAAAAACAGGGGGCCAGCACTGTGGTATAGCAAGTAAAGCCAGAGCCTGTAGTGCCAGCATCCAATATGGGTGCCAGTTCAAGTCCTGGCTGCTCCTCTTCTGATCCAGCTCTCTGCTATGGCCTAGGAAAAGCAGTGGAAGATGGGCCCAAGTCCTTGGACTCCTGCACCCATGTGGGAGACCCAGAAGAAACTACTGGCTCCTGGCTTCAGACTGGCGTGGCTCCAGCCATTGCAGCCAATTGGGAAGTGAACCAGCAAATGGAAGACCTCTCTCTCCCTCTCTCTCTCTCTCTCTCTGCCTCTCCTTCTCTCTGTAACTTTCAAATAAATACATTAATTAAAAAAAAAAAAAAAAGAGGAAGGGGGTTAGCACTGTGACAGAGGCACAGTGTATAAAGGTATAAAGCAGCCGCCTGCAGCCAGCATCTCCTATGGCAGCTGCTGGTTCGAATCCCAGCTGTTCCACTTCTGATCCAACTCTCTGCTATGGCCTGGGAAAGCAGTAGAAGATGGCCCAAGTCCTTGGGCCCCTGCACCTATGTGGGAGATTCAGAAAAAACTCCTGGCTCTGGATTGGCCCAGTCCAGCTATTGTGGCCACTTTGGGAGTGAACCAGCAGTTGGAAGACTTCCCTCCCTCCCTCTCTCTCTCTCTCTGCTTCTGCATCTCTGTAACTCTACCTTTCAAATAAATAAATCTTCAAAAAAAAAAAAAATAGTTTGCAGTTCTTGCAGTCAGCTTTGGAAGTTTTAAAATGGCAAGGAATATAAAATGGCTAAGGCTGGTGTCTGTGGTGCAGCAGGTTAAGCCATAGCCTACAACACTGGCATCCCATATGGGTGCCAGTTTAAGTCCTGGCCACTCTCCCTATGATCTAGCTCCCTGCTGCTGGGCCTGAGAAAGCACTGGAAGATGGAACCAAGTACATGGTTCCCTGCCATCTACATGGGAGACAAGGACGAAGCTCCCAGTTTTGGCCTGATGAGCCCTGGCCATTATGGATATTTGCAGAGTAAATTAGTGGTAGCTGGAAGATATCTCTCTCTCTCTCTCTCTCTCTCTCTCTCTCTCTCTCTCTATCTATCTTTGTGTCTATCCCTCTCTCTGACTATGCCTTTCCAATAATAGTAAATAAATCTTTTTTAAAAAAATACAAAATAACAAAAAATTTAAAACTTTGATGTTGCAAATGTCCACTACCTGAATTATGTTTGTATTTCCAATGAGTCTAGGAATATACCATTTATTTTTCTTATTTCTATAGCAAAAAGTAAGTATAACAAGAGATGAAACTTTAAGAACACACACCTATCATCCCAGAAAAACTGATACTATTTGTATCATAGCCAGCAAATCCTAGGACTTACATGTCTGTACCTCTTCCCTATACACTTCACGACACAGCACAGCAGCACTATGGAAACATGTCACTTCCCAAAGCAAAAGCAAGGTCCTGTTCACTTGAATCTCCTGTGGTCTTTACCACACCATCCTCTATGCCCTTCCTAGAACGCAGCCCCCGCTCTTCTGCTGCAGTCCTCACATGCCCTTCACCCCTACCTATCCTAAGAAAAACCCACTCTCTTTTCTTTTCAAGATTTATTTATTTGAAAGGCTGAGTGAAAGAAAGGGAGTGAGGGAGATCTTCTATCTGCTAGCTCACTCCCCAAATGGCCACAAGCAGCCAGGCACACGCCAAGCCAAAGCCAGGAGCCTAGAACTCCATTTTGGTGTCCCACGTGGGTGTCGGGCCCAGCCCATGTTTGGGCTTGGGTTATCTTCCACTACCTTCCCAGGTACATTAGGAGGGTAGATGGGAAGGTAGATGGAAAAGTGGAGCAGCTGGGACTCGAACCATCACTTGTGAATCGGATGCCAGCATGGTAAGTGGTGGCTTAACCCCAATATACCAATTCTTTAAGACCAGCTGCAGTCGCAACCCACACAAGATCTCCATAAGTTACCCTCACCCATTCCCACTCTATGCAGTGAATTGCTCTCAGTAGCACACAAATGACTACTTCATTTCTATTTTAAGTGCTTTAACTTTGTCCACCCCATCTGCCTGCCTCCCACACAAAAAAATAAAAAAGATACGACTGATCAAAGAATCTACCCACATAACCCAAGAACACAGTAACAATGATAACGACAAAGTTAACATTTATTGAACACATCCTATGTACCAGATGATTGAGGCACAGAAAATCAAAGAATCTGTTAAAAATGCCTTTTTGGTTCACCACTACTTTACAAAATGCTTCATTCATATGGTCTCATTTATTCCTCACAACTTGAGCTCACTACCAAGTATCAGCATTACTATTTTACAAAAATTTTCTTTGGGATACATTTGTAACATCATGGTGATGGGGCAGAACTATAAATCTTTTCACCTTTTACCCAGACTATCTTATGTCAGGAAATCTTATTTAAAGAGAAATTAAAATACATGGGTTATCGGGCTGGCACTGTGGCACAGCAGATAAAGTTGCTACCTGCCATACTGGCATCCCATATGAATGCTGATTTGAGTCCCAGTAGCTCCACTTCCAATACAGCTCCCTGCCAATGTGCCAGGGAAAGCAACAGACAGTCCAAATGCTTCGGTCCCTGTACCCACGTGGGAGACTTGGAAGAAGCTCCTGGCTCCTGGCTTTGGACTGGCCCAGCCCTGGCCATTGCAGCTATTTGGGGTGTGAACCAGTGGATGGAACACTTCTCTCTCTGCCTCTGCCTCTCCCTCTCTGTAGCTCCACCTTTAAAATAAACAAATAAATCTTTAAAAAAAAGTGAGTCATCAAGGATTCATCCCCTAAAGCTCCAGTTTCCTTCATTCCTAGGGTCTGCAGAAAAAGAGATTCCAAGAATGATCGAGGAAATTTCCCTTCCTCATAATGCTACGGTTCCCAAGATAATGTTATCAACCACAAAGTACTGTCTCAAGATGATGTCATTAAATCATAAATCTATCAACAACTGATGAGGGCTGGCGCCGCGGCTCATAGGCTAATCCTCCGCCTGCGGCGCCGGCACACCGGGTTCTAGCCCTGGTCGGGGCGCCGGATTCTTTCCCGGTTGCCCCTCTTCCAGGCCAGCTCTCTGCTGTGGCCCAGGAGTGCAGTGGAGGATGGCCCAAGGACCATCACCCGCATAGGAGACCAGGAGAAGCACCTGGCTCCTGTCTTCAGATCAGTGCGATGCGCCGGCCGCAGCGCGCCAGCAGCAGCGGCCATTGGAGGGTGAACCAATGGCAAAAAGGAAGACCTTTCTCTCTGTCTCTCTCTCTCTCACTGTCCACTCTGCCTGTCAAAAAAAAAAAAAAAAAAAAAAGACAACTGATGAGAAGACATGTACTGCCCATTCCAAGCATAGAACTTGGTGAGTAGTAGAGCTACAGCTCAAATCCAGCATTTCAGGGCCCAAGTATTTTCTCCCTTGTCCTAAAAATGGAACACTTGGTTCTATACTGGCATTCTCTGTTTCTTAAAGTTGATGAAACAATAAGAATACTAGAATTCAGCTGTTTTAAATCCTTTCTGGGTTCATAGGCCCTTTTTAAAAATAAAATCTATGAAAGCCCTCAATAGAAAAGAAAAGATCAAAATAAAACCAGAGATTGTGTTCATTTTCATGCTTGTGGGCCCCTGTTCCAAAGCCCTACATAAGTGTTGTATCTTGAAGGACTGAAGGACGGGGGAGAGAAAATGCTCCTGAGAAGGTACAAACCAACCAACAACTACTGAGCCTTACTGTGCTAATGCCTTAATTTGACAGTTTATTTTTCCCCTCCAAAGCAGCCTCAAAGGTATTTATTACCAGCTTTTTTTAGTTTCTGAAAAACTTAAGGCCAATAGCCAAGCAAAGATACAAATTCAGATAAGTGTAGGATAGAAGGAACCTCATTTTTACAGTAATCACCCCAATACTAAGCTTGAAAGCAGAGAATGTTATAGAAAGGGGGAAAAAACCATGACACTGAAGTGGGGAAAAAAAAAAAAGGAGATCAAAATCAGGAAAATCACTGCAGGGATGAGACAGCAGGGTGTGAGACTAAGACGAATAATCTTGGTCATGATTTATCCTACCAGGAAAGGAAAACAGCATGCTGCTAAAAACCATCTGTTCCTAATTCAAGTTCTAACATACTAGGTAACACGAGGTTTCTCATCTGTGAAATTATGGGTGTCTGATGGCAAAAAAAAAAAAAACAAAAACAAAACAAAAAAAACCTTAGAGTTCTAAATTCTTTCACAATTTTCAAAATGCTGTCACACCTGTTATTTTCATTTTGCTACATTAAGTAACCACTTTGTTTTATTCAACCTGGCTGGCACAAATAGGCTCAAAAAATTAGTTGAATGAAGAGATAAATTTGAACCTGACAACACCACCATCAGGAAAACAGAACAGAACAATCAATATACTTATTTGACATCTGAGAAAAATCAAGATCCCAATGGTTTAAAATATTTGTTCACAATTTCACAACTAAGCAGTAAAACCAAAAAGCAAACTCAGATCTTCAAATTGCGAGTTCAAACCTCTTTCCAGGTCTAAAATTTGTTGTATTTTTATCTACTCTTAAACAGAAATAAACTCTAATTTCTGATCTCCTTTGATTATACCAATTGTATTTTCTGTGTTCCACAGCAATTGAGGCTGTCTTCTTTCCAAATGCTGCCAATCAGGAGGGAGAAGGAGTACAAATCCATCTCTGTAACTAAGGTTACTGGTCAAAGCACAAACCTTACACAGGGATCCCCAAAGACTTAAGCTTGAAATACACATTCCAAGATTCCCCCCGACCTGACCCCTTCACCTGGAGATGGATGTACAACTGAGCTCTACAGGAGAGGTCCTGACAAAGCAGCACAAGGTGGAATTATCCACACACACCCAGCAGCCCTGAAGCAAAATTCTATTCTCAAAGATTCTCCAAATCACAGACTAGGTAAGAAGCTAAGTGGGGGACTAAACAAAGACACCTCTAAACCCAAAAGTACCCACACCATGCAGGCAGCCTCAGTGTGGTGAATACAGGCTGGTGGGGGATGTCTCTATGATGGGCAACAAACTCCTAATCCAGGAAAAAAAACAATGTAAACTCAACTGAACATAAAATCCTTTTGTTCAAAAATAAATAATTTCTTTTCCCTTTTATATAATGTTGCCAATTAAAAGGCTTTCAAAAATAAAAGTGAACAATAATTTAAATAGACATTAAACGACTCTCCACCGGGGGTGGGGGGTTGCTTAAGTACAAAACTATGGACCAAAGGACCTTTGTCATAAAGGAGGGTAGTTTTCAGCTAGACTATAAAGTGAGAATATTAAACATATTTCATGAGAAAAGTATCTTACAACAAACTCATCAAAATACAATTTTCTTTAAAACCAACAAACATAATCTGGATATTCTCTGCTGATTCACATTCCTTTGGCTCCTCACTCTAACAGAACGTTTGTTAAGTTGGAAGGTTCTTCAAAAAGTTTTGAAAAATGTGTACAACAGAAATAAACTATGGATGGCTTTCAATCATTTTTGCACCAAAACAAACTTATCTTATAATTCCATTTTCCCATGAACTTTGTGAAGTATCTGTGTACGTGCCAAAGTTAAGAGAACAGCTACACTGAATCTACAGCAAGAACAGTTATACTAAACTCATCCATTCCCAGAGCACTCCAATAAAACAGCGTATCTGGGAAAGTGGGAAGAGAAGTATTATCAGTAAGTGGGGGTAAAACATTTGAAAATCATCTGACTCAGACCATGTAGGCAAAAACCTGGCATACAGACAAGAGAGCAGGGCTTAAGATAAACATTCTCTAAAAATCTGAAGACTGGAGTAATTTAAAGGGTTTAAGGACTCTTAACAACCATGGTTCCACTTACCTTTTAATAAACAACCTCCCAACATTCAAAAGTTATTTTCTGTTAGTACAAACAATACATCAAATTTTTCTGCATAAATACAATGCAGTCTTCTTACCTAGTAGCAAACTGAATGAGTGCATTCTGAAGAGTCTGTCTAATTTCAAGAAGAAAAGATTCGTCATCACTTAGTGTATAATACCAATATTGAACATAGTCCCTCAAGGAAAACTGGATAACCTGTAACAAAAATATTGGGGAAAAAATGAAACTCTTTAGAATTTAAAAAGTGACAGTGGCAAACTAAAGATAATTATCTGCCAAACTATGTTTACTATTTATGCATTAATTTGTGGTGAATACCTGCTTTACTACAAAAGCATTAATCTGACAAAACTTCATTTCAAAAAATTTTAAATTTTGGTATCCAAACTCATCCACTGCCCAAATTTTTAAAAAATTAAAACAGTGTCCATGGCTAACCCCACCCATTCAAGTAAAGATGCCCATCCAAATCCAAGTGAAGATAGGATTTGCAGAAAAAAAAAATAACTGTTGGTGTTATTTAATAAAGAGCTTTAATTAGGTTGACGGGACAAGATGTAAAGTAATACTGATGGGGACACTAATCCTCAAAAAAAATTTTTTTTGAAGACTATCATCATATCCACTGCAAACTATAAAAATTATACAGTTCACTTAATTCTGCTAGTACTGCTGATGGTCAACAAATAGCACATAATAGAACTCAGCATGTAATCTTTGAAAATTAAATAAACCAAATATGAGCTCATCTAGAAAACCAATGCTGACATTTTAAAGTACACTGAATTGATAATGATCACATAATCAAATAAATATAAATGAAAAATACTCTGGGCAAAATGCTTTTACCTAATTCTAATTTGTGAGCTGTTTTGCAACAAATCAAATGATTTCTATTTTTTTTAAAAATAGTAAAATTAGGGAAAAAAGGTCATTTACCAAATGACTAAGTTTGTCATCAGCAAGAGTAACACTTTAACTATAAAATTAGAAACATTATCAAATGTCAGAACTTTTTTTCTAAATGCAAATTCAATCAAAGGGCTGTCATAGTAACTGAACCACTCATTGCAAGTGCTTAAATAAATAACTCAGCATCTTAAAGCATGGAACTCAAGGATAGCATTATTATGAACGTCCAACATACTATGTAAGCAGCGCAAAGTATGTCTCAGTATTTTCAAAAGAAATCAAACTGGCACATAATATATGAAAAGCAAATACCACATACTAAAACTCACTTGCTGGAGAGGTTCATCAATTATATTGGCACCCGTCAATCTTCTATCAATCTTAATAGTTCTGGCTTCCCGTTTCATTTCTTCTAAGCACTTAAAGGAAATCATAATAATTTATTGAGTGGTTCATCTCTTGATTAAAATCTCTCTGGAAAACTTCAAAATGAATACTCATGACAACTTCCCTTCGTTATCCTCAAGCCAATAAGTAACCTTACTTACTGAGAATCTAATAAACCAAAAACTATCGCTCAAGTTCACAAAACTGGACACCAAGAAAAACAGCTACTATATTTCCCATTTTAATTAAGTCAGTAAACATTATTTACAATGTGATATATTGAAAATGTGTAAGCATATGATTGTTATATTTCAATAAAACTTTAAAACAAGATTACTGTTTCAGCTGAGTCTAATTAATGTTTGTCTTCATTAGACACTGTCCTTCTCCTCCTCTTTCCCAGACAAAGCAGTATGCCAGCTGTCAAAACAATGTATTTTGCACTTGGTTTCATTTGAGGATGATTTTTGGCAACCTAATAAAATGTATTCCTCTATTTATCCTTAGTCTTCAGAAAGAAAAGTGGCCTGGGAATAGGGTAAAAGGTAGTGAGACTTTTAAATTAAAATATAAATTTTGTATATTACATACATAATCGTAGGCTCATAAGATTATAATGGAGTGGAACAATTCCAGCCATCTAAACACACAGCTTATAAAGAGGCAAGAGAAAAGGAAACTGCAGAAGAAAAAGAACTCCTAAGAAAATTCACAATAAAGGATATAAACAGGTTTGAAAACATGGACCCTAACATCAAACATATTCACGAATATAGAAGCGAACAGTAGTCATGGTGGATTATATGCTTGCAAGCAGTCTATGATGACAAGGATACAGCTCTAAAAACACTGACACTGCCCCACACAGCTTCAGGCAGGGCCTTCGGGAGGTGTCCAGAAGAAGGCAGTGTTGTGTTACCCTCAGAGACGCCACTGCCCTGAAGACTATCCAGTGAACAAACGGTGGTGGTGGAGACAGTGACACAGACGATCCTCACCCTGTGAAGGCCTAGGCTACTGTGAGATGAGCTGTGTTTCAGCTTTTAACAAGAAAAGTTTAAAAAGCTAAAGAGAAACTTTAGCAGAAGCTTATAGAGTAAGTATACTGGGGCCGGCACTGTGGCACAGTGGGTTAATTCTCCGCCTCCGGTGTCAGTATCCCAGATGGATGCTGCTCCTCTTCCAATCCAGCTCTCTGCTATGGCCTGGGAAAGCAATGGAAGATGGCCCAAGCACTTGGACCCCTGCAACCGCATGGGAGACCCGGAAGAAGTTCCTGGTTCCTGGCCTCAGACTGGCTAAGTTCCAGCCATTGCGGCCATTTGGGGAGTAAACCAGCGGATGGAAGACCTTTCTCTCTGTCTCTCCCTCTCTCTGTAACTCTCTCAAATAAATAAATAAAATCCTTAAAAAATTTTTTAAAAAGTATACAGAAAAAGAAAACATTTTAGTATGGCTGTACAGTGTGTCTTTTAAGCTAAGTGCTATTTCAAAAGTGTCAGAAAGTTAAAATGCTTAAAAGTTTATAGATAAAAAAGGTAAACTAACATTAACTTATGATTGATAAAAAAATCATTTTTAAATAAATATAGAGCAGGGGCTGGTGTTGTGGCATAGCATGTAAAGCCGCCACCTGCAGTGCTGGCATCTCATTTGGGCGCTGCTTCTGTCCCAGCTGCTCCACTTCCAATCCAGCTCCTTGCTAATGGCCTGGAAAAAGCAGCACAAGATAGCCCAAGTGCTTGGGTCCCTGCTACTCATGTGAGAGACCTGGAAGAATCTCCTGTCTCCTGGCTTCAGCTGGGGAATAAACCAGTGTTTGGAAAATCTTTCTCTGTTCCTCTCTCTATATAACTCTGACTTTCAAATAAATAAATAAATGCAGTGTAAGGTTAGTGTACAGTGGTTATGAAAACTACAGTCACAGACAGCAATGTCTTCCTGGGCCTCCACATTCACTCATCATTCAGTCACTAGCTCACCCAAGGCAACTTCCAGCCCTGCAAACTCCATTCATGGTAAGTGTCCCATACAGCTGGACCATTTTTTACACTTCATACTGTATTTTTAAAACTACAGATACTGCATAACTCAGTTTCAAACTATACTTTTCAAAATAAAGAAAAGGTGCCCACTGCCCCACCCTGGATCTCTTGTAATTTATTTCATTCAAAACAAAATATTCATTTTCACTCTTATAAATCATATGCATGAAACTTTGAAATTCTATGTTAAGTAGCGAATGCATTTAAATAAGACAATTTTTATCGCTGAAATTTGTATTTCTACTTTTTACATTTAACACTCAGAAAGTTATCATGGTGACTTTTTACAGCATATCATGTAACATGAGCAAGCCTCTATAAGTTTATAGTGAGCATCAGTGCATCACAGTCAAATCTGCAGAGCCACATCCAGATGATCACTTCACTGTCGCTACAGAGAATTGGACTCTGAGGTTTCAGATCCCCTCACACTGTTTACCTTAGGAACCCCAGTTGATGTTGGAGGAAGAAATGAGTGTTCACACTGCTCTAGGTACTTCTCTGAGTTTGTTTTTCCAAACAGGAGAGTAACCACTAAACCCCTAGAAAAGAAATTTAATTATAGGTACAAAAATAAAATTTGCATGTAATTTAACACATCTATTATTATCAAGTTTATTTTTCAGATTTCATACATGGCTTATTATTCACTAAAAAGTCAATGACTTTGCAAAGCAAGAAAAATTAACATTTTTTGTTCAGAGGTTTTAAAATACTACATATATTTTGTGAATTACACAGTATGCCCTTCAAAGTTTAATCAAATGTATTTCACAAAGAATCTCATTTTCAGACTTTAAAAAAAAATCAATGCTCATTAAGTCAGTAGGCTGACAACCAATGATAGATAAATGAAACCAATCTATAGCTAAATGAACCAATTCAATGGTTTTGTTAACTAATTAAGGTGAGGAATTATATAACCCTGTCACTAAAAATATAGAATAAACAAAAACAGACTACATATGGAAGGAAGATCCCACTGATGATTTATTTAAAATAGATGAAAGGGCCAGCAATGCGGCACAGCAGTTTACGTAGTGGCTTGTGATGCTGGTTCAAGCTTCAACTGTTCCACTTCCAAACCAGCTCCCTGCTAATGTGTCTGGGAAGGCAGTGGAGGATGACCCAAGTGCTTGGGCCCCTGCCACCTATGTGGAAGATCAGGATGGAGTCCCTGGCTCCTGGTTGTTAATGGTCATCTGGGGAGTGACCAGTGGATGAAACAGCTTTCTTTCTCTCTCTCACTCTGTCTTTCAAGTAGATAAATATTTCTGAAAACTAAAGACATAAACTATAGCTGGAACTAAGAAATATAAATGTATTCTCAAAAGGCTGTTTTAAAAATTACAGGATCAAGATAAGACAAACACTGATTTAGAACTACCAATGACTAAATGTTATCAAAATTGCCTGTATTTATAATTTACAAATAACCTAAACACTGAAATTCACAAAATTAAATTTCTATCTTATAATGATCTTACAGTAATCTTACAATGATTCAAAGACTAGTGATAAGAACGGAACAGTGGAAAATAAAAACAGTCTCAACTACTGAAAAGACTCTCAAAGTGAGAACTGCCATTCACTGCTGAGCACCACAAAAAGTATGGGATGGAATGGAAACCACAGATAGTCAAACCAGCTCATGTCATTAATTCTGGTTTGTTTAAAGATTTTTATTTTATTTAAAAAGCAGAGTGTGAGAGAGAGATCAATCTTCCATCTGCTGGTTCACTACTCAAATAGCCAGGGCTGGGCCAGGCTGAAGCCAGGAACCAGGAACTCCCTCTGGGTCTCCCATGTGGGTGCAAGGGCCCAAACACTTGGGCCATCTTCCACCGCTTTCCCAGGTACATTAGCAGGGAGCTAGATCGGAAGCAGAACAGATGGGTCTTAAATGAGGATCTATATGGCATGCTGGCATCACAGGTAGCAGATTAATCCATAAGGCAACATCAGCCCCTAATTCTGTTTTTGATTGTTGTAAAAGGTTGGCCTCATAATTATTAGTAAATTCAACTGATATTATACAGGAACTGATATTATGAAGATTCAAGTTGACCCTGTATTTCAGATTTACCTGGTTAGTAATTACATTGAGAGACACAATAAAATACTTAAATTAAGTGGACACTGTATTTCTAAAAACATCTTCATGATATAGAATGATAAAAGATTAGCCTCTACAGAACAATAGCACAAAAGGCAATGAAGGAACGGTCTGAAATTACAAAGGACCAAATTAGTAGTTTCAACCATGAGATTTATATAAAAACAAGTGCTACAGATGGTAACTTAATCCAGCAAATACAGCAGAACACCATGAAATAACCATGACATGATAATATTCCACAATAACCACACCCACAAAAAAATAAGTCCCTCAGTAGGTTTCTTTCCAGAATTGTTTTTTACATTAGAAAGTAAGGGATTAACTTTGACTATAAGCAAAACACAGACACTATCAACCTTTTTGGGTAAACTGCAGAACTCTACATGTCTAAAAAACACAAGACAACCAGAAGTAACATTTCAACCTTCAGTTTCCTCTCATCCATAAAACACAGATAATAAAAATACTATATGCTTTCTAACTTATTCTTAAAAAACAGAAGATCCAAAAGAAAATAGATTAATTTCAAACTTCAATTTTAATTGAGAAAAAACAAGAATGCATCTTTTAAAATTTAACACAAGCAGCAGGCAATTAGCCCAGCAGATCAGATCATAGTTAAGACACAGGCATTCCACATTGTAATGCCTGAGTTTGATACAAGCTCTGGCTCCTGACTCCAGCTACTTGTTGTAATGCAGACCCTAAGAGGCAGGGGCGATGGCTCAAGTAACTGGGTTCCTGTCACTCACACGGGATAACTGAATTAAGTTCCCAGATTCCTCCTGGTCAACACCCAGCTGTTGTGGGCATCAGGGGAGAGAGCCAAAAGATGGGCACGTGCTTTCTCTGTCTCTCAAATAAATAAATATTCTTAAAAGAATGTATACAATAAGAAAACACACCTAAAACTAAAAAATGACTTTTAATTATATGAAATGTAATCCTTTCAGTTAATACTGAAAAGCCTATTTTTGTTCTTAAGCCAATAAACTAGAATAAGTTATATTAAAGAAGGGACAATAATTCTTCATAACCACAGCCAAAATAAGAAAGACTTGACTCAGGAAATTATGGTACTAACTGACCATAACTGCATAACCTGAAAATGCTTAATTAACTAGTGTAAGTAGAAGCACCTAATCACAGCAGTGACAGTCTCAAGATTGGCACAGTCTGGAACAGAATGCCAGGTCAATTTATGACCCAGCATGAACCTGGAATTTCAGACTCCACCATGCAACTGTCAGCAGCAACCCAAGGGTTTTTCAGAAACCATCCCACATTCTCCAATATTCTATCTCACTCAAAACTTTTTTACAGAACACTGTAAGCATCCACAAAAGGGTTTGTGAAATTATTCTTTGGTAAGTTGGCAAAATCAAACCAGAAGCAACAAACATTCCCCATTTGAATTTGAAATAGATGGCTTGATCACCCTTCTCTGACAAGTTTTGTATGGAGTAGTTTGAACTACAAGAGAACAACTCCTCACCCCTTCACCTTGAAATTTGAAATAGATGGCTTGATCACCCTTCTCTGACAAGTTTTGTATGGAGTAGTTTGAACTACAAGAGAACAACTCCTCATCCCTTCACCTTTCCTCTCTTTCCAAAGTATTGGAAATATTCTGAAATCCTTTTCCTTCACTTCTGACAAGGAATTATTATTTTTAAAAAATATTTATTTATTTGAGAGGCAGAGTTAAAGAGAAAAAGAGGGAGGGAGGGAGGGAGTGAGGGAGGGAGGGAGAGAGAGAGAGGACTTCCATCCTCTGGTTCACTCCCCAGATGCTCACAACAGCTGGAGCTGGGCCAATGTGAAGCTAGGAGCCAGGAGCCTCTTCCAGGTCTCCCATGGGGATTTGAGGGCCCAAGCACCTGGGCCATCCTCTGAGGCTTTACCAGGCCATAAGCAGAGAGCTGGGTCCAAAGTGAAGCAGCCAGGATGCGAGCCAACGCCCATATGGGATGCTGGCGCCCCAGGCAGAAGTTCAATCTACTATACCACAGCCCTGGCACCCTGACAAGGAATTAGGAGAAATCTTTCTTGTTCAAAGAAATATTACCTCAAGACAAATCTCCTTTCTATTCAGTAAATCTAACATAAAATACAGTTTTATGCAGTGTTTGACATAGCTGCTCAATTTAATTCTCACTTGTTCTGCAATCAGTGGGCATGCTCCACATAGTATGAGCACCCATACGACTTGCAAACCTGGAGCCTGACAGAAGGTGGCAGGTGGTACAGCTACTCAAAAGCCACCACTCAGTGTCTTCCACAGTCACACAGGTCACTGTTTAAAACTCAGGTAACTCCTCTAAAAGTTTGTGATCTAAACCATTTTTTGAAAAAGAGAGGTAAGCATTTTATAACTACTTATATAATTATACACATACACATTAATGACAAAATACTCACTTCAGCGGAGCTATCTTGGTTAGTGACTGAATCAACAAAAATCTCACTTGTCCATACATTCTCTTATAATTTATATCTGATAGCAAATGCTCTGCATATGAAGCTATAAAAAATTATGACTGAAACCTCCTTTGTAAAGATTTATCAGATTAAGGAAAACATCAACAAAATAATTAAATAACCATGAAAAGAAAACTTAAAGACTGGGTACTGAATTATCTAGGCCTAAACTAAAAACATTAAGAAAAATAATTAACAACATCTGAAGTCTAATCAATGAAAACAGTATCTTCTACAATGCAGAACTTGGTGTTATCCCAATTTAACATTTCTTAATAATATAATGAATAAGAAAATTTCAACTTTAAAGAACAAAACTTAAAAACCTATTCACAGTCCCCATGAAAAGATTTTATCTTCAGAAACTGAAAAATTTTATTTTTGAAGAAAACTATCTGTATTTCTGGTATAAGTATCTTAAATTTCAGTTTTAACTTTTGTTAAAACAATGTTTTAAAACAGCATTCATAAATAAATCATACTCCTATTCTCATAATCATTTATTCCATTTTGAACAATATATGACAAATGAATTAGAAAATTATCATTAAAAATACTTACCCACCCACAAAGCAGAGGATATAAAATGCCAAATAAAATATTACAAAAGGTCCAAAGGTTATTAGAAAAAGGACAATGCCAAGGCTTCCCCATCCCCATATGGACAGACTGGCCTGAAATAAAGCAAAACAAAAAACAAAAACAAAAAAAACTTTTTAAAATAATTCTCCCCATAAGAAAATAATCAAAACTTTTATATAGTTTTAAGTTTCTTCTTTTTAAAAATTTATGTTACTGTTTCAGTTGCTATTAAAATATTTACTTTTGGAAATATCAAGTACACTATTAGAAATTTATCTCCAAGAAACAATAAATAAAATCTATACGTATATATAGAGATCGAAAGAACATTAGCAACTAAAAAAACTGGTGACAATGCAAAAGTACGAGAAAGTTACATAAATGGCTGAATGAAATGTTGGCATGAGTAACGTAACAGTATTTATAAAAACATTTGTACTTTTATATATGCAAAAGATATATGAAGGCTAAACAGACTACAAAGTTAACCTTACTTAAAATCAAATTTTCATTTTAAAACTAAGCTCCAACATAACTACAATGTAACGAACACATATTTTTTTCTTAAAATTTCAGGAAACCCACCTCCATTAAAAACTTAATATTTTTTATTCAAATTGTGTGCAAAAGCCCATAAAATTATTATTGCAAAAATTTTAACCTCAATTACCAAAATTTACCATGAGGTCAACAAACCATCTCCAAAAAGTGTCTGTCTAAAAAAAAGGGGGGGAGGGTGAGAAAAACCCTATTCCATACAGAATCATACTGTTTTATCTGGTAAAAATACTCCTTTTGTTAAAAACAAACTGGATTTTACCATTTTGAGGCATTATGAATAAATAAATGTATTCAGTTCAACAAGTTACTATATCCATTTGCCTTGCTCTGTGAGACATACAAAGGAAGCATTTGTCCTACCCAGGCCATCAAGGAACATAGAGAAGAATGTCTTACAGGAATGAAACAATTGACACTAGACCAAAGGAAAATAATAGAAAGCATTATAAGATGCTAAACAAAACTAATGACCAAAAAACTATGGAACAGACAATAAATGCTGTGGATTATGAGAGAAAGGAGAGTTTTATTCATTCATTCGTTCATTCACCAGTCATTGACTGCTTTCCTATGTGCAAAGCACAGTTCAAGATGCTGGTAATAGCACAAGGAACAGAACATATTCTCCAAAATCTACATAAGCATACCCTCTTAGGATTACCTAAGAGCTGAACATAAGACAAAGTGATTTAAAATAAGTTTACCGTCCAGAGGTGAGGAAAACAAATAAGTGAATATAATGATATCAAATAAGGGTAAGTGCAATGGGGAGAAATAAAGCAAGTATCTACAATTGGTCTGAGAAGCTCTGAATGAAATGACACATAAATAGAAATCTTGGACAAGATTTGTTTAGGGAGAAATTTATTTTTAACACTTTGTCTTCTACCGCTACAAACTGGTCTCCCATCTATTCATGTCTCTTATTTCCCTCAATGGAAATTTTGTTGGCATTTTCCTTTTCTTCTATATTAGGCTGGTGTAACTCTTACTCAATTCTAGTTTTAGAATCCCTTTGCCTCATCCTAGCCACTACTATCTTTTAACCAAAGGACAGAATGCTTGCTGATGAAGTCTCTGCTATGCCTTCCTGCCCGCCTTCCGAGATCAGGGAGGAATACCACTTCCCAGACCAAAGGGGCCTTTGACTTCCTTCTAAGAGCTGAAAGCAGAACACAGTAATGTAGAATAAAGCACAGGGCAGCACAGAGCCTCTCACAACACTTCTGCTGAATATCCAGTAGTTGATCCACACAAGGGCACTGCAGGATGCCTGACTACAAGAAACACATGCTACTTCCCAAGACTTACTCAGAACCTTATCTGCTGACTTCCTCAGAAAACTGAAACTAGAATATGACCCACAGACTTTATTCAAGCTACCTTCTCCAGTGAGATTTGATTCTAGAGTCAGGTATTTTGCATAGAGGTTAAGATGTCACTTGGGATGCTCACATCCCACATCACAGTGCCTAGTTTTGAACACTAGTTCTACTTCCAATTCTAGCCCCCAGCTTATGTGTACCTTGGAAGGAAGCAGGCTCAAGCATTTGGGTATCTGTACCCCTACGAGAGATCCAAACTGAGTTCCTGGCTCCTGGTTTCAGCCTGGCCCAGCCCTAACTATTGTGGACATTTGTAGAGTGAACCAGTGGATGTAAAAGCACACACTCTCTCTCTCTCTCTCGCGCGCGCTCTCTTTCTGCCTTCCAAATAAATATTTTATAAAAAATTTAAAACTAGATTTTATCAATTTAAAATATCTACACACAGTTTCAATCTTTACCAGAAGAAAATATTAGATTCTTTCATGGCAGACTTTATAATATTTGGGAAGAAAATACATGTGTGTCCTAAGTGTTTCCACTTGAAAAATCGGGATCTAATTTAAATTTGCTTGGGAATGAGTCTAACACATCTCCTACAAAAAGGAAACATGGGGCTGGTCTGTGGCGCAGCAGGTAGAGCTGCTGCGTGCAGTGCCAGCATCACATAGGGGCACCGGTTTGAGTACCAGCTGCTTCACCTCTGATCCAGCTGTCTGCCATGGCCTAGGAAAGCAGTGGAAAATGGCTTAAGTGCTTGGGGCCCTACACACGTGTGGGAGACCCAGAAGAAGCTCCAGGTTCCTGACTGCCTCAGCACCGGCCGTTGAGGTAATTTAGGGAATGAACTGGCATATGGAAGCTCTCTCTCCCTCCCTCTCTCTCTCTGCCTCTATAATTCTTTCAAATAAATAAATCTTAAAAAAAAGACATATTCCCTTAAAAGAACTGAAAACAAAAATGTTAAAGGCACTAAAGAATAAGATGTTTAATTTCAAGTATGTGAGCTGTGAGCTAACAGAATTGATATCAGAAAATAGCCATTCTGGCGCCGCGGCTCACTAGGCTAATCCTCCGCCTTGCGGCGCCAGCACACCAGGTTCTAGTCCCGGTCGGGGCGCCGGATTCTGTCCCGGTTGCCCCTCCTCCAGGTCAGCTCTCTGCTGTGGCCAGGGAGTGCAGTGGAGGATGGCCCAAGTGCTTGGGCCCTGCACCCCATGGGAGACCAGGATAATCACCTGGCTCCTGCCATTGGATCAGCGCGGTGCGCCGGCCGCGGCGCGCTAGCCGCGACGGCCATTGGAGGGTGAACCAACGGCAAAGGAGGACCTTTCTCTCTGTCTCTCTCTCTCACTGTCCACTCTGCCTGTCAAAAAAATAAAAAATAAATAGCCATTCTATTTATTTTGAACAAATTATCTTCTTTGTATCAACTTAATTGCCAATTATTTTTATTAAATCTAATTACATATTAGTAAAGTATATATAGCTATCACTCATCTAAGAAAGAGTTATGAATACAAATGTTTTTTTTAAATAGAAGAATTTATAGAAATTTTAAAAAACGATAATAGGGGTGGCAATAGGAGGGTATGGGCTCAACACCCAGCTCTAGCTCCTATTCCAGATTCCTGCTGTGCAAATGCACACTCTAGGAGGCAGGGGTGAAGACTCAAGCAGGTGTGTTCCTGCCACTCTAATGGGAGACCTGGAACGAGTTCTCAGCCCCAGGCTACTTGCTTTACCTCACCCACCCTCCAGCTGCTAAGGCATCTGGGTACTGAATTAGTGAACAGGAGCACACTTGCTTTCTCTGTCTCTCTAAAAATAATTCATATGTAGACTTGACTTTGTAGCAGTTTAAGTATTCTACATAACCACAAAAACAAACACTATTTAACTGTATTTACTGTTAAAACATAAGACATGCAGATAAACTATTTCAAGTGATTCTACAACACAGTAAAATTCGATTGTGAATCCTTAGCATGATACACCCTAAGAAGAAAAACAAAATACAAAGACACACTAAAATATTTTATTTCAGTAAAAAATATTATTGATTTTTATTCCATCAAATCAACCAAGACTTGGAGGGATGGCTGATTCCAAGTCGGAACCAAGAAACATGTTTAAGATAAGCCTAGAGGACCCAAAAGCTACTTCCCTAAGGACAGGTCAAGCCAAGATTCCTGACAACTTTGGAGAGGCACCAAAAGCCCAAAGAATGTCACATACTGGATCAACTCTAGCATTTAAGAGATCATAGACATTTTCTTAATTCCATTAATCACCATTTGTAGACTATTATATAAACAACTTATGATTTGGGGGGGGGGGGATAGGCAGAATTAGAGAGAGAGACAGAGAGAAAGGTCTTTCTTCCATTGGTTCACCCCCCAAATAGCCACTACAGCTGGCGCACTGCGCCGATCCAAAGCGAGGAACCAGGTGCTTCCTCCTGGTCTCCCATGAGGGTGCAGGGCCCGAGGGCCTGGGCCATCCTCCACTGCACTCCCGGGCCACAGCAGAGAGCTGGACTAGAAGAGGAGCAACCGGGACAGAATCTGGGACCCCGACCGGGACTAGAACCTGGGGAGCCAGCGCCGCAGGCGGAGGATTAGCCTAGTGAGCTGCGGCACCAGCCAACAACTTATGATTTTGAAAAGTGGTAAAGAATTACACACTTATCAAATATAATCAGAGATAAAATCCTGTTTCTCCATAAAGAAATAGTCTATATAAAAAGAAATAAGTGGGGGCCAGCGCTGTGGCATAGTAGGTTAAGCCTCTGCCTGTGGTGCTGGCATCCCATATGGGTGCTGGTTTAAGTCCTGGCTGCTCCTCTTCCGAGCCAGCTCTCTGCTTATGGCCTAAGAAAGCAGCAGAGGATGGCCCAAGTGCTTGGGCCCCTGCAGCCATGTGATAGACCCAGAAGAAATTCCTGGCTCTTTGCTTCAGAGCAGTTCAGCTCTAACTATTGAGGCCATCTGGGGAGTGAATGATTAAATGAAGACCTCTCTGTCTGTCTCTCTCTCTGTAACTCTTTCAAATAAATAAATCTTAAAAAAAAATTTTTAAAAAAGAAAGAAATGAACCTGATGGAAGGGGCTTGATAATAATCAGGTGGGCTTTAGGCCTTGTAAGTTAAGAGGCCCAGACCTATATCTCTTCACATAGGGTACATCCTAAGGGAGTTGTGAACCTCCTTGGGAAGGCACCCTGTTGACTTTGATTACCTAGCTGGCCTGGGAAGAGAACTGGCCAGGTAAAGGCAGGTGGCATCTCTAACAGGAAATTTACAGTTCTGCCTGCAATGTTGCTGACCCTACTTGGCCATTTCCTCAGCTCTGGTGGTCACTTTGGAAGCTGGGCTGAGTGAAGGGCTTTTCAGCTTAGAGCCAATAAGATCTGTGGCTCTGACCTGGTCATCCTTCGACTCCAGGGCAGTTCTATTTCCAGTGATCCAACTCTTGGCAGAGCTGCCAGGGCTCTTCACAAGCTGACTTCTCCTGAAGCCCAGGCTTACCATATTGAAAGCCACTGTAGTGGACTGGCCTGTTGGGTCTCCTTGATGTCAGATCACTATACAGAACAGCCATTAATAGGCCTGCCACTTATCTTTACATTGCTTCTGAGGCCTAGCTTTCTCTTCATGCTGGTTTTTGTTAGAGCAGACCAGAGGATGCAAGTCAAGGGGGTGCTCAAGTCCCATCTCTAATCTTCGGTGGCCTAAACTAGAAGTCTATAGTTACAGGCATGTTATATAATGGTTTGTGTTGAGGCAGATAATGCCCGTCAGGAAGTTTTAAAAGGGCCTGTTCCTGAACACGTGCTCTCTTGGTACTTCTCTCCTGCGCTCTCTTGGCCTCTCTTGGCTCCTCACGTCTCTCTTCTCCCTCCTCTCTCTCTCTCTTATAGTCTCCTTCTCTCTTTCCCTTCGCCGCCCCTTCACTCCAGTCTGTTAGGTGTTCCCCAATAAACACTTTCCCTTAAAAAAAAAAAAAAAATAGAAAGAAATGACAGAATTAAACACTGCCTCCTATGAAAGAATTCTGAAGCAAGCAAGCATGCTAGCTAAGTTTGATTTAGGAAATGCAGAAGATAGAAAATGTTACATTACAGCATGGAAATGAACTAAAAGCAAAATTCAGATTGTGGCACTCAAGGGCAAAAAAAAAAAATCAGTTCCTTCAACAAATTTCAAGGGAAAAAAACAGAGTATGAAGAAGAGGTAGGGGAGGGGAACCTGTGGATTAAAACTGTAATATGTAAAGTTTTTCAAAACACGATTTTAGCAAAAATTCAAAGGTGTGGGGCAGAAAAGCAGTGGTGAAGAGGGCAAGAAGGGGGAGAATGAAATTCAGTAATTCCTCACATTTTCTGAATACTTAATGACATTATTGGAAGCATCCACAGCTTGGTAGCCCCAAATCCCATATTACAATGTCAGTTCCAGTCCTGACTACTCCAAGCTTCAGATCCAGTTTCCCGCTAATGTGCCTGGGAAGCAGCAGGTGATAACCCAAGTACTTGGGTTCCTGCCACTCATGTGGGAGACCTGGATAGAATTCCTGGCTCCTGGCTTGAGCGTGGCCTAACCTTGGCTATTGCGAGCATTTGGGTAGTGAACCAGCAGACTGAAGATAATTCCTCCCCCCAACCCTGCCGCACGGCCTATCAAAGAAATAAATCATCATAAAATAGAAAGTTGTCGCTTACTTTTTAGCTGGTATAATGGAATGAAGATTATGTCTGATAATAAAAATTTCATATTTTAGAAATGTATTATGAAATATTTACAGATGAAATCATGTATCTGGAATTTGATTAGTCATTGGAGAAAAAGGGAAAAAGAATATTGATGAAGTATACATAATTTGCCACAACTTGATAAACGTCTAACCTGGGTATTGTACTATTCCTTCTACTTTCAATGTCTGAAATTTTTCATTTTTTTATATATATATTAAGATTTTATTTATTTATTTGAGAGGTAGAGCTACAGAAAGAGAGAAGAGACAGAGAGAAAGGTCTTCCATCCACTGGTTCACTCCCCAACTGGATGCAATAGCCAGAAAAGGGTTGATCCAAAGCCAGGATGCAGGAGCTTCTTCCAGGTCTCCCATGTGGTTACAGGGGCCCAAGGAACTGAGTCATTTTCCACTGCTTTCCCAGGCCACAGGCAGAGAGCTGGATCAGAAGAGGAGCCGCCAGGACACAAACTGGTGCCCATATGGGATCCTGGCACCACAGGCAGAAGCTTAGCCTACACAGTGCCGGTCTCCACATTAAATTTATTTTTTAAAACCACAATTAAAATTCACTTAGACAATAAATACACTTGTGTGGGGAGCAATCCGGACTAGACTAAGTTACTCGAATTAGGACTTATTCTATGCATCTGCTCTCCCACAATATGGCGCTGGGAGAGAAGTAAACAGCTTCCGCACAGCTGCCTCCAGTTCAACCAATTAACTGTAGGACTTGCTCCTGATTGGAGAGCAGCGTACTCAGCCGAGTTGGGATTGGCGGAGGAGGACTATAAAGGAGGAGAGAGACGGCATGCACCAGGAACATCTATGGGGAACATCTAAGGGAGCCCGTGCAGCCCCCGAGAGAACCGGCCGGCGGTGTGCCGCTCCCCTGTGGAAGTGGGGAATGCGGCCAGGGGGAACTGCCCTTCCACGGAGGTGGAAGGGATAGTAGCCAACCCGGGAAGAACCAGCAGCAAACCCGGGGAGGGCCGAGCAGACGAAAGAACAGCGCAGGGTTCAGTGTTGCTCCTCCACGAAGAGGGGGAGCGACATAATGGTGCCGTGACTCGGATATGAAGCCTAGGCAGGGTTTAGTGTCGTTCCCCCATGAAGACGGGGAGCGACATAATGGTGCCGTGACTCGGATAGGAAACCTAGGAGGGAAAGACCGGGAAGAGGTGCAAAATATCGGAGAGAGAGACTAGTAAACAGCCTAGGGAAAAGCCGGACGAAAAAGGAGCCGGAAGAAGCTATTGAAAGCCTAGGCATAGACTCGGATTCGGACTACGGGGGGAAGCTGGGAGAAATCTCTAAGGTTGAAAGCGAAAGTGAAAGCTAGAACAAACAGACTCGGATACGGACTGTGGGGAGAGGCCAGGAGAAATGAGGGAGGAGTATCGTTGGAAGAAAGCTTGGGGAAACATACCGGGTAGAGAAAAATGTTAGGGAAATTGAAGCCGCGGGGGGCAGGCCGAGGCGGAAACGAAAGCCACTTTGGGGTTCTCAAGTTAGCCCGGGAATAGGGGGCGAAAAGTTGAAACTAGAAGCTGAGACGTAAGCCAGATTGGGATCCGTCTGATTAGCCCGGGGAGCAAAGGACGGGAAGCCAAATCGTGGGGCGGAGACGTACGCTGGGTTGAATTCGCCAGGCTAGCCCGGGGAACTTAGATTGAATCCTAGTGGCGGAGACGCAAGCTACGCTGTGTTACTCGCGGAAGCCGCCGCGTGCAGAGAGAGCACGGGGCGTGAATAGATAGGGAACGCTGGCGTAGGCCGTGGTTCAGACGCGAAAGGGTTAAGCGTGGAGACCGCGGAGCGCGCAAAGCTGAGCCGCGCAAAGCCGGGAAGCTGCGCAGATGAGAGAGGCGCGCGGGCTGAAGCGGCGCAGAGCCGGGAACCCGCCGGCGGGGCGAGGTGCCGGAAAGCTGCGGGGATAAGAGAAACAGAAGTTTAGAAGTAAAAGAGAAATAGGAATGTTGGCAGACAGAAGTAAAATGGGAGAGATAGGAATGCCCGGAGATAGAGAAATAGAGAGAAATAAGGCCTCCCCTCAACATGCCAATTAGAAGGCTTGGATTCGGTCTGCCCGATTAGTGAGGCGATGAGCACCTGGGCGGCTAGCCGCAGGTCACCGAAGACAGGCATGAATTAACATCAGTAAAGCTTCCCCACAATGCAACAATTAGGAGGCTTGGATTCGGTCTGCCTGATTTAAGGCGGTAAGCGCCAGCAAAGCTCGACCAGAGTATGAGCTGCAGGTCACCGAAGATAGGCACGAACCAACACTAATAAGTCTCCCCCACAATAAGGCAATGAGAAGGCTTGGATTCGGTTTGCCTGATAGGTTTTGTAAGCCCCTGCGGGCACAGCAGAGCATGCGCTGCAGGGCACCGAACACAGGCATGCATCAGCGCCTAAAAACCTCCTCACAATGGCGAAGAGAGGACCCGGATTCGGTTTTCCTGATTGATAGGACTTGTAAGAGCCTGTGGCAACGCTAGCAAGTAGAGCAGAGTGTGTGCCGCGGGACACCGAAGACAGGCGCATATCAACGCCAAAAAATAAAAAGAAAGGGGGATCTGTGGGGAGCAATCCGGACTAGACTAAGTTACTCGAATTAGGACTTATTCTATGCATCTGCTCTCCCACAATATGGCGCTGGGAGAGAAGTAAACAGCTTCCGCACAGCTGCCTCCAGTTCAACCAATTAACTGTAGGACTTGCTCCTGATTGGAGAGCAGCGTACTCAGCCGAGTTGGGATTGGCGGAGGAGGACTATAAAGGAGGAGAGAGACGGCATGCACCAGGAACATCTATGGGGAACATCTAAGGGAGCCCGTGCAGCCCCCGAGAGAACCGGCCGGCGGTGTGCCGCTCCCCTGTGGAAGTGGGGAATGCGGCCAGGGGGAACTGCCCTTCCACGGAGGTGGAAGGGATAGTAGCCAACCCGGGAAGAACCAGCAGCAAACCCGGGGAGGGCCGAGCAGACGAAAGAACAGCGCAGGGTTCAGTGTTGCTCCTCCACGAAGAGGGGGAGCGACATAATGGTGCCGTGACTCGGATATGAAGCCTAGGCAGGGTTTAGTGTCGTTCCCCCATGAAGACGGGGAGCGACAACTTGCATTTCTCAAGTAATGCCAGTAGGGAACTAAAGAGCCAATAGTGTGCTATTTGTTTATGTAACTAACCCAGGATTCAGAGAGCCATATTGGGGAGGGGTTTGGCTAAGAGGTAAAGACGCAGCCTGGGACACCAGCATCACACATGGACGGGCCTGGGTTTGAGTCCCGGCCCTGTTCCTGATTCCAGTTTTCTGCTAACGCCCATCCTGGGGAGTACCAGGTTATGACTTCAGTGCTGGGGTCTCTGCAGTCACATGGGAGTCATAGGCTGAGTTCCCAGCTCCTGGCTTAGACCTAGCCCAGCCCCAGCTGTTGTAGTTATTTGGGAAATGAACCAACAGGTAAGATACTTCTCTCTCTCCATTTTTGTGCCTTTCAAATAAATAAAACTTTGCAAAAAGTTTCACATGATGGATATTAATATTGGAGCAACATACACATGGCAGTTCAATTAAAAAAACTACACAACTAAGTAGTAAGAGTTTTAATATCCTATTTTATAGGTGGATATATACATTTTATATAAAAGTACTGCCCTTCCAATTATTTTGTGTTTATATTGATTCTATAATTAAAGTAGGTAAAGTAGGTATTAGGCCTTACATGATATAAAGATGAATCAGATTCTGTCCCCAATACTGACAAACTACAAAGGCAAAATACACTTTAACTGTAACATAAAGGTGAAAAATGTCAAAATAAAGAGATTTGCAATGTGGGTAATTCAGAAAAATATAATGCCTACAGAGCTTAAAGAATTTTGAGATGTCTTTCCAACTGTCTTCAAAAGGTTGCTTTGCAGTTTGATAACAAAACTCAACCTCTTTTCTTTACAATTCTTTCTGCCAAAATGGGTGTCATCAAAGAACCAATTACTAACATTGTACACCAAAGTTTTGGTAATTTCCAAAAATAAAAACTCTAGGTGAATAAAGATTCCCCAAGTGATCCAGGTCCTCAGGAGCATCCCCTAGGGAAAGTGCTCTGAGACCCACTGCATCAACGGCAGACTGAGAGGAGGATGTGCTTCCCAAATACAACCCAACACTAAAGGCGAGTTACACTTTTATGCTAAATACAGGTTAAAATTTCATTTACAAATGGCAACAAAGTAAGAATATGACCTTTACTCTTCATGTACCAGTGGTGTGGGATGAATATACTATTCAGGAATTTCCAAAATACACTTATTAAAATCATCTATAAATAATCACAAACACAAAATGATTTTGTGAAAAAGGGACAATGGCAGCCAGATGGCACCAGCCATAAATTACAACAAAATGACACATGATCAGCCTTACCAATACCCAAAAGAACAAATGAAAAAGAAAAAAAGGTCAAACTCTTTAAAACTATTCAATTTTAATAAAAAGTGAACAAACCTATTCTTGCAGGATATTAAAATTATCTGTTTAGATTCATTTCACAGCTTTCATAGCCTTTCATGTTAATACAGGAAATAACAGAGATCAAAAACTATCCGTTGTATATGTGTTGATACAGAAAACCTGACTGGATTTCTCTGGGTTACCCAAACTCATCATGTCCAAAATCAAATTCATCACATACCCCTAAGATCCCTTACACTACCTTATTTAAAGGAACATACAGCAGCAGTCATCTGACCTACCAGCTAAGCCTCTGGTTAGGACACCTGCTACCTGACTCTACTAGCCTCTTGCTAATGCAGACTCTGGGAGGAGGGTGACAGCTTGAGGAGTTGGGTTCTTGTTACTCACGTGGGAGACCAAGTTTGCACACCTGGCTCCAGCCATTAGAGGCATTTCCAGAATGGACCAACCAAGAGATGGAGCAGAGGAGGGCAGGGGGTAGAATTAGTACATGCTCTCTTTCTAACTCTCAAATAAATAATTAAAAGAACCAGGTAACATTCTTCCTCCTTTGAAACAAGCATTCCCTCAGTCTTTTTACCCTCTTCCTAGACACAATGCATTCTCTGCTTCCACAGTAGTTATTTATGTAGATCTACCTCTTCTAATCCAAAAGCGTCTTTTTTTTTTTTAATGATTTATTTATTTACTTATTTGAAAGGCAGAGTTAGAGCAAGAGAGAAAAGGAGAGACAGAGAAAGAGGTATTTCATCCATTGGTTCACTCCCCAAATGTTCACAACACCAGGACTGGGCCAGGCCAAAGCCAGCAGCCAGGAACTTCTTCCAGGTTTCCCACATGGATGCAGGGGCCCAAGCACTTGGGCTATCTTCTACTGCTTTCTCAGGCCCTCAACAAAGAACATTAGAAGTGCAGCAGCCAGGACTCAAATGGATGCCCATATGGGATGTTGGTGCAGCAGGCCACAGTGCTGCACCCTCCTCCCCAACACCAAGCTTCTTTCATTAACAATTTACTGCTGTCTATGGAGTCCCTACAATAGGGACTACCTGCTATTTCAATGGTAAAACATAGTTTATGGTCTCAAGAAGCTCATAGTCTTGCATCAGAAAAGAAATAATGCATATCATTATAGAACAATACGATAAAATGATAGCTATCCTTGAGACACTAGGGAGGAGTCTATCTTCTGACGCAACTGGAAAGGAGGGGGGGAAGTCAATCAGAGGAAGCATTTTAGAAAGGGTGACAGCTGGTATGAGTCTCAAGAAATAACCAAACTATAGCCAGATAAAGAGAAGGGTAACTAATACAAAGAAAACATTCATTTACAATTAATGAACTTAACAATACACAGATGCAAGGGATATGACACGATGACCCAACTATGTCTACTCAGTCTTTTCCATTCAAATTTAAGATGTACTCAGTAGCTTACTATCTCATCAATATAACAAACAACTGAATATGAAACCAGTAGGTGTTAAATGATGTAAAGATTTATGGTTCATGTTCCTATCACAACCTCCTGTCCACAGCCTTGAGAATCATGTTATCCTATTTTTCACTGCTTGAACTTCAAGCTGGTCCAGGTCTGCTATGTGTATCTAACACAAAGGCAGCTAATACACTGTTTGGCAGACACTGTATTTTGTGAGACCTCAGTACAATAGGGATCTGAAAAGTTGTAAACTACTGCCAATCAGTGGGTAAACATGGAAAAACATTCTGGAGCTGGTACAGTCATTCTGAGAGGACATTCAGGTCAATGAGTAGTCAAGAAGGCGGCTCAGAGAGACTGAAAATTAAGCTGAGATACACTGAAATTCCAAGATGAGAGTTCTGGCCACTCAGACAAATGGAGAAAGTGGAGGTCTCCATCAATTTATGAGTTCCAATAAAAGCAGCAGCATTCCGTTTTACTTCCATGGATGCCCCTTCTTCCATGAAGTAACTGAAGTATATTTCTGTTCCTTACACTCAAGAATCCCAACTGGCAAGATCCTAAACAAGATGAGATAAATACCAGCAATAGGTAGGTAAGCCCATTTTTAAGTCTCTATGCACCATGCACAACACAGGAGCAGGCAAGAATTGATTTCTATTCCTAGCTCTGCTCTAAGACATGTGTCTCTCAACCTTTGTTTACTCACTTCTAAAAGAAGGAACTGTGGCTGGCGTTGTAGCATTAACAGGTTAAGCTTCCACCTGCAACACTGGTATCTGATACGGATGCCAATTCAAGATCCGGATGCTCTACTTCAGATCCAGCTCCCTACTAATGCATCCAGGAAAGCAGCATAAGATGGTCCAAGCGCTTGGGTTCCTGCATCCACATGGGAGACCTGAAAGAAGTTCCTGGCTCCTGGCTTCAGCCTGGCCCAGCCCTGGCCTATGCATCCAGTTAGGGAGTGAACCAGCAGATGGAAAGATCCCTGTCTTTCCACCTCTCTCTATAACTCTGCCTTACAAATAAAATAGAAAAAAGGAAAAAAGGAAAGAAGGAAAGAAGGAAAGAAGGAAAGAAGGAAGGAAGGGAGGGGAACTTACTGTAGATTCCCTATGCTTCAACGGTTTAAAAAACTAACATGGGATGATAGTACCATGTATGTGTATGTGTACGTGCACATACAACAAATTCAAAGGCACCTTCTTGGAGCAAACTCTTTTGACAGCTCGTGTGAATTTCTGTCAGAAGAGTGTAAATCTGAAGCATAAAATGTTTCCCTCCTAAGAATCTTTGGCTGGGTCTTATGTAAATGATCTGGCTACTGAGATCATTATTAAAGCTACTAGATGCAGCATTACTAGAAGCAAATATAGTACAATATGTAAAAATACGAACTGACTTTACAACAAACAGCGTACTCATTTTATGCACTGTCCCCCTTTTGAACTACTCAAAAATGCCTACCTTAGGGCCGGCGCTGTGGCACAGCGAGTTAACGCCTTGGCCTGAAGCGCCGGCATCCCACATGTGCGCTGGTATGAGTCTCGGCTGCTCCACTTCTGATCCAGCTCTCTGCTGTGGCCTGGGAAAGCAGTGGAGGATGGCCCAGGTCCTTGGGCCCCTGAACCCACATGAGAGACCTGGAAGAAGCTCCTGGCTCCTGGCTTTGGATAGGCGCAGTTCCAGCCATTGCGGCCAGTTGAAGAGTGAATCATTTGATGGAGGACCCCCCTCTCTCTCTCTGCCTGCCTCTCTTCTGTGTAACTCTTACAAATAAATAAATAAATCTTAAAAAAAAAAAAAAAAAACCTACTTTCCATACCTTAAGCCACTTTCTGAGGGATTCCTTAGGCACAGATAAGCACACTCTGAATCACAGGACTGACCCCTACCACACCAAGCCACAGTGACAAGTTCAGATTTCTATAACCAGATTAACAGCCTACTAGAAAAGCTACATCAAAACACTGGTAGCATAGAATAAATTGCACCAACCAGATCTTATCTTGGGTGACAGGGACAGGAAGCAAGGAGACAGGAAGCAAGTGTCAACCAAAATGGCATACCACCAGCACAGGAAATGACAAAAACTTAATGCTAGAGGGTCACAGGATAACCCAGGAAGTAAATCTATATTGTATACACAGTATATATACATTATACACAGTGTAAAAAAAAAAAACTAGCAATTTTCATGTATTTTACAAACCTGCTAGCAGATGTCTCCTCTAAGACTAAAGTGAAAAAACGATGATCTTTGGATTCTTTCTCAATACAATACCATACAGGTCTATATCTATTAAGACCTTTTTCTGGGGCTGGTGTCATGGCACAGTGGGTTAAGACACCACCTGTGATGCTGCCATCCCATACAGGTGCCAGTTCAAGTCCTTGCTGCTTACTTCCAATCCAGCTCCCCACTAATATGCCTGAGAAAGCAGTGGAACAATGGCCCAAAAACTTGGGCCCCTGCACCCATGAGGAACACCAGGTAAAGCTCCTCTGCTGGCTTCAGCCTGGCCCTGGCTGTGGCAGCCTTTTGGGAAGTGAAACAGCAGATAAGATATTCTCTCTCTGTCTCTCAAATAAAATACGTTTTTAAAAAAATAGTCTTTCCTATAGTACATAAATAACCTACTGTTTTTCAATACTTTATGTAAACAAAGTACAAAGATCCCCCCAAATGATATAACACCTTTTAAGATACTTTTCAGAAAGTTATTTCCTTAAATCCCAATTTTTACATATAACTTAGATATTAGCTACTATGATCATATATATTCTCTCCTTTATTTCTGAAGTATACTTTATTAATTGGGTAAATTACATAATAAAATCACATTACATGCAGAACATACTAATTATATGACACAAACATTTCTGAGTCCCTATTTCTGCAGAAAGAACTAAGGGACTATGATTCCTAAATACTCTCAACTGTCCCTAACAGTGAAGTTGTATTCATGCTTCTTTAGAGCTATCACCTGGTAGCAGGTAACAAGCCCTTGTCAAATGATGCAAACTAAAATCATATTCAAGAAACTAGCTGGTTAACAGGAAACAGACTGTCAATTCTGGAAGAACTGAGTAAGTTCTGCTGTTCTTAATGGTTTTGATCTA